>NC_081797.1:23112329-23712329 GCF_963082965.1 Carassius carassius | reverse complement strand
GATGAAAATTTGTCCATCTTCTACTCACCCTCGTAGCATCCTAGGTGTATGTGACTTTCTAATTTCAGAATAATCCAATCCGAGTTATATAAAATATTGTCCTTGCTCTTCCAAGCCTTTCAGTGAGGTAAGCAGGAGTTTGTTTCCAACAGTTCAGAAGACGTGAAATAAAGTGCACGCATCTGTAATAAAATGTCCCTCACACGGCTCAGGGGGGGTGACTAAAGGCCCCCTGAAGCGAATCCATACGTTTTTGTAAGATAAATATCTAGGTTTCTAATGTAATAAACACTTTTTTTCATTTCATTTACATTTCATAGAAGCGAACCAGACGCATACGTCTTCCATCCGCCTGCACGTCTTCTGCATCAGCAGTCAGCAGGTGTTAGAAAAAAAAATGTTTATTACGTTTGAAATCTGGATTTTTATCTTACAAAAACACATGGATTCGATACAGGGGGCCTTTATTCACCCCCCGGAACCGTGTGAGGGACGTTTTATTACAGATGTGCTTTATTTCACGTCTTCTGGACTGTTGAGAACAAATACCCACTTACCCCCATTGAAAGGCTTAGAAGAGCGAGGACAATTTTTAATATACCACAGATTGGATTATTTTGAAAGAAGAAAGTCACATAGGATGCTTCAAGGGTGAGGACAGAAGAAGATGAACAAATTTTCATCCTCGGGTGAACTAAGCCTTAAATAATCATTAAAACATGTCACTGTACATACAATATAATTGGTCCCAAAATAGTTTTTAAGCAATGAAATGTGAACATGTTTGAACCAGTACATTTATATTTCTCTGCCATCCATCTAAACCTTGCACTTTTAACTTTTCTCAGTAAGGTTAACTGCACTGGTTTCTATAAGAACGTGATGCTGCATGTAACTTGACACAGACTGGCTTCTGTACAGAATGAAATGAACAAATATAAACTGCTGCATTATTATATAGATGCTTTCAATAATGGCTACCCAATACTACCCATAATGCATTGGAATTGTGGATGTGCATCTAAACTGAACTTGTGTTTGTCTCATAGGTTGTGATTCGGGTTTTGGTAATGATCTGGCCAAGTTTTTAGACAGCGCAGGGATGAGGGTGTTTGCAGGAGTTCTGGATGAACTCAGTCCTGGAGCTCTGGAGCTTAAGAAAGCTGAATCACCAAACCTCACCGTCCTACAGTTAGACATCACCAACAGCAGCCAGATCACACAGGCACGCCAGTACATCCAGAGCCAAACAGGTGAAACAGGTGAGAAAACCTCACTGACTTACACTGAACAAGAGATCTGAACCATATCTAGAGACTACAATCTCATAAAGACTAGAGTCTTTGGATTTAAAATGAATGAATGAATACCTTTTAAAACCAATTTTTAGCAACTGCACAGCAGCTACCCAGAACACCACTTAGCAATATCCTAGCAACTATATAAAACACTTAAGCAACAGCAAAGCATCTGCTTAAAAAGCCCTAGTAACCAGCCAAAATACCTTAGTTACCACTCAGAAACATCTTAGCAATAATATGGAAAATTGTAGCAATCAAATAGCAACTTCCCAGAACACCCACTTAGTAATATCCTCGCACCTCATCACCCAGGATACATTAGTTGTTACTTAACAGCAACACCTTAAAGAGCTCATGAACTGAGAAATCAAAATCCTATGATATTTTGACATCAGGTCACTGTACTACTAAAAACATTATGCAAGTTTCAGAACTTAAGTTATACTCTTTAGTCTAAAAGCAGCTTATATTGAAGGCAGTCTCTCAAAACAACAGCTTTTGGAATGTTCTACTCTATGATGTAATAGTGTGGATAAGCACCGCCTCCACAGAAGATGATCAACGCCTGCTTCTACATCACCGCCTGTTTAGCCCTGCCGACCGATTCTACATCACTGCCTGTTTAGACATACACCACTAAATTGCACATGTAGTGTAAATAACAAGAGGCGAATGCATGTCTTTGCACAAACTAAATGATAAAGGTGCTCCGGAGATAACAAGATGCTTAGAATCTGCATAGCAATCACATGGAAATGCTAAAAACCACAAATAACACTAGAATGACTGCCTACGAACCCTCAGAACACTCAAACAGCCTTTTGGCAACATCTTAGCAATTACACAGAACACCACCTTAGCAAATACCCACTTAATCACTTTGCTACACCCCAGAACATCCTAGCAACCACTTAGCAACTACTCAGAACCCTAGCGACTTGGAAAAACTAGCAATAACCTTAAGAACACTGGTAACCATTTAACAATGATTCAGTAACATCTAGACACATAGTTGAGTCAAGTCACCATTATTTGTCTAGCGCTTTTAACAATACAGATTGTGTCAAAGCAACTGTACAGCATTAATTAGAAAAACAGTGCGTCAACCCTAGTAACTCCACATAATAATCACACCCTAAAAACCCTAGTGAATGCATAGCAATCACAAGGAGCATCCTAGCGATTGCAAAGCAACATCCCACAGCACTCAAGCAACCATTTAGAAACACATTCTTGCAACTGTCCAAAAAAAACCCCTAGCAACCACATAGTAGAATAGTAATCAGAATGGCAAAGAAACTGCATAATCTAGGGCCTATAACAACCCAGGACACCCCCCAAAAAAACTGCTTAGCAACAAGCTATAAATCACTCAGAACACTGTAGCAACCCCATAACAATGCCCTGGCAACCTCTCTCATAGTGGCAGTAAGTTTAACTAACAATCATGAAGAAATGTTACTGTGTAGTAGTATAGATCCGAACTAGTGAATTCATGTTATTTTTTATGACTTGTCAATGGGCAGGACTCTGGGCACTAGTGAACAACGCTGGAGTGCTGGGATACATGTGTGATGGAGAAATTCTGCCAATTAAAATGTATAAAAAATGCTTAGATGTGAATTTTATTGGTAGTGTGGAAATGACACAAGTCTTTCTGCCTCTGATACGGCAATCGAAAGGACGACTCATCAGTATATCCAGTATGGCAGGTAAACGTTTTTGAAAACATGCAGTTTTGTAGACCTCAGGTACTGAAAAGTCTCTTACAAAACATACATCTTAGTTACATTAAGGAGTATAAAATACCAATAAACACTAACAGCTTTGAAATCAATCATTGGTTTCCTTCAGGAGAAGTTCCACTTCCTGGATTCGCAGGATATGGGGCGTCTAAAGCAGCACTGATCTCTTTCAGTGGAGCGATTAGACAGGAACTCTCACGCTGGGGAGTCAAAGTCATCATCATTCAACCTGGAGCTTTCAAAACAAGTGAGAATAAAAGCACTTTCACACCAATAACTATTTTTTTTTTTTATGATTTATTTATATACTTTAAACAATTATAAAAACAAATAATAATAATAAAAAATAAATAAATAGAAATTACAACATTTACAGAAACAGGGGAAAATGAAAATACACAAAACATTACAGAAAGAAGATGCACTGAGAATTATTTTCCCCTCAAAACAAATAGAATAAAATAAATAACTTAGAATACAGTACAATCACATACAGTAACATTAAACATAGCAGTGTACTGGCCAGGCAATACAAAATTAGTATTAACATCTAGACTGGTGACAGATATGGGGAGAGACAAGGGGATCACACACAAAGAGCAGGGTCAAGCTGGAGAGTTTTGATATGTTCACAAAGGGGTTGCCAAAGCTTGATGAAAATGGTGCTAGGTCGGTGAAGAGAGTACCTAATTTTCTCCAGTTTCATAAAATAAAGAACATCTCTTATCCAGCGAGTGTAAGATGGAGGGTGAGGGCTTTTCCAATTCAATAGAATTAAACGCCTAGCTAAAAGAGTCACAAAGGCAAAGAATGGCCAGGCAAGAGAACCCCAAATAAAGCTGTGACTGGACAGAGTGGGATATCTGCCGAGGTAATGGCTGACAATGAGACAAAAATTGGTCTCCAAAAGGAAGACAGGGCAGGGCAGGACCAGAACATGTGAATTAAAGTGGCTGAACCAGAATGACACCTGTCACACTCCGAGTCAATAGACGGGTTAATGCGTGCTAACCTGGTCTTCGACCAGTGGGCTCTATGAACCACCTTGCACTGTATGAGCCTGTGACGTGCGCAGAGGGATGAGGAGTAAACCCTGTTCAGGACTGCCCCCCATGTCTCCTCGCTAATCTCAGTACCGATGTCTTGGGACCAGACAAGGCGTAAATTATCAGAGGAAGACTGCAAATGAACAATTGTATTCCCTAATTTACAAATTGAACCTTTAGTACAAGGATCCACACCCAGAATGGTGTCTAAATCTGAAGGGAGAGGTGCATTTGGAAAGTTGACAAATTTTTTCTGTACAAAATCACGAATTTGTAAATAACTGAAAAAATGTTTTTTGGAAATATTAAACTGAGAAGTCAACTGTTCAAAAGAGGCAAAAACTCCATCGATGTAAAGGTCAGCAATAGAAACCAATCCAAGGTCTCTCCAAGAGGTGTAAGCACGGTCTAAAATGGAGGGGTAAAACAATGGGTTAGAATGTATTGGGGATAACAGAGGGGTATTATGAAGAGCAAAATGTCGCAAAAATTGGGTCCAGATTTTAAGACTGTTTTTAACAATTATATTATTTGAATATTTCATTGGGGACAATGTATATGGGAGGCATAAAAGAGCCGCCAGGGAAGATGATTTACATGAAGCATTCTCAATATGCAGCCAGGATGGGGAGTTGACAGAGCTGCTTGGCTGGAACCAGTAAAGAGTGGTGCGTATATTTGCTGCCCAATAATATATTAGAAAATTAGGAAGAGCTAGACCACCTAATTGTTTTGTCTTCTGCAGAATGCCTTTCCGAATCTTTGGGGTTTTTTTATTCCAAAGAAAACTAGAAATAGAGCTGTCTAGTGTAACAAAAAAAGACTTTGGAATAAAGATAGGAATACACTGAAATAAATATAAAAATTTAGGGAGCACGCTCATCTTAATACAATTAACCCTCCCGATCATGGATATAGGAAGGAGAGACCAACGATTAAAATCCTGAGATAGACGATTAAGCAGTGGGACAAAATTTTGATCAAATAAGTCTGAAAAGTTCTTTGTCACATTTATGCCCAAATATCTAAAACTTTGTAAGGAAGACCTAAAAGGTAGGGAAGCTAATGGATAATTCAAGGCAGCTGTGTTAACGGGCATTAATTAACTTTTACTAAAATTTAACTTATAGCCTGAGATTAGGCCAAAATCCATTAGCAAATCAAGTACAAGGGGAATTGAAGTGCCAGACATATAAGAGAAGATCATCTGCATACAAAGATAGCTTATGCTCCAACCCTCCCCTTTGAATGCCAGCCATCGCACTGGATCTTAGAGCAATTGCCAAAGGCTCAATGGATATTGCAAACAAAAGGGGAGAAAGTGGGCAACCCTGTCTCGTCCCGCGACCAAGGGAGAAATACTCAGAATAGTTATTATTAGTTCGAACACAGGCCAAGGGAGATGTATATAAAAGCCTAATCCAAGATATAAACTGATCAGGAAAGCCAAATTTCTTCAGTGTATAAAACAAATAGTGCCACTCGACCCTGTCAAACGCCTTCTCAGCATCCATGGAAATAACTAACTCTGGTATTTCATTTAAAGAAGAAGAATAGAGAATATTTAAAAGGCGTCTAATATTATGAAAAGAATGTCTATTTTTAATAAAGCCTGTTTGGTCAGTAGAAATTAAAGTTGGAAGGACCACCTCCAGGCGTCTTGCTAGGACCTCAGCTAATAATTTTACATCTGAACAAAGTAAGGAGATGGGGCGATAATTGCTGCACTGAGAAGGATCTTTATCTTTTTTAAGAATAAGAGAAATGATAGCCTGCCGTAGGGAATGAGGAAGAATACCTGAGCTGTAAGACTCATTGAACATGTTAAGTAAAAGAGGTGATAATTTGTCAGAAAATGTCTTGAAAAATTCGGCAGGGAAGCCATCCGGCCCTGGGCATTTGCCATTCTGCATTAGACTAAGAGCAGACTTAATTTCATTCAATGTAAGAGGGCCTGTCAAATTTGAGGAGATATCAGGATCAATGCAAGGCATATTGAAGGAATTGAAAAAACTATCGAATTGGGCTACTTCAGCTATGCTTTCCGAAATATATAACGAGGAATAAAAATTCCTGAACTCATTATTGATAATTAGTGGATTAACTGAAGACCCACCAGAGGTGGAAATTTGAGTAATGAGATGTGAAGCAGCAGACTGACGCAACTGATGGGCAAGCAATTTACTTGATTTATCACCGAATTCATAATAATTGCAACGAGTTTTATGTATAGCTTCAGTGGCCTCATATGTAGTAAGTAAGTCAAACTCTGTCTTTGTTGTCAGAAATTTAACAAAGTCATCGGCGTTTGTAGAATTAACACACTTAGACTGGAGGTCTGCCAAAGTATTCAAAAGATTAGCTCTCCTTTATTCATTATTTTTCTCGTATAAGCTGAATATGAAATTATTTCTCCCCTTAAATAAGCCTTGCATGCCTCCCAAATTGTCTTAGATGAAACATCAGGGGAAACATTTGTAGAAATAAAAAGGTCAATACGATCGTTAATGACAGAGATAAAATTACAATCATTGAGAAGCAAAGAGTTAAAACGCCACGGAGACCGGGACATTGTAAGGCTCGGTAAAGCAAGGTCAAATGTAACCGCAGCATGGTCTGAGATAACAATAGTATTATAGATACATGAGCTAATCATTGGAAGCAATTTGTTATCAACAAGAAAGTAATCAATGTGGGAGAAAGTATGATGTACAGGGGAAAAAAAGAAAACTGTTTTGTGCTACAATTAAAAAACCGCCAAACATCAGAAACGGCATATTGCTCCATGAATAACTGAATTGTCCTACTGGACTTAGACTGTGCACATGGCCTAGATGAGGAACGGTCTAGAAGAGGGTCTAAGCAGCAGTTAAAATCCCCACCCAGAATTAGTTGGTTGGAGTTCAAATCAGGGAGGGAAAACAAAACTTTTTTGAAAAAAGCCTCATCATCCCAGTTAGGGCCATACACATTGGCCAAAATCAAACGAACTCCATTGATCTGTCCTCTAAGAATAATAAAACGCCCATTGGGGTCCGAGATGACCTCAGAAATGGAGAAAGGAACTGATTTGTGGATGAGAATAGCTACCCCACGGGACCTATCCTGGAAACTGGAGTGGTAGAGCTGGCCTACCCAGCCCTTTCGAATACTTAGATGGTCTGCAGGCCTGAGGTGTGTTTCCTGAATAAACGCTTTGCTAGTATTCAATTGGTTCAAATAATTAAGAACTTTATTTCGTTTCACCGGAGAATTCAGTCCTTTGACGTTCCAGCTGGTGAATTTCAGTGCGCCACGAGGTGCCATCTTGTTATTGATCATGGGTGTGAATAATTAATTCACTGAACATGACAAGATTTCTGAGCCCAACTCCCCCCACAAACAACCCAGCCAATAGTACACCTTGCTTGTAGCATATAAGGATATAAAATGCCATAGTGATTGCACACAGATTGACAAAGATATAAGAAAAAATAAGAATAAAAACACGACAGAGACAAAAAAACAAAAACAACCCACCACTCCCCCCCCCACCCGCTCCACCCCACCAGCTGACAAGAACAGCAACTGGGCCCACTTTACCATAACAAGTTTCCTAACTCCTTGTCCTCCCTTTAAAGGTGCATAACCTCAATAGTGATTATCAGAAATTACTGACAGACAATCTTCAAAAACAAATCTAATGTAAAATATAAACGCAAACTTAATAATTAAAAAAAAAAATTATATAACTTGGGCAAAAGGACAGTAAAACAAGTTGTCCAAAATTAGCACACCATGTATTAATTAAGCTAACTCAACTAGCAGGGACTTTGTGGTGAACAAGTTCAATATAAAACAACTCTGTCAAGTTTAACAATGTTAAAATCACTAAACAGCCCACATTATCCTTAACAAGAAACTGAAATTAAGCAGCCTGATCGCAGTATGATGGAGTCTGATTTGAAAATTAAAAGCTGTTTGTCTGTATATCAGAATTTTAAACTAATTGCACTTTTTTTTTTTAAGCAAACTGTAAATAAAATGAGATTTGAAGGGTCCTTGTAGTTAGAAAATTTTAAGAAAGAGAAAAAGAATCAACTTTGCCAGTTTAGCCAAGTGTCCAGACTCAAACCCGCGTGGCCGACGACCAACCCATTCTTTAAAATAATGGGGGGAAAAAAAACGTCGAAAAATCAAAACTGCTCAAAATAGAATAGAGTCCGTCCAATTTACTATGAGTCCAAGCTCTGGATGAAGTTGTTGGCTTCCGCGACCGAAGCCAGCCATTTCTTCTCACTGTTTGGAAGAGTAATTCGCAGTCTAGCAGGGAACAGAAGCGCAGGCTTTAGTCCGCGTTTGTACAATGACGACATCACATCCTTATACTCGGAGCGAAGTTCAAAACCTCGGGGAAGTAATCCTCACAGATACGGATTTTGTGTCCTTCATACATCAACTCACCCTTCTTGCGAGACTCGCGGATGACCAAGTCCTTCACTTGAAAACGATAAAATCGCAAGATGGCGGGTCGCGGTCTCTGCCCAGGCGCTGGTTTAGGTGCGAGGCTGCGATGAGCTCTGTCTAGCTCGGGCGGCGAGGTTAACACCTGAGATCCGAGGACATCGACCAGAAGCTGGGAGAAAAAAGTACTCGGACGCGGCCCTTCGATTGACTCGGGTAAGCCCAGGATTCGAATGTTTTGGCGCCGGCTGCGGCTCTCGAGATCTGAGACTTTAGCCTTAAGCCACTCGTTATCCTTCTGGAGCCCTGAACACGTAGCTTCAAGATTCCCGATGCGAAGATCATGATCTGCCACTGTGGACTGAATGTTATCCAACTTCGTTGCCAAACTTTCAAAAGATGCTTTGAAATCCGCGGCGATAGATGCTCTGAGGTCATCGTATAAAGCACTGATCTCGGCTAGCGTAACGCTAACACCCGGCGAAGAGGCACCTTCTCTGTATTTATCGACTTGTTTTCCCCTTCCTTTGGACATTCTAAGATCGAATGAAGTCACGAAACTGTTATAAAACAAATGCTGTCAGATGTCAACGAAAATGCTGAGGTTTTTTAAGAGATAAACTTAAAAGTTTAGGGAGCGAACCGCGCACACGTCTACTCCTCATGCGCCATAACCGGAAACCACCAATAACTATTTGAGCACCAATACCAACAGACATTATGTAGTTTATGGTAAGTGTGCTGTAGTTAATAAATGCTCAATCTCCTAAAACCAGGTGAATTCTGATTGGCCATCCATGTTTTTATCATTCAATGGCTTGAAAAAAAAAATATTCTGAAAGTTATTCCAACAAAATTGTTGCCAGGTCGTTATTGTTTTAACTATCATTGGACTTCCTGATTCGTGCAGAATCACAACAATAATTAAAACTTTATGGTTATTGTTATCATTCCTTGATGTCAACAGCCCCTAAGAATGCAAAACAATGAACATTTTTTTTTTCAGAGCTGTACAACTGGAACAGTATGGTAAAATAATAAAAAAAAGATTCATCTGAAATGTAATTTTACCTTGAACTACATTGAAAACACATTTATTAACACTTTAAATGATCTTTACTTTGTAAATGACAAGATGACAATGACAACAATATTGATTGTGTCAAAACAGCTGTAAAAAATAGTTTCGATAATGCAAGAGGACAATAAATAAAAGTCTCATTTTCCATCTGAAGTCAGTTCATTGATGATTCAGCGAAGTGACCATCGGTGACAGAAAAGGAGAAAAAAACCTTGGGAGAAACCAGGCTCAGTCGGGGGGCCAGTTCTCTTCTAGCAAGGACATTGGGTGTTAAGGGAAGTGTTCTTGGTCCTGGTTGACCTAATTCATGCAGCCAAACAATATTTTAACAGATTTGAATTACAGAATTGTGACAGTTTATTATGTGTAAACCAGGTTATAGAGATGGGTCTTTAATCTAGGCTTCATATGTAATTATAATTATAAATATTTTTTTTTTATAAAATAGGCTTAATAAGAGCCAATTTGAAGGTTGTGGGGACATATCCTAATTTAATTGACAAACTAATAATATGTAGAAAATGATCTATGAATGTAATGTATTTTTTGAAAATATACTAAACTGCAAAAAAAAAAAAAAAGTTTGGAACAGGGCAATTTAAGACTAACGTGGATGTGATGTGTTGAAATATGGTGATGTGGAACATGTGAGGCAATCATGTATTAATAGTCAGTGTTGGGAAGGTTACTTTGGAAATGTAATAGGTTATTTTAATGGTAGTGCCCCTTGCTTCCTACATTACCAAATCATTTTTATTTATTTGTGTTAAGTTGCATGTCTCATGGGGAATAGCTCGACCCATCTTGAGAAGTAATCTACTGAGACGAGTATTCATGTTGTTTGGAACTCTTTGGTCCCAGTATATCTACTCCAAACATTTCACCAGGTCTTTAAGTGATGATTGGTTAGTTAACGACGGGCTTACTGTTGACACTCTTAAGCATTTAACGGTTTTAACGTAAAGCGTAACTCTTGACATATTTTTACATCAGTCCACATACCATGCCAATATGCAACATCTTGCACTTGCTTATATGTTTTGAAGACACCAAGATGTCCGCTCAGTGGTGGGTATAAGACTACGAGGAATGACAACATGGTGCTGGATTTTGCCATCTGACAGGTGAGTGATATGGTATAACTTGTCTTCAAGCACTGCATACAGTTCCTTTTCAGTGGATTCGTTATCTGCTTGATGATTTTATTAATTACAGGATCACAATGTTGTTCGTTCCAGATATTTTCATGGGAAATTGGAAACTCTGAATCCACTTTCCTACTGGTGTACATATTACACAAAGGTGGTGGTGCACTCGAGAAAGAGCGTCAGTGGCAACCTTCCTTTTTTTGATATTCCTAAGCCAGTGCCGCTTACAATGGCATATACAGTGAAAGGCAACTGAAGATTGGGATTTCCCAGAATTGGGGGTGAAGACAGATAAGATTTCAAGTGATCAAAGGCTTATTGACATTGAAGTGTCTACTGAAATGACTTGTCCTTTTTTCACATTTCAAGCTGCTTCCTCGATTGCTCGGTTAATTAAGGCTTGGTCAGTGTACAGCCAGTCTCTCGTGACACTGCTGTGGGTCAAGGTAGTGGAACGGTGCCTAAAAGTGAAATATTTTGTTGAGATCTGGTACACTGCTTGGAGTTTGATGAACACAAGATTCTTCTTGCAGAAATGTTAGCTTGTCCTGGTTGACAGAAGTATTCCATTTCAGGGGTACTTTTTAAAAAGTATTTTAATTTAGCAACATTAATCTGAATTCCACTCAGGAAAATAAATTCCTGTCCTAAGACTGATGCATATGTCAATGACGTTGAAGTAAGGACTACTGCCCTCCCTGAAAAACTCTGATCATGAAGCGTAATCATAGCATTAATCCAACCTAGTGGAACTCAGACAGTTTATAAGAGACATGCCACTTCCTCAATCCTCAATACAACTATATAAGGAAAACCCGTAACGGCAAAGATGGCGGTTGTGTGCACATGTCCCGCCCCTCCCGCTGGAAAGCCAATCATCTGCTTTTAACAGTCAAGCCGGGAAACATTTAAGCCTATCGTCTGGTTCCACTGACGTATGCGCACAGTTGAGGAACCCTTGCGAATGCGTAGTAAAGGTATAACCTGTGGGGAAAAGGGCGTTTTAAACCTTATTTTGGGGCAAAGTCATCAAAAATTTTCAGCGATTTTTATCATATTTCACTGCTGTTCCTATACATGCAGTTTTTATGTCCCGGTGACCAGTGAAAGTGCAGTTCTAACTCTGGAGCTGGTCTTGTTATTCTGAAATAGCTGCCCGGAGGCATTGCCAAGATAGTGGCCGAGTGGCACGACTTGCCTGAAAGGACTTTGTGGAACTTCAGCTTTGCCATTCGTGAAGATTTTTAGACCGGTCTAACTGAAACTTTTGAGTGCTGCTGCACATTTGGGTGCAGTCTATTTGGGTTTTGCATTGATGAAACTGTTTTGTGAGCTGCTCTTGACTGTATTTCAGACTCTGGAAGTGGCTTTGAGGCTCTGTTATACTTCTGCTTGAAGCTGTTGGATAAAGAAATGCACTTCAGACACAACAATAGACCCCCCTTTGTTTAATCCATCTATGATCAAGCATTTTGTGGCTTTAGTTTAGTCCATCTCCATCTTTTGTTGGTTATCGGAAGTGCACTTAAATAACTGTTTCTGATTATCCTCCATTTTAGCTACGGCAGTTAATATTTGTATTTAATGTTGAACAAACTTATATTTTACCTATTTGGTGAGTTCTGAAACTGTGGTCTCCTGTTTAACATGTCCAAGTCTCCTAGTACTTGTTTGCTCAGTTGTTGTATCCCTTTGCCAAGTGTTTATAACTTCAGTGGTAACTCCTGTTTTCCCACAGATGAAGACTACTCGGGATAGTACAAATATGCATGTAATTTACATTCAGATCCCATGTGAGGTTTTGCACTGGAGTGATGCCAGTCAGAATGGATGACACAACCTACACTTGTTTTCCATGTTGGGAAGTTTGATTGTAATTGGGGGTTTATACTATGCATGTGAGATGATAGGGACTGATGGCTGCCAGCTGCGAGTTTCCACTTCAGGGACTTTTAGTCAGTGTGTGAAGTGTAAAAGTAAAAATCAGTAAATAGTAAATGGTCTGTGTGTCTTTGTTTGGGATAAAAATCTCAAACTGGGACAAAAATAACAAACTTGGGCAAAATAGTAAATTTTAATGCTCTTTAACTTGGGCTTTATAGTTGACTTTCACAGTAGACACATTTCAAGAGATCATGCACATCCCCAACTACACAGTTTGGAGGATCAAAACAGCTCAGATCACAGAAAGAAAAATATTTACTATTCAAATTCTGTTCACGTGTTAAATATATTAAACTTAATTTGATCCACTCCCTTCAGACTTCAAAGGTAATAAACAGTCGCTTCTTTAATTATTACTTAAGATGTCTGTTCAATCTTAGTTCATGGTCCCTGTTTTGGGTGCCAATTCTGTAACGGTTTTGCGTCTGGCGTCCCACATTACCAGGTTTTATTTATTTGTGTTAAGTTTGGGTACCTGACAAGGTTAAATCCCTGTCATTGTACTTAAATATGGATAGCTCAATAAAAACCACCAGTAAGTAATAAGGAAACCAGAAAGAAGATGAATCAAATCAAAACCCAGGAAACATTACTCAAAGTGCTAATTTAATTTCAAGCAGCAAAACCCATCATAAAATATAGACCCAACATAACCATACATTTTGCACGGTTTAAATAACAACCAATATTAAAAAAAAAGAAAAAAAAAGAAAGGGAAATCCATTCAACAAGAATGGATTTCTCTGTGAAAATCCATTGAATTTTCCCTGTGATCGTATTTGATTCCAATCACAACCAGTCTCTGGCAATTTTAAGCACATCTCAGTTCCACATCAAACACTTACAAAATGAGCAGATGATATGAAACAATAAAAAAAGAAAAAAGAAAATGGGTTTGTATAGGTGAGAGTGTGTCTATGTGTGCATGTGATCTGCAAATGGGAATTTCATGAATGCTGTCTGTGTTAATGCATAATGTGATTGCTTTGAACTTGTACCCCATGCCGCTGGTCTTCATTTGGAGTATTTTGCAGCTCAGGTATGTACCAAGAGCCTCTTTTGCAGCATAGACAGGAACAATTACCGTGGCATCATCCATCAGAAAGCACAGACCAGTGCCGGCAGCCGAACCAGAGAAACAGTGATTCACTGTGGCTTCCATGCCCACATCGACATGCCATACTGATTACACGACCCCATACACTTACCATCAAACTGAAGGCACACCTTTGGGCTGGCTTCTGGTCTGGCCTTTCCTGTGAGTCATTCTGCTGCATCCTTGTTGCCTTGAGGTCACTGGATTTGCCTTGCAGGTGGCTTCGACCTGTTCTCCCCCTGTCTCCTTGGGGGGCCTTCCTTGAATCTGTCTCTGTCGCTGAGGCAACGGAGTGATTCCCGGTAGCCTGCGCTCCCTGAACAGAGCATCGCTTTCTCCTGAGGTGATTCCCCCACCAAAAATGTCTCTAATCAACGCTCAATCTTTGGTGAATAAGACTTTTCTGCTAAACTGTTTCTTCACTTCTCATAGTCTGGATTTTATGTTCATCACTGAATCCTGGACGAAGGTTGGTGATTTAACTCCTTTTTTGGAATTGGTTCTTGCTGACTGCACCTTTTTTTAATTCTCCCCGCCCGAACAGGAAAGGGGGTGGACTAGTAACTATTTTAAAAGACTCTTTTCTTGAGCATTGTCGGTCTGTTTCAGTAGATGTGTTTTCCAGTTTTGAAGCTTAGCTCCTCTATCTTGACTGGAATGGTCCTGTTTATTGGGGGCGATTTACCGTCCCCCTCACTCAGCAAAGGACTTCATACAGCAATTTACTGAATTGATCAACAATTTTAATATCCATGTATGCTGTCAGTCAAACCTGTTATCAAAGGAGTTTCTCAATCTCATTGACTCTTTTAGTTTGGTTCAATGGATAAAGGACTCCACTCATGTTCAGGGTCCTATTTTAGGTCTTGTACTCTCTCACGAGTTTGCCGTTTCTGATATTAAGATATCTGATTTCCTGCTCTCTGACCGTAATCCGATTTTATTTTCTATGTCTCTTTCTAATCTTTCTCACTTTACTAAGAAATTCTGTAATGCTGTCTCGGTTCTATTCTTCTATGAGTTTGGGTCAAATTTTTTCAGTGTTTTATGGAGTCTTGTTCTCATATATCTCTGGATCTACCGCTACCTGACCTGGATGCTGACCAACATCTTCTAAATTCTGCCTGGCTGAATATTTTAGATGTCACTGCTCCACTCAAGCCTTATAAGCACAAATCTAAGTCTGTTCTTTGGCAAAATTCTGATACTCGACTCTTACGACAAGCTTGTAGAAAGACAGAGCGCAAATGGAAAAAAGATAATTTACACATTTCATTTCAGTTGTTTAAAGATTGTTTAAAAGCTTACAATTTAAAGCTACAGCTAAGTCTGCTAAGGCTACTTATTTTTCTGATTTAATAAAAAAAGCTACTCCTAAAGTTCTGATTTCAGTTATTAATTATGTTGTTATTAATGCTTCTGTTAACACAGTGCCTGTTGCCTCCGATGCTTTATGTGAAAGCTTTTTGAGACCCTTGTCATCAAATCTCTCATTTAAAACCCAAAGTCTGTTCTCTCCATATTGGACCACCTCATTTTTGACCTCATCCTGTTTCTTGGGATATTTTTGACCCATTTCTTTACAATCACTGAAAGACATCATTGCTAATATTTAACCATCGTTTTGTCCTTATGACATTATACATCCTAATTTTTTTTTAATTAATTGTTGACTGTGTCGTGCCAGGATAGGTGTCTTTTTTCAGTAAGTGCCTGCTGTTCCTGCTACTCTCGAAGTGGGTACTGTCACTCTGCCTCTCAAGTAGTCTTCACTAGATCCTTCTATTCGGAATAACTTCTGTCCCATTTCTGTTTTACCATTTATTTCAAAGGTTTTAGAAAAAATGTTGTTTGACCAACTGCAGTTCTCTCTAAATCTTAATTATATTACTGAAATTTTTCAATCTGGTTTTAAATCTGCTCATAGTACTGAAACGACCCTTCTCAGAGTGTTAAACGATATCCTTTTAGATAACGAATCTGGTGATTCTGTGGTCCTGGTTCTCTTAGATTTATCAGCAGCATGTGACACTGTGGACCACTCTATTTTTATATCTAGATTAGAGTAATACTCGGGCCTAAAATGTACGGTCCTTAAGTAGTTTCAATCATTTTTATCCAACACAATTTTTTTGTCAAACTAGGTGACTTCACATCCTCTGTTGCTCTTCTCAAATGTGGCATCCCTCAAGGCTCAATACTGGCACCTTCCCTTTTTTCCCTGTACATGCTTCCTCTGGGTTCCATTCTAAGAAGGCATGGGTTTTTTTTTCATTTCTACACTGATATTCCCAGATTTGTTTGGCTATTAAGAGAATCCTTTAGCACTTAGTTATTAGAAGTTGATGAAAAGCTCAACCTCATAACAATGTATAATAAAATGAGTAAACCATTTTAAAATAAAAACTAAAAACACTTGTACACCCAAATGTGAAACACTTTATTTGAGTCCCTGCATGTCAATTTGATCAGAGAACATGTAAATATCTTAAATGATTAAAATCCAAACTTTAAATCACAGGGGGATTTCAAGTAAATATTTTAGTTCAAAGGGGTTTGACTGACAAAAAAAGTAATTTTGACATTTACATGGCCATTCTATGTTGTGAATACTTACTGTTTTCAGTATTGCACATCAGAATTATGTAGAAAGGAACATTTTAACGACAATAAATTAGAATTAGGGAGAATCAACACTTCCGTTGTGAGAATAATTTGTAACTATGCAATCCATAAATAAATAAATAATCTGATCAGGAGCATTTTAAAATGTAATATTATACAGGTTTTGTATACAGGTTTATTAACGATCATTTTGTCTTCAAAAACCCATGTTCCAGATATTCTGGGCAGCAGAGAGCAGTGGAATAGAGCTGAGGAGGACGTCCTCAGCGGTTTGTCTCCGGAAGCGATGGCATCTTATGGAGAAGAGTACATCCGCTCAATGCAGCAGCGGCTGCTCCACATGTCCTCAGTATCAAGCGCAGACACAGGGCCCTTTCTGGAGGATTTAAAGCATGCAATACTGTCCCCGAGACCAAAAGCCTTTTATTACCCCGGGGCCTCAGCGTGGGCTTTTCCATTGCTCTACAGACACTGTCCCACCTCTCTGTCAGACAGAATCCTCTCACAAATGTTTATGAGCAGTGATCCCCAACCTGCAGAAGTCTTGAATTCTTGTGCTTGCTGATGCACACATTCAGGGTGAATTCAGGTAAAGTAGACTGTTTAAGTTTGATTGTACTGTTCTCAATGGGTTTACACTTTCAGAGCATAACAATGGGTTTTAAATAAAGGGACACTATTTCTTTTAAATAATACATATACTATGACATTTTTTCAATACTTCTAACAATTTTCCTTTTTGCACTCTTAATGCACCAACACACCTACAACACACAACTGACAAAACAGTTAATTTCATGCTCAAAAACACACATTGCAAACTAAAATCCAACACTTATTTTCAAATTACAATAGTACACTAACACAATAAACTACATCTACTGAAACACTGCAAACATGTCTCAATATCAAATTATTATTCCAAAACACTAACACATGTTCTCTTCTAACACAAACATTTAGTCAATCATAGCACAATATCATAAAAACACTAACATCAAATGCATTATTTCAGGTGTCAGGTCTGATCTTATACTGTAAATTGCATTGGTCATAGTATGTGTTTTGTACTACAGTTTGTTTTTCTTTTTGGGTTTTAGTAAATGCATGTATTTTGTTTATTTTGCTGCAGAAATTCAATGCAAAATTGAATGACCCATCTCAGTAGCTTTATAGAATGAACAGTTTATGAATGCAAGAAAACCAAAAAAATATGTACAATAAAGCTGTCATTTACAGTATTACTGTATGTGAAAATACAAAATATACAAACAGGAAAATCCACAGAATGAATAAATAAATGCAATCTAATCTGCCTGGGTCTTCTGCATTTGGCCACATGTTCTCATCCACATCACACCTGGTATCTTCTCTGGCAAGGCTTCTTGGGAAGAATCTTTTGGTATGGCTTATCCTTCCTGGTATTGTTCAGCTGTAATGTCTTGGCATACAGCATCCAGGAGGGACATCTGGAGGGATGATGATCAAAAACCTTCCATCTCAAGACTCAATGGGGTTGAGGAAAGGGGAGTAAGGGGCAAGGAAAAGAGACATCCTTCTCGAATGGGTGTCGAACCAGGCTCTGACTGCTCTGGGAATAGTGGCATGCCACTGTCATATCACACAGGATTGCACTTTTTATTACCTTTAGATTTAACCATTTAGCAGAAAAGCGGCTTACAAATGAGGACAATGGAAGCAATCAAAATCAACAAAAGAACAATGATATATAAGTGCTATAACAAGTCTCAGTTAGGTTAACACAGTACACGTAGCAAGGTTTTTATTTTTTATTATAGTAAAAAAACAGAATAGAAAAGGAATAGAGCAAACTAGTGTTAGAGGTCTTTTTTGCTTATTGTATAATAAATTAAAAGGAAATAAATAGATAGAATACAAAAATATATGGAAAGCTAGTGTTTTTTTAGAATAGTACTATTCCAGAGCTCAAGAATAATAGTTTTCCACACAAGATCAGACCAAAGAGGTCCTTGTTTTCTGTGTGGTCATGTGACTGAAGGAATCTCAACACAGAGTGTGTTTTCTAGATGGGAATAAGCGGAAATGTATACATTTCCATATTTCAATCAGCTCTTTCTCATTAGCAATGGAATAAATGCAGGAGACATATGTGTGTTTCAATTCCAAATATGAACAGCTGTTCAGTATGACTTTAGCCTAGAAGTTAGTTCTAGAAAATGATGTTATCTGATCTGATATTCGTTGTTGCTTGTGTTATATCACACTCACATCTTTAATATATTGTAGACTTTTTAATCAATATTCTGATTTCTAAATATTCTGATATTAAAATTTCATCAAATGTAATGTCAGCACATGTTCTTTCAGTTGTTTAATAAAAGAAAATAAATCTATGTATCTAAAATTACATGTTTTACAAAAAGTGGCCCACTTTTCTTTTTTTTTATTGTCTTTGAACAATTTTGGCAAGCAAATATCATAGCAACAGTCTACCATGAAAGTACAGTCACATTTAAGATGGTTCTGCAATTTTCATGGGCGAAAGATTTTGCAAAAGGTTAGAAAGCTAGGTTTGAAAGAGACTGCACTGCTATACAGTTGACAATAGATATATCAGCAGAATTTCACTAATATTGGCGTTATAAAGCCATAATTGAGTTCTCAGACATTTTTAAAGCATTGGTCATTACATCCATGGATTTACAAATTTTTTTTTTTAGGATGGTAAATTTTTGAAAATTGTGAAAAATTATACATAAAGTCGAAGGATGTTCAAACAAATCCATATGCTTGTACCCTTTCCATAAAATACTGGTATTTAAAAAAATCATGTCATCATTAAACAGAAAAAAAAACATAAAAAAAGTCCAATGCATAAAAAAACTAAACAAAAGAAGACTTAAAGTGCGCAGTTGTGTGATTAAAACGTCTCAGTCCTGAGGTTTCAGGAACACTTTTTTAAGCTGATTATTAGCAACATTGCAGTTGATGTCCTCTTCACTCTTAGTAATTGTGGAGAGATTTCTTTTCTTGGCAAACTTTTTCCTCATACTCTCAACCAAGCTTTCATATCTGCAGAAAAAGCAGATAACAGTCAACGTCTTTGGTTCCTGTACAATGAGATCACTTCCCCCTCATCTTCTGGCCATCTCTTCATCTGTTATGTCAGTTTCTATTCTGCTCACACTGTCGTCCTCTTCCTCTTTGTGTGTGTTCATTAGTAACATTAACTTCTACAAGAGAGTTTGGTGGTCAATGTGTTCAGAGCTCAAAGTTACAGAAATCATAAGATTAATCATCTCAAATACTTCAGATTCCAGGTTGCGAATCAAACACATACAAATCTGTGATCCTGACTGGTTAAAAATTAACACCATTTATGAGCAAGTATCTAAATAAAATGAGTGTTCAGAATTCTTCTGGCTTAAATCCAATTCACGTTTTAAAATCATGCTTAATTAGTAAACTGGAAGCAAACTTATGGTCTCATATTTCATAAAGTTACCTCAACTTCAGGATTGAAGCCTCTGAATGACATTCTGCCATAAACCAAATCCTCACATGGAATGGTACTTCTCTCCTCGATGATATGGTTTCTAATAAAAAGAAAAATACCTAGTTATTTTTTTTAATAAATAATGCATGACAAGATGGCACTGACACATCATGTGTGTAGGATTATAGATATCTGGTTACTTAGAGCTCACATATAATAATGGCTGAATGTCACTGCATTACAAACAAATAAAAGATTCTAGTCTACAAACAGATTCTCCATTGACTCATATTTATTTATTTGAATAAGACTAAAAATAGAAAAACGTTAAAGAATTATACCTTTCATTTAAACACACTCTGCAAACTTAATTTTGTAAAAAGCTCTCTTAAATGTAGATGTTTTATGGAAGCAGATTTTCACCAAACAAGGTAAAACAATCATGCACTGGCAAATCAAAATTAACATAAAAAGTACAAATTATGACATACTAATCCAAAATTGGATAATTGGTCTCAATGTTAAAAACATTATTTTATTTTTTTGTCAGTTTTGGCCTTTTGCATAATAATTATATGTAAATCATAATTCACTTTTTAAACTCTTAACCATGACTTAGTATCTCATGATTTTAAATGAATGAAAGTCACAATTTTGACAATCTTTTTTTGGTCATAATTTACCAAAGCATTTTTTTCATTTTCTTATGTGGCAGACATGGGCTTCTATAGATATGTGTCACACAATGACATTAGCCAAAGGTCTCACTCTTTGGCCTTGAGCTCAGGAAGGTCCAGGAGCCAGTGCTCATCACTGATGATCCTCTTCTCCTCCTCATCCAGCTGCTTCTTCAGCTCTGCGTCCAAACCTCGCTGCATGAACTACAGACATACAGCACCACAGACACACACAGACAGACAGACACAAAAACAGACAGACAGACAGACAGACACAAAAACAGACAGACAGACAGACACAAACAAACACAGACAGACACAAACACAGACAGACAGACAGACACAAACACAGACAGACAGACAGACAGACAGACACAAACACAGACAGACAGACACAAACACAGACAGACAGACAGACAGACAGACACAAACACAGACAGACAGACAGAAACACAGAGACAGACAGACAGACAGAAACACACAAACACAGCCAGACAGAAACACACAAACACAGCCAGACAGAAACACAGAGAGACAGCCAGACAGAAACACAGAGAGACAGACAGACAGAAACACAGAGAGACAGACAGACACAAACACAGACAGAAACACACAAACACAGCCAGACAGAAACACAGAGAGACAGACAGAAACACAGAGAGACAGACAGACACAAACACAGACAGACAGACAGAAACACAGAGACAGACAGACAGACAGAAACACACAAACACAGCCAGACAGAAACACAGAGAGACAGACAGACAGAAACACAGAGAGACAGACAGACAGAAACACAGAGAGACAGACAGACAGAAACACAGAGAGACAGACAGACAGAAACACAGAGACAGACAGACAGACAGACAGAAACACACAAACACAGCCAGACAGAAACACAGAGAGACAGACAGACAGGCAGACAGACAGACACAAACACAGACAGACAGACAGACAGACAGACACAAACCAACACAGACAGACAGACAGACACACAGACACAAACACAGACAGAAAGACACACAGAGAGACAGACAGACAGAAACACACAAACACAGACAGAAACACAAACACAGAGAGACAGCACCACAGACAGACAGACACACAGAGACAGACAGACAGACAGACAGACAGAAACACACAAACACAGAGAGACAGCACCACAGACAGAAACACACAAACACAGAGAGACAGACAGACAGACAAAAACACACAAACACAGAGAGACAGCACCACAGACAGACAGACAGACAGACAGAAACACACAAACACAGATAGACAGACAGACAGAAACAGACAGACAGACAGACAGAAACACACAAACACAGAGAGACAGCACCACAGACAGACAGACAGACAGACAGAAACACACAAACAAAGAGAGACAGACAGACAGACAGACAGACAGAAACACACAAACACAGAGAGACAGACAGACAGACAGACAGACAGAAACACACAAACACAGAGAGACAGACAGACAGACAGACAGACACACACAAACACAGAGAGACAGCACCACAGACATACAGACAGACACACAGAGACAGACAGACAGAAACAGACAGACAGACAGACAGAAACACACAAACACAGAGAGACAGACAGACAGAAACAGACAGACAGCACCACAGACAGATACAAAGAGAGCTGTCACCAGACTCATCACTCACTATTCACTGCAGCACGTGACTTACATCACGACACTCAAAACAAAACATTTCTGATCAAATCTTAAGTCAAAGGTTCACCACTGGATGACATCCTCCTTGGAAGTCCAGAAATATTTGATTTCTGCAAGAATCAAAAGCTTCTCACCTTCATCCGCAGGACATTTTTGGACAGTTTCGCTGCAGCATCCTTCACCATTTTTTCAGACAAAAGCGAAACTACGCGTTATAATGTGAACAAACAGATATGAAGAGCTTTTATTTTAGTAATATGTTCCACATGGGCAGCATAACTACACGTAGCCTAGAGGCTAAATAAATACTGGTCCACGTGAAGTCTGCGCAGGCGCTGTCGAAACATGAGCAAGACTCGATTAGTCGCACAACACAGATCGAACAAATCGGTAGATTCATTATTTATATTATAAATCTAGTCGTGTAATACTGTATTTATGCAACAGTAGTTTAAAACTTTATAAAGTACCGGTGTTATACTTTAATACAGTAATATTTAGTATTACGTTTTTTTTATTTTGTTTCTCGATTACTCATGTCTGATGAGCAACATTAACCCTCTGTTCTCCAGTGATGCCATATTATTTCTCGAAGTGCATCACTAAAAACATTTAGGAAGGATTCTAAATATATAAATAGATGTTGTGACATATGCCTCGAAAACAACGGAATTGTCATGCTTTTTCTTATTGGGGATTTACAATTTACAAGTGGATTTAACATCATATTGTATGCAAAAAGTAATGTTTTTATTGTAACCTTCCCCCTTTAAATACTTATAATAGTCAGTTATAATAATTGAAGATTAATTTTACCAATTTTATATTTGAAATAATTAAAATAATTTTTATAAAATATGTTTTATGTGTATCCTTGTATTATTTAATTGATCGAGGTTGATATGGGATTTAGAAAGTTATTACACTAAAAAAAATCAAGACTAACCCAACTTTCAGTTAACAAAACAGATATTTCAGTAAACAAAAACCAATTTAAAGTTTTCATTTAAGGTTTTAGTTTTAGTTAACAATAACAACGCTCACTGAATTAAAAGTGCTCACACTCAGAGAAAAGCAATCCAGATTAACTTGCAAGAGTGACATTTAATTTCACAGTTGCACAATTATCCAAGATGAATGTAAAATATGTGCAATTAAATCCAAACGGAAATATGAGATAAAAGAACATGGCTCATGAAAACATAAATACAGTTGAACACTCACATTCTCCCAAGTCAAAGCAGGCTTTCCTCATGTCTACAGTGTTCGGGAACTGATGTGTGGATGAGACATAATGTTATGTGTTTTTTTCTGGGTGATTGGATGGTTTCTTATGGTCCAAGTCATGACAGTCCACACTAATGGCGCTTTTCCACTGCATGGTACGGCACGATACGGTTCACCTTTGGGGGGTTTTCCACTGGGTACAGTACCTGGTACCTGGTACTTTTTCAGTACCACCTCGGTTGAAGTTCAAAGTGAACTGTACCATTACCAAAACATGACGTGTAAACTCTGCTGTTCATTGATTGGCTGGAGAGAATCGTCCCTACCTGCGTCATTAAACTTGCGACAGGAAACACAACAGACCCGCTAAATTTAAATCAGCACAGCCCGCGAAGAAACAAACGCAACATGGCTGTTTCATGGTCTGTTGAGGAAGTACAGACATTCCTCTCATTGATAGCCAAGGTGCAGATCCAGTGAGAGCTTAATGGGGCGACATGGAATGAAAGGCTTTTTAAGGAGTCATGCCAGTCGAGGCGGTGCAGCTATAGCGTCATTGGAATAATCCTACCCAATCTAAAGCGATACTAAACTTCAGTGAAAACTCAAACCAAGCTGAGCCGTGCCGTACCATGCCATGGAAAAACGCCATTTGTCCCTATGAAATTCTGGACTCTTTTTAGGAAAAAAATTATTTCAGGTAAGAATCATTATTCTGTTAACTCTCTGAAGTTGAATATTTCGGATTAGGGAATTAATCAAATAATGATTATAGTAAACACAACGACATTGCAGGTGTTTCGGATTATACAAACTCTTGCACCACCAGTTCTTTAAGGGACATGTCTGACACCAGCCCATTTGGAGAGTCTTGTATTCTGGTCAGCTCCTCCTGTAACTGGGCCACTGGCAGCCCAAGACTGTAGCCCAAATCAACAAGAGCCTCCAGCAGGGGCCCTTGATACTGCCGGAGCTCGTATCGTCTCACCGTGGGCAGAGCTCTTCTGCCAGTTTGAAATGCTGCGTCAAAGTCTTCTAGATCCCTTTGGCACACCAGTATGGCACACAAGGTTGGTACCACCAAAATAGGGTTGTGAGAAGAGAGTTTTTCCTGAAGTACCAACACTTTCTGAAGGCCCTCAAGGGCCCTGGAAAAGCGACCCCCACGCAGGAGGTCATATGAAGTTTTTAATTCCTTATGAGTAAAGAACGCTAGAAACGCCTGTGATTTTCGGACACAACGGAGGGAGTACAGCTGAGTAAGATAGTCTCTGAGGGCAACGCGCCGCTCAGCGATGTTCTCCTCTGAGAAGTTGCGTGTCATTTTCTTCCTGGGCATCACAATGTCCTCCATTTCCTCGCTGAAGTCCAGCAGGAGCTCCTGATGAAGGTGGAGGAAGTCTGAGTAGCGTCGCTCGATAGCTACTCGCTCACAGTCGTAACTACCTGAGCGGATCACCACAACCTGGTACACCTGAAGGACAGGGAAAAGCTGTGAACATGTGGTGGAGACAAGATGCTTTGCAAGGTTGTGTTATGTCTGAGGTAAAGGCATGTACAGCTAATAGATTTTGATTTCCAGAACTTTGCCAGAATGGACATCCTGAAGGAGGGGTGTCCAGTTCTGTCCTGAAGATCTGCCTTCATGCAAAGTTCAGATCCAGCCCTTATCAAACACACCTGAACCAGCTAATTATGATATTCAGGAGCAATTATAGACAGGTTTGTTGGATCAGGGTTTAACTCTGCAGGTATGTAGATCTCCAGGAGCAGGATTGGGTACCCATTCTAAAGCAAAGTTTTGATCAAAATCAGACTTGAGTCTGACCAGGATTTTCATGGTTTTGCTCTTGTCATTGAGCATTTGGGTTCTGCCTTTGACACGAAGCAAGTTAAGACAGAGTCCGGTCTTTAGTGCTAAAACACGATCCCCAGTTTCACAGAAAAGGCTAAACCTAGTCTGAGACTTAAATGTAAGCCTGAGCTGTTTCAACTGAAATAAATTTGCACTGACTGATCTTAAAATATATTAGTGCCTTTGTTTTGTCTCAAGACGGACACCAGTTATGTTTTTTCTAAGGCATGTTTATAAAAATTACTTAAATGTCCTAATTGAACTATGGCCTAATCCTGGCTTAGTCTAAATCCTGTTTGTCAAACCTGGGGCCTGTACCATGAAGCTAGATTAGCTGGCTAGTCAGGTAAATTTCAGGTTAGTTTGCACCAATCCTGGGTTTTAGGTACCACGTAAGTGACTTGGCTTTTAGCTGCATTCATTGCCAAAGTAACTTACACTCCACGGCTAACCTGCTCCGAGGCAGGTTATGTTCTGGGTTAGAGATCTCAAACTGAAGCTGGACCAATCAGATGTGAGAGAAGTGACATGTCTGACACAAAGTCACTCGGTAACACTTTAGACTACTATTTCTTACTTACTACCAGTTGCGATTTCTTTAAGACTGCAAGGGAAGCTCGGCTTCCCTTATAATGTCACAAAATTAATGGTCAAATATGTATTATTGTATTAACATTTTATTGACTAAAAATGCATTAGAAAAGGTTCATCTCAAAGACGAGTTCGTTCAGAATCAGTTACATATAGCAGGTCGGCTGACTCGATTTCCTTCTCATACATTCCCGCAGCGTCACACTGCATTTCCCTATTGAAGCCCAGCGTCCATTGACTTCAATGGGGCTGCTTTGAACGTTTTTTTTTCATCGCTTCGAAACTAGACGGTCATTGGATAAACGTTGCGATTATGTCCCGCCCACGGACGCTCAGCGTCTCTGGGGGTGAATGGGGAGTGGGCTGGCCCGGACTCTGAGCTTCTGCGTGATGATTGGAGGGTCTGTCGAAAGACTGCATCTCCTTTTGACTGACAGCGATTCTGTACTATAAGGAATCACTGAAGCTATTCGCGCTCAGTCCCATCGCGGATTTCTCAAGTTCAGTCGAAAAAAAAACTGCTGCAACCTATTTCTTTGATATTTGCTTGGCGAAATCGCTTGATTTTCATCATACATTTCACACAATTATACACCACATTCCTTTGATGACATGAGACAGGTATTTCCAGAGGAGGCCTTCCAAAGTGTCCTGAAAAGTTATGGCCATCACTTTGATTCAGGAAGACTGAGGTCAGAACTTCAAGTCCTGTATTCAGATCAGGACTTGCAGGGTAACAGGGGAAAGCTGTGTGATTACTTGGTGTTTCTTAAAGACATGGAGTTGGACAGTGCAATGCCTCAGCTTTACAAACTGTTCTCATTAGTGGCAACAATTGGAGCTACATCTGCAGGTGTAGAAAGGAGCTTCTCCTGTTTAAAGCGACTCAAGTCCTACACCCGAAACACAATGGGCCAAGGCCGTTTAAGCAGCCTAGCTCTGCTGGCCATTGAGAGGACACTGGTCAAGTCACTTGAAAAGACTCCTAGTTGGTACGACAGCATGGCTGGACTGGCCATTGGGCATACCGGGCATTTGCTTGGTGGGCCGACGTGCTTTTTGGGCCGATATATCTCATACTCATACTTTATTTATTTATTTATTTTTTTAACGGCCCATAAAATTTGTACATCGGCGGCCCATTCGTTTTGTTTTGTTTTGCTTAATTGGCGGCGCTGGGTTTGTGCCGGTGTAATGCATTGGTCAAAGTCAGTGTTAGTTTTTTTTTCTGACAGACCAGCCCATGAAACACGTAGATCAGCGGCCCATTGGCTCTTTTCTTGATTGACACTGGGCTGGCCCAATCACAACTTTAAACGAATGAGCGAGCGGCAGCAGTGTCAGTGTGTATCTGTAAAAAAAGATGGAGAAGAAACGCTAGGAATGTGCAGATAAATAGCGTGAAAAAATAGAACCAGGCCCTTAAAGCAGACACTGTAAACTGTGTCAAAATATATGTTTTCTGACCTTCATCAGCTCCTGTGGCAGATGATGATAGTGAGGACGGAGGATCAGGAGAGAGATGAGAAAGTGTAGAGCCTGCGGTAAGCATAACTACTTTCAAAACACTTAGGCCATGTCATGAGTGTAGATTATTTCCACATCTGCATAGTTGACGATTACCGCAATTCACTAGAAATTTAATAAGAGGCGTTTGTAAACCATGTTTTCCGCCAAAATAAAAGCTTGATGCAGTTTGCGTCAAAATAAAAGATCATGTGCTTATCTCTTTCAAGTATAGAAATTGGTACAACTAATTAAGAAAGTTTCCATTATTTTTTTGTGCATTTGTTTTACAAAATATGCCTATTACTGTCATTGGATTAATATTATAACTATTATTATGTATAGGTGTAATGTAAATAGACACTGTAACTAAAAGAGGTTTGAATTTTTCTTTGTTTAATTTGCACACTGAATATGGGTTGGAGCTTTTAATTTTGAACTCTCAAAGTGCACCAGATTAATGAATTTAACATTAAAATGCACAAAATTTTCTCACGGGGGGGGCATGCCCCCGAACCCCCCTAGAAGGACTGAGGACACACCACCATAGTTTTAACAAAAATCCTGTAAGAAACACGGGTATTGCTATGCCAGAGCCGCTTATAGCTCGTTTTAGGATTCACCGCTTTGGATATAATAAAGTATAAGTATAAAGTACTACTACGGTAGCAGCTTTGTTACAGCCCACTTTTTAGCTTATATTGGAAATGAAATATGCATTTTGTTTGCTTCTATATGTTTAACTTTTGATTATGAAATGTTTGTTAAATTAGTTCAAATGTGGGCAGAATAAAATATGCTGTATTAAGAAATGTTCTCATCTGAAATAAACATTGTAAACAAGTTGTGTCGTGTATTTTACAAAGTTTATGACTACTTAACAGACAGAATACATTAGTTATTGATTAGCTAACTGTTACTTAACATAATCATAAAATTATGTTATATAAATATTACATACTGATTAGTTAACTTATCTTCCTTAGTAGTTAACAGTAGTGAGTTAAGTCTTAATGAATAATCACCTGTTAGTTCTTCAATAATTCCTTATTAGTTATGTAAGTAAGAAACAGTAGTCTAAAGTGTTACCAGTCACTCCAGTTTATCTTGCTCCAAATTAAAGGTCACTAATGCTAAAAAAATAGAAAAAGTCTGGCTTTAATGATAATTACTGAGTCATTTTATGATTTATATAATTACTGTGATTCATATTATTATTATTATTTATCTTTTACACAAAAGCAATTTTAGTTTAACAGTTATTAGAAATAGTTTATTTTAAATAAATATTAATGTATACAGATCATGTAATATAAATAAGCTGTAGTATCAATAGATTGAAAATAAATTAAAATAGATTAAAAAATAAAAATCTGACCTTACATGCTTGAGTCTCTATCACTATATATTTTCAAATGTATAAACTAAGTGAACAAGTTTCAACTGTCTCTGGACTGATAGAGCAAGATCATTTATTTTATTTGTCCTCTTTCATGTTTCATATGACATTTAAATTTGTCATATTCTTCAATCTCTTAACCTTTAGTTTTGGATCTCGCTGGGTCTCTCGCGAGAAGTAAATCAAACTTGCTTTGTGTTGCAAGGCTCGTGATTGGCTGTTCGCCAGTGATGTCACAAATTCATGTGCACGCACTCCACAAACTCAGGATCAAAGCTGGAGTTGACAAAGAAAGTTGATGAACAGCATCATGGTACCAACAAAGCCGGATTGGAGAGGTTTGGTTTTGTCAACTCAAAACTAATCCTGTAACTCTGAATTTGTTCAGCTACCTTCATGGTACAGGCCCCTGGTCTATAGATATGTTTTTTAGTCTGTGCAGCTCTGGACAAGACATTAAAGCAAAACCAGGCTTTAAAAAGAGCATATTTACATTCGTTTAGAATCCTTTTCTGTTTTCAGTATAGACTCAGACTCAACTTTCAAAGGTCTTGGTCTGGACTCAGACTCAAATGAAATGTGGTTGCTTGTAAAAAACACTTGTAATAGTCTTATAAGTTAGTTATCAAATGTATTTTCTTTAAGGCTGATCAGAGCTTTTTAAGTTAGTTACATAATAAAAATGTTGACTGGTCTGTTTTAAGGGTGTCCAGTCCTGCCCCTGGAGTGCTATAGTCCTGCAGAGTTTAGCTCCAACCCCAATAAAACACCTGAACATGCTAATCAACATGCTAGTATCTAGCATGACTACATAAAGGCTACGGTTAGGCAACTGGGACAATGTCACAATGCTAAGACTGTATCTTAAGAACTAGTTTGACTAGCCATTAACCAAGAGGTAACCAGTCTTACTTTTCATTTTCAAATTAGACCAAATATACCATTTTATATAACTGAATATCAAAAAAGTTATGAGGAGTCTTGAAGAAAAAAAAAAGGATGACTTATAAGACTAGTCTATGTAGTTTATGCACCTAGTCTACAACGCTACCCTAAGTTAGTAACATTTTCAGTAATGGAAATTCAACCTCCCCTTTAGGTTCGGAGAATATTAATTTACATGTTTGCAAAATAAACTTCATAGAATGTTAGTAATTAGTTCTCCAAAATAATAATCAAACAAAACCATATCCTAACTTTAGCTGAGTGACCATCCTTTATCCAAAACAAGTGAACTGCAGTGTTCAAATGAAAAGTGGAGAAAAGGGGGGAAGTTAAATAACGTGTGGCCTTTGTGACGTCATACAAAAGTCAGAGCAAGTTATTACATTTTGATTAAAGATAATAATGAATCTCTTGGAACAAGAACGAAATAGAAAATAGAGTTTGATTTGATGATTACAGTTATTTCACTATAAGCTGTGACTTACCACATATTTGGAGATTTTCTGATCGATGATTCGCGTTGTAGGGATGTCAAACAGAAGTTTAACGCTTCTGAACTCCTGCTTAACGGCTCTCCAGTGCTGCTGCAGTTCAGCTGTGGTCAGACAGGAGGCGCTAAAACCCACACCTGCCTCTGCAGCTGTGAGGAGAGACATGAAGCGAACACACAGTTCTACACAAACACACAACCATTACATTCTGCTCTCATAATGTCTGTTGCAACTGACTTAAACTCACCATTACTGGAAGACTTCTCCTGCTGAGGCGAGGAACCTTCAGGAGCTGAAGAAACTTCTTCTTTAGCGTCCACTGCCTTGGTGTCATGTGGTTCTAGTTCTTCCTCCATGACAAAACGCTCTAATTTAGCTTCCTGTAAATTAATTTAGCCACAATTCACCTAGAATCAGCATCTCAGACAACATTTTGGTACAGAAGTATGGAAGATAAGGCATACAATTGCACTAAACTATGGATTCAAGAAAATATGACTCTGAATATACTTGATTAAAGGGATACTCCACCCCAAAATTAAAATGTTGTCATTAATCACTTACCCCCATGTTGTTCCAAACCCGTCTTCGGAACACAATTTAAGATATTTTGGATATTTAACACTGTCAAGGTCCAGAAAAGTATGAGAGATATCGTCAGAAGAGTCCATCTGCCTTCAGTGGTTCAACTGCAACGTTATGAAGCGACTACAATACTTTTTGTATGAGAAGAAAACAAAAATAACAACTTCATCCAACAGCCATTTTGGAGCACATGAGCTGAACACAGGTAGCTTATGCTTTTCTGTGTCAGCCGCGCCACATGGATACGTTTTCTACATATATTTACGCTTTGATTTAGACAAAAACAGCATATCCATGCAGCGCGGCTGACACAGAAGAGCGTAATCTGCTTGCATTCAGCTCATATTCTCCAAAATGGTTCCACAGTGATGTGAAGAGACACAGATGAGACAAATTGTTGAATAAAGTCATTATTCTTTTTTTATTCGTGTTTTAAATGTATTCTCGTTGCTTTATAACGTTACATGTGAACCACTGATTGCAGATGGACTATTCTTACGATGCTTACTTTTCTGGACCTTGACAGTAGCTGTGTTTACATGGACCTTACTAATCCTAATAGGACTAGAAGCACAATCAGAATAAAAAAGTCACATGTAAACATGTCAATCGGATTGAATTGGCCAGATCCGACTAAAATTTCGATTGCATTGTAAGGGGTGGTTTATTCCTTTTGCAATCTGAGCGAGAGGACATGACCAGATTGAAAACCGAAACTGGAAAGTACTGCGCATGCCCAGTGGCATAGAAATAACGTAATGACGTATGACGCGTGGAACGAGCTGTTCTTCCTGGTGAATACTCTGGGAACTCTGTATATTCATGCAGTGTGCGCATGCCAAAAGAGTAAAATAGTGACATATAAACGCACATACTGTATCAGCCCGAACACTTTATTTAGCGTTCATGTAAACACTACGTTCAGATTCGTCAATCAGAAGGAATTCGTTCCGAAAGTGTCCATGTAAACGCACCTAGTGTAATTTACTTGGCAGTCTGGGACTGTCACAAGCCTCCTGGTTTTCATCCAAAATATCTTAAAGATGAACAAAGCCTTTACGGGTTTGGAACGACATGGGGTAAGTGATTAATGACAACATTTGTCATTTTGGGGTGGAGTATACCTTTAAGACTATTTAATGGAATTTCTTGCATTAAGTTATTCTAAATATTATTGACAATCATATTTTACTTGTCATCTAGTAAATTGACATTAATATATCTAATATATATATTATTGCTCCCAAAATCACAGTCACATGGCCCACACATGTAATGATTATACAATATGCATACTGTATTATATTATACTGTAACTAAACTAAGCATATAACTGTAGATAGATGGGGTGGCTCAACTTACCCCAATGACATCTTGTCAAGATATTTTTGAAACAAAAGAAAAAAAGAAGAAGACAGTTCTGATTATGGAACTGAGCATTTCCTTAAACATGTTACTTCTCCTTCAGCACTAGCAGACAACACTGAGCAGAGGATAATAACATGCTGGAAGCTTCTACAACAGTTCTTTCTGATGAAAATACATTTACAAATGTAAGCAGATCCTAACGTTTCACAACATCAGTCATATCACATTCAGTAAGGTAAAAAGACACACTTCAATTCAGGTCAGGTGGTAATTACAGCACAACACACTGGAAATAAGGAAATATTGACCCACCTGTGCAAATCGAAATCCTCTAATCAGCTCAAACGGAATATGATCTTAGGAAAACTTTAGCTTTGTTGGATTTCTAGAAGCGTTCAAGTTCATGTTTTTCTGTTTCAGTTTTTCATGCCGACCTAACTGAACTTTGTTCTTGAGGAAGTGAAACCTGAAAGAGGGAGTGTCTTTTTTTCTCACATTGCATATTCTGCCCATTGGTCAGGTTTTAATGCAGTTCATCTATACTGTATAGCGAAACACTGACAGCCACTGCATCTTCTGTCCTGAAGCTGAAGTCTGTGAATGATTTGCTCCAGAGATGCTGGTTCATTATAGCAGGTATGTTTAAATAAAGAGCCTAATGTGGGTCACTTCCTCCCACCACTACACCACCAGCACCTATGAGCAGCTGTGTGAGTGTGTTTGATGGTTAATGATGCTTTATGTTATGTATTTGTCCAATAGATGGTGCTGTACAGTTAAATTACATGGCAGACTATTCTGACAGTGATAATCTATATATATCAAAATAATCTATATACAGTACAGACCAAAAGTTTGGAAACATTACTATTTTTAATGTTTTTGAAAGAAGTTTCTTCTGCTCATCAAGCCTGCATTTATTTGATCAAAAATACAGAAAAAAAAATGTAATATTGTGATATATTATTACAATTTAAAATAATTGTTTTTAAATGTATTATACTTTAAATGATCATTTATTTCTGTGATGCAAAGCTGAATTTTTAGGATCATAATCACATGATCCTTTAGAAATCATTCTAATATGACGATTCATTATCAAAGTTGGAAACAGTTCTGCTGCTTAATATTTTTTCAGAACATGTGATACTTTTTTAGGATACTTTGATGAATAAAAAAAAAAAAAGAAGCTATGTTTTAAAAATATAAATATTTTGTAATAACAATATACACTATAGTGGTCAGTAATTTGGGGTTAGTAATTATTTTTCTTTCTTTTTTTAAAATAAAATCAATACTTTTATTCAGCAAGGATGTGTTAAATTGATAAAAAGTGATTTTTATTTTATTTTGAATAAATGCATTTCTTTTTAACCTTTTATTGATCAAATATATGAGACAGCAGAACTGTTTCAACACTCATAATAAATCAGAATATTAGAATGATTTCTAAATGATCATGTGATAGACTGATGTTACATGTGACACTGAAGGCTGGAGTAATGATGCTGAAAATTCAGCTTTGCATCACAGGAATAAATTATTCTTTTAAAGTATATTCAAATAGAAAACTATTATTTTAAGTTGTAATAATATTTCACAATATTACTGTTTTTTCTGTATTTTTGATCAAATAAATGCAGGCTTGATGAGCAGAAGAATCTTCTTTCAAAAACATTAAAAATAGTAATGTTTCCAAACCTTTGGTCTGTACTGTATATAACATTAGATGAAATTATGGATTTGTTATTTGTTTGATCACTAAAGCTTAACATTTCAAATATTAAGAAATAATAGAATACGATGTATAAATATTATTAAAACAAACTAAACTACATGTATTAAAAGGCTAATGTGTCTATCTATTTTGTGCATTGACAGGTAAAAACCTTTCTTAGCAGGATACATTTGGTATTTGCTCAAAAATATCTTTATAAAATAAACACATTAGTTAGTTGAGACTATGAATTCCAGAAAAATCACCAAACACAAACATAGAGCTTGTTCCAGCAGTTTTGCCAATCCAGTCTCACAAATAGCTGTTTAACAAACACCCACTTTTATATGAATTTGTGCCTTGGAATTCAGAATATGCACATGTCTTATTCGTATGAAAATTAAGTGTGTTGAGAGCAGATGAATGAGGTTGCACACATTTACATGAATTTTTGACAAATCTAAATAAAATATTTTTTAATTGTTACTTGCCGCATTAAGCATTGTGGTTACTTTCAAAAACAAGCACATATTACCTGATCAAATGACATTTTGACCCTGAAATCAAAACATATGTTTAAAGTGTTATTGTCTAAATCAGATGTGAGGGGCATGACATGGTAAAAGCAAAAAGATCCCATTATAATCAGTGGTATAGTTTTTAATGGATGTAGAGCAATGTGACGTGCCACTGATATAAACACTAAACCAATGTCCTGACTTATTCCTGACCTACTTCACACATTTGTGCTTCTTCAGACAACAGGACAAATTCAGCAGTCACAATGTTACAGTTATCATTCTAGGTGTGTCGAAATGAAATACATAGGCCTAACTATATGTTAGCTCTCAGATCTCAGGGGAGAGAGAGAGGCTGAATGAGCGTCTGAAAGGCTCATCGCTGTATGGGACAAGGACAGCTCTGTGACTCCGGCCCGTCTCATTCATACAGACATAAACACATGAAGCCCATTCTGCTCGGAGAACAATGACATCAAGCCAGTTATTTTAATACACCCCATTGTGTCTGATGTGCCAGGCCGAGCCCTGGTATCTATTTATTAGTTTTGATACATACATATTCTATTGTTGTCAGATATAAGTCGTGTTTTGTTCGTCCGGGGTGGTCTGTGCAGACCAGCTGTGAGGTCTTAGACCGCCTCGTTGTGGAGCTCAGCGCTTCACTGGAGACGTGAGGAGATGTGTCATCGGAAATCTGCATTATTCAGACGTTTATTGGTTTGTTTGTACAGATATTTATTTATTTACCCATGTTTGTGCTATTTTAGTATCACTGATATACTATTATAGTTTTTGTAATATTTAGATTTTTCATATTTCTTATTAATTTATTTGAATTAAAAATGTGGTATTTTTTAAACTTTTCTTTTTAAATAAGTCTAGTTTTATAATGTAGTAATATAGTTTTAAGTTTTAGTTATTTTACTAATTCAGTGTACACTGATGTTTAGAGTGTATGTTTTACCAGAGAGTCCTCTCATTCTTCAAAAATAAATTAAAAAAAATAATAATAAAATAAAGACAGAACACTGTGTTACTTGCTGTTTCTCTGTGATTATTATTATTTTTTGTTTACATTTACAGTAGTTTCTGAGTGAAAACTATAAATTAGAAATGTTGCTTTGGCAATACCTGAAATAAAAGTAAAAGAAAAAAAATAATGTGTGTGTATGTGTGTGTGTGTGTATATTATTTGAAGTATTTTTAGTGTTTAAGTTGATAATATCAAGCATGTATCCTGAGTTCATGGGCAGCTAAAAGCACTCAAAAGTCTCTTCAAGGTTAAATGATTGTAAGACAACAGCTGAATTATGATCTCCTGAGCTGATATACATGACTATATGCCATTGTGTCACGGTGATAAGATTTCCTTCACAGCATTAATGAATTTTGATGCTTTGTTGCATTTACATGTGCTGTCGCTCCTGACATGGACATGCATGTCCCTGAAAATAAATGGCTGTGTGCACATCGCTCCCACTTGCGCAGTTCGCACAAAATATCATAGCTGGGTCGTTTTGGGTCACGTGATTTATTGATTAGTATTTAGCTTCAAAAAATGACAAGAGGATGATGTATAGCATTATCTGGCCAACAAAACACTATAAAGAGATGAATAGCCCTGAGATAAAGTTGTAAAGGTAAAGGGAAATAGATGAATATATCTATGTTACCCACAGAGACTGATGAGAAGTGTATCAGCTGTAGATGTATGCTAAGCATGTGTCATGCTGAGACTTTATGACTCTACAGAATGATCATGAAGAAAGTGTTATAACATTCCAGAGCTGCTCAGATCTTTACTTTCTCTCTGAACTCTTATACAATTTAACAGGCTTTTTTGTACTGTACCTTTAAGACTTTTAAGGTGAATATTTAAATATTATTGGCTAATCTCTCTATGCAGGTGTCGTGTTGAACACATACACTTCTAGTTGTTCCCTTGCTCTTTCTTCATGAGGATGTGTTCTTGGCTTGTTCCCAGCCCCGTGTTTCCAAATTCTCCTTTCTGGAATAACAAATATGCACATTTTGAAATAGCTGAGCTACTTTTGACACTGAAAAAAGTATCTAAGGTAAGCATCACTATTTTTGAACATAGACTTAAAAAAGGCCCTGTATACCTACATTTTTGGAAAGGTACAAATTTAAATAGAGTTCACAGCTGAAATGAACATTATAGAGGCAGTAAAACACCAACACATTTAATTGCCTTTCACACACATTATGATAACACAGCCATATTATTGATAGGGTGACCATTCATACGGGACACATCCCAGCCAGGATTTTAATAATGCCTAAAACATCCAGAGCAGTTTGACCAATAATATGCTGGTATTGTACATAATCGACCAATCGTGGGGCTGCGTGTGAGAAGGTGAGATCTAGAGGGAACGATCAAAGCGATGCAAATATGCGCACGTGTTTGTTCGTTCGATTGACTTGAAGCGTCGCTGCGCACAAATCCCAAAAAAACAAAAACAAAGTGCACCACAATGCTTCAAGTCAAACAAACGAACAAACAGGTGAAAGCGATTGCATAATGAGCCATCTGATCTGCTCTTTATAGCTCTCATGAATGTTACACAACGATCAACCTGCACAGTGCAAATAATCAAAACCTGGATATTTTAGGCATTATTAAAATTTTGGCTGGGACGTGTCCCGTATGAACGGAACATATGGTCACCCTAATTATTGACTTATTTTATGTGGTTATGTCAAAATACACTTTTACCATAGTGCATGATTCGTAAACAAATAAACTTTGACGATTACATTTTCATATGTATGACTTTTTTGATGTAGTAAACTTGCTCGGTAGCGCAACTGATACACTTTAGATGCAAATTGATGGGGTACGAGTCCTGTAAAACACACAAAGAGTTCAAAGCTTCATAGAACCAAGCTAAAGCGGGACACTTTCTTCAGCAAATGGGTTTTGGTTTGGTTTGTATCATGGTTTTAGACTCATAGTTTTGGTACAGTTCAATATGTGCTATGTTTAGTTTTGTAGTTTTGTAGGTAGGTCTAACAATAGTTGTTAGGTACAGAAACTGAATAAAGTAATCAAATGTAAAATAACAGTGCATATTTGTCTGTATAAATTAAATAGTAATCTTTGTTAAAGTTACAAAAGCTATTCAATGAAGAGCAGTGACTGATTTCCTTGTTTTTGTTGTTCGATTAAGTGCTGTCACTTTAAGAGAATGCATGGATCCAGTACACTGATGCTGTACTTTCAACCGACTAGAGGCTAGATTTAATAATAGCTTGTGCCAGCAAGCCGTCTTTTGGCCTTAAAATAGTAGTTTTAGGATTTACTAACTGAAGAATTAGCATTGAAAAAGCATATGGCGCTATAAATGAAGTGTCCCCAACTAAGCAAGCCAGAGGCGACAGCGGCAAGGAACCGAAACTCCATCGGTGACAGAATGGAGAAAAAAACCTTGGGAGAAACCAGGCTCAGTTGGGGGGCCAGTTCTCCTCTGACCAGACAAAACCAGCAGTTCAATTCCAGACTGCAGCAAAGTCAGATTGTGCAGAAGAATCATCTGTTTCCTGTGGTCTTGTCCTGGTGGTCGTCTGAGACAAGGTCTTTACAGGGGATCTGTATCTGGTGCTCTAGTTGTCCTGGTCTCCGCTGTCTTTCAGGGCAGTAGAGGTCCTTTCTAGGTGCTGATCCAGCATCTGGTCTGGATACTTACTGGATCCGGGTGACTGCAGTGACCCTCTGATCTGGACACAGACTGGATCTGGTGGCTACAGTGACCTCGGAATAAGAGAGAAACAGACTAATATTAGCGTAGATGCCATTCTTCTAATGATGTAGCAAGTACATAGGGTGTTATGTGAAGTGTTTCCGGTTCCAGTTTACCTAATTAATGCATCCTAAAAATCCTTTAACGGATTTGGATATTAAAAGCATATTAGTATGTTATGTGTAAGACAGGTTAAAGAGATGGGTCTTTAATCTAGATTTAAACTGCAAGAGTGTGTCTGCCTCCCGAACAATGTTAGGTAGGTAATGGTTAAATGATCACAGACATTTTAATGAAGTGTGGTATTGTTTAAATATAATCTTTGAAATGGCAAGTCAAAACAGAATGAAACATTATAATTTCAAAATTAAGCAAATCAGTCAAATGCACTTAATTATAATTTTATTTTTTATTATTACTATGTTATATTATTATTCTTCATCTATCTGTTATGTTTCTCTTATAGATTGTATACTTTATACACTCACTCTTTATTTGTTGATTTGTTCTTTATAAAAATAAAAAAATCAATGCAATACAATGATTTTCTATTCAGTTTAATGTACTTTATTGACATAGTTTGTGTGTTCATTACCAGACAGCAAGCAGTTTCGGCCCAGATCTGGCCCACATCTGGCACGCATTGATTTCACGTGGGTCGGATCTGGGCCAGCAATGGCGATTATAGTAATACACAATGCAATAATATGAAATATTAAGTTTCTGTATAAGGCTAAGGTGTGGCTCAGATTTGGGAATTCTGGTTTACTTAAGGCTGAGAATTGGCACCAATAATAAATCCTGTTTTGGCCCAGTTCAGGATTCTCGCTGGTTATGGCCCATGCGTGGCCCGAGTATTTAATCCAGTTCTGGGCCACTTCAGGGCCGTCATTCTTTGCGAAACTTGGGCTGAGGGAAAAGTGATTGTTTGGCCCAGATCTGGGCCAGAAAACATTTGCTATGTAGGAAGTCGATCAGTGGGGTGGAGAAGGGTACTGTTTGTTTTATTTTTATTTATTTTTTTATCAAGAACTGTTACACCCCTTGTTTTTATCTGACTTTTGCTTTTGTTGACACTATCAGTTGAATTTAGGGCTGGGTTTAGTATTAATGATATGCTATTTTTAATCACATTAGAGCTTTAAACCTTTAGCACCACTCTAAACATTTCTATATGTAATAAAACATTGGCACATTCGTTTTCATCTGTTTTGGATAAAATTGAATGTGCTTTTAACACCACTTACATTGTCGTTGTCTTTGAAAATGTCATGAGCAAGATGTCATTTTGCTAAATGTCTTCATAGGCCATTTTTATCTATGTGCCTGGGTTATTACTCTAATTTGTGATAGACTCTTCATTGTGATAGTTCAATGGAGCTGTAGCCATTTAGATTTAGACAGATGACGTAATTAAAATCAGGATTAATTGACCATTTGCCAAGCATTCACAACCCATTCACATTCTTTACCACACTGTACCTCAAAAGACAGGAACTAATTAGTGTACACTGTATTATTCGTTCAGTACAGTAGTTCACTGTGAGAAGTGTCGTGCTCTAGTGCACTGAGTCGTCACGTTTCCTTCCACAGCATTATTAGTTGTTTGGGTTTTCTGGGATAAAACTGAGAGCAGTGTGGGATGTCGAAAACCTACTGCTTCATGTTCAAGACCTGCCTTCTCTCAGAGGAAAACCAACAGCTGGGTCACCACAGAAAATATGTTGTGTATATCTGAGTAGATGAATCAGAGGATGTGTGTGTGGTCTTTATGTGTGTGCACATGAAATTCTCATGACATTTTGTAACTATATTTTATATTTCGTATGTTTAGGCATATTGGTTACATACTATGGATGCCCGTTAGCGCCACTTAATAAAAATAACTTTTTATCTCACAATTCTGACTTTATTTCTCAGAATTAATACCAGTTAGTTTGCATCATGATTATATTTATTTATTTATTTTGGATATGGTGAATCCAGACATGTTGCTGTTGGATGCAAATATAGACCAAAACAAGTATGGATGTCGACTTCCTGTGTGAATGGTAGCGCTAGCAAACTTTCTGGCAAATGCAAATGAAGTACTCACAACTGTCTCATCCATGTTTTTTTTTTCATTTGTTGCAAATGAATGAATAACAATGTTTGCTGACATGTTGTCTAGAGTTTCAATGTATTGATGAATAATATACAATAAGACTAGAAACATCTATTGGAAAAGCATAGGTATATGTCAAATAGAAATTATGGAAATTATGATTTCATGTTGACTTGAAATCCTCATAATCATAATATCGTTTTTTGCTGGGAAATTCCAGATTTATACGGTAGCTAAGTGAAACTGAAAGGCAGTCACACCAGCTTAGTGTGAACCAGTATAAAAACCTAAGGATTTCTCAAACACTGACTCGTCGCACACATGCCGGGGCAGCGGTAGCCACAGGCACTTTAAAATGCTTTATTAACATGTATAGAGGCAAATATCGTCTCTGTGAAGTCGAGGAGATCAGGTGTGCTGCGTATGATATGAGGCTGCAATGACAAGGCTTGATACTCATTCAGACAGGCAGGAGTCCCATCAGCCCCTGCAGCCAGAATCATCCACACATATATTATTGTCAATGCCAGGTACACTCTGAAAACTACAAGCACCTTTTGTCATAGAGACTTAAAAACCTGGACTGTCTCCCTTTGGCATGCTGATATGAGGATTAGTTTTTATTGATAAAACATGCATAATTTTTGAAGGTTTTCTTGAGCATATCTGGTAAAAATCATTTTGTTTTTTGTATTGTAGAATGCTGATGTCCTAAAACAATGGGCACTGTTGACTAAGGCAAGACAAAATATGCATTTCCATGAGTTGGAATGCTGTGTTAAAATTGCCTGCCAAATTTTATTATCAGGGGATATGTGGTCATAATTCTGAGATATGTCTGGAGGAAGTATAGAGATGCATTGTCTTTGTCCTTGACCCGAGACTAAGGCAAAAAAGTAACAATAGACAGTAAACAGCATATTTAATTTGACGTGAACGAGCCCGTGAGTGATAGACCTACAGTCCATTTAATATGTCATGCTGCTGTGAAACACTGAAAATATGTTAAAAAAAATATATTTAACGAATCCTTACAAACAAACAAAAACACTTGGTTGTGAAAATTTTATGCAAAAATAAAAAGTTAAAAAAAATGAAATTAAAGTGGAACTGGGGTGAAACATAGAATATGTATTCTGTCTATCTATCTATCTATCTATCTATCTATCTATCTATCTATCTATCTATCTATCTATCTATCTATCTATCTATCTATCTATCTATCCATCTATCTATCTATCTATCTATCCATCCATCCATCCATCCATCCATCCATCCATCCATCCATCCATCTATCTATCTATCTATCTATCTATCTATCTATCTCTCTATCTATCTATCTATCTATCTATCTATCTATCTATCTATCTATCTATCTATCTATCAATCTTCTGTCTGTCTGTCTGTCTGTCTGTCATCTATCTATTAGGGATGTAGTGGTACACATATACGTACCGCATGGTTCATGGGGCAAATTCCAAATGGAAGTGATCATCCCTATGCGTTTGAAGGGCAGAACCCTCTGAGTGGGGACTTTGGAGGGAGTAGGGCACGTGCAAGCCATTATGTAGTCGCTTGGAATACACTTGGCAAAGTGAGCAATGCCATTTTCTCATTAACAGTGTAAAGGGCGCCGGGAGAACATGTCATCTGCTTCTTTTTCTGAAGGGCCTGAGCTGCATATCCTAAAATAACTTACCTGTTAAGGTCTAGGCTAGGAAGCCTAAGCCTAGGGCAGAGCTCAAGGCTCGGAATCAGAAGAAAAAGGTTCCTTTAAGGGGATACTGCCAGGTTTCTAAAAACCAAACGAGACCTTGGCCTGCCACTCAGGGGGGCTGACTTGACAGATCTTTGGTAGCAACACCCTGCTCAGAAATGTATCAACAGAGATACAAAAGTTGAGTAGAGCCCAAGGTGAGAACCGGGGCCTATACCAACTCAGAGAAGGGAAACAAGGCTGACAGCACTTAACCCTTACCATACAGGATTTTAGAATGTGTGCTTAACGTGCACACTTACCACAATGTGGATTTTAGAAAGTGCACAGAGCTCAGCATTTGCACTTACCATAGCATGGATTTAAATAACACCATTTCTTGGGGGAACCAAAGACTGTATAAACCAGACTATTCGAAGCATCTGCTCACAGATAGCCAGAAGGAAGCGGCGCGCTTGCAAGAGGCCCTTCATGGTGAGGGGAGCACAGCTTAACAACTTACAAGCAAGGTAGGCAGGAGATGGCTCAGCCACCTGGCATGATTGCTATCTAGACCTCAAAAGAGCAGACGCCCAACTTCAATAATAGGTGGGGGACTCAGATGTTCAGATCAAGAGGTGCACATATGAAATCCCAAAGGGCACTGCTAAGCTCGACCCACAAGCAGACCAGCTCAAACGAGTGGAGGACTCAATAAGAGAAGTCCACAGACGCTCAATTGGGAGTGGCAGTCTCAAAGATTACCCTCCAAGGTGAGGAACCAAGGAACCAGAGAGTGACCCAACTACCTGATGTCACTGCTATGAAGCTCAAGAGCAGAGGGTTCAACCCCTAGTGAGGAAAGAGAGGAACGCAGCTCAACCAAAGCTGTCAACAGCCCACGGTCAGAGGACCTATCTCTTAAGTCGAGAGGAGGACTCATCCAGTCTGCCTAGGACGATGGAATGAAAGCTTTAAAGTCAGCCGAGCACATCTTGGCCTCCTTAAACTTCTCGACCACTATCTCAATGGAAGTGATGAAAAGCTCAGAAGGGGAAAGTGGCGCATCAAGAAGAAAGCCCTTCTCTTTTGACCCAACATCCACCAGATTCACCTACAGATGCCTCTCCATAACCACCATGGCCACCATGGATCAATGAAGGCCTGCTTAGTGGCACAAAAAGCAAGATATGTGGTGCGACGCAACTCTACCTCCTCATCATGGGATAGACCCTGACCTTTATTCAGGTCTTTCAGCAGATCAGCCTGATAACCTTGAAGCACCGCCATGGTATGACCTGACCTGCTGCTGCATATGCTCTGCTATTCAAATGAAATATATCCTGAAGGAGTTTGGACAGCAGGTAGGGAGACTTAAGAGAAGTTGTCACCTCAATAGAGAGATAGCTGGTCAGCGTCTCATCAACAGGGGGCATCTTTTCATAACCATTCTCATGCATCCCCTCAATGTTGGCATAACTAGCATGCTGGAATCTATAGATGCAAGACAAGAATGGATTTTTCCAAGCTTTTTTGATCTCAGCATGGGGATTGGGAAGAAATGGAAGGCTCACCTGAGCTGGAGGGCTATGGCTAGAAATAAAACGCTCATCAGGGCAGCCTCGAGGCATCATTTTCTTGTCTCGCTTCCACGGCAAGCCAAGCCTCAACATGGCACGGTCCATAACCTCAAGCAGTTCATCATACACGGGAGGATTGGGAGGACTCAGTCTCGACTTCTTCGTCCTCATCTCCTGCTCATCCTGACTTTGAGCCAGTAGAACACTAGCCATTGGATCAGACGATGTAAGAGAGATAGCATCGCCGTCCAGCAGCTCACTCCCATCCGTGACTGATGAGCGCAAAAGTAAAAGACCTTTTTTTAACTCATCATCCAGGTCCATATGCTTTCATCACAAGCTCATTTTCCTCCATGCCTCAGCAGCGGAGGGTCCTGAAGTACGGGGAGCTGGTGGCTGTCCCTCTTTCCTTGAAAAGAGAGACAAACGAGAGTGGAGCTTTTTCATAGGAAAACGGTCACAGTGCACACAAACTGCCCCCTCGAGGACATCGCGTGCATGCTCTTTGCCCAAACAAAAGACGCAAAGATTGAGTGTGTCCTCAAGTGACAAATAACGAGGACATGGATCCACACACACTTCTTAAATGCCTTACTAGTGCTCGCCATGGTAAAGAATAATTGTTCTCACCGGAAATGCATGCTTCAAACAAAACAGTCCTTAAAGACAAAGAAGAGTATGACATGTTCTTCGGACGGCGCCCTTTTATACTGTGGTCGCACCAGGTGATGACATCACAAGCTGTCGCCAGGTAATGTTATTGTTGCGTTTAGATGTATTCTTCAAACATCAGTCACACTGAAGGTGTTTCCCATAGCAACCTCTAAAGGACATAGTTTGAAGTTCACTTGAAAGGGAACTAATATATATAAAACTTTAAAAAATATAAAATATATTTTTTATGCCAGTGTATGTCAGCGAATCAGCTGATGGACACCATGCTGTGTTATCACGGGAACATCCTAGCTGAAGATAATGAGGAAATTTTGTCTCTTCCTTTGCCAAGTGCATTCCAAAAAACTACATAATGGCACATGCCCTGCTCACGCCAAAGTCCCCACTCCAAAGGGAATATGGATGATCACTTTCATTTGGAATTCGCCCCATGAACCGTACAGTAAGAATATGTGTCTGTCTATCTGTCTGTCTGTCTGTCTATCCATTCATCCATCCATCCATCCATTTATCTATCCCATCAAATGGGCAATAGAGCACATGTATCGACATTATACTGCTTAAATCCTTTCCTCCTCCATGTCATGCCTGTCAAGAAGCACTCAAACATCATCATTTCATTGACATATCTGCCGCGGCGCAGTTTGCCCCCTCCCAGGCTTCATGTCACCTCATGTGCTGCAGTTGTTTGGTGTTTTGTGATTCTAATGTGGCCTGTGTTGGAGAGGCACTGACCTGAGGTGATTATGATGCTGATGTGTGTGGATATAGATGAAGAGAGAGAGAGAAGAGTTCTGACAGATTCATGTCCATTTCAGCTGTCCACACTACAGGAGCTCTTCAGGCCCCTTTATATGATTCAGGAGGCACCTCTTAACGCAATTGCCTGCCATCCAGCACTTTGATCTTCTTGATGTGAAAATGATGCAGAAAGCATGACAGGGTGGTTATTTTCCACTGCATAATATATATATATATATATATATATATATATATATATATATATATATATATATATATATATATATATATATATATATATATATATATTATTTAAGGCATGTTCACACAAAGAATAATAACTTAAGCATCCACACCAACGCACAGTTAATGTTTATTCTAAGCTCCCGCTGTTTCAAATGGTCAAACGTTTTAAATTTGAGTGGATTCTGATTGACTGACAATGTTTTATCATTCATCACCTGAAAAAAGGACTATTAATTCATTAATTCTAAAGACACTGTTATTGTTACAGTTTTAGTGTTCCCTTATTCTCACAGAATTAGCAGAACTACTAATTAAAACTATATAGTTATAGTTGTCATCTTTATTGTAAACAAGCCTAAGTATTTATTAATATTTTTGCTTTGTTTTCCAGTAAAGCTTTTGTTTACTTTTATTTTGGTTTACTTTTGTTTTCCAGTATTCAAATCAAAATGAACATAAACAACAACAGCAACAACAAAAACTTGCCAGTGGGGTATGAAGAATATATTTATTTTTAAAAATAGGTTGTAGTGTCTTGGAATGGAATATTAATAAATAACCTAATAAAAAGTGACTAAAATAAATACATAAACTATTATTTCAGATAGTTCTCAAAGCAACATTTCTTATCTTGCAGTTATTGAAAATATGGCCTCAGAATTTTTGAGTAGCTCTGCCCACAGCAAAAAGTCATTGGTCCAAGGTTGAGTTCTGCATACCAATATTTATAGCATCAAATATCATTTAATAACAAAGATTTTACTGCAATTTTTACTTGTGAAAAAATGTTTTGAAAACATCTGCATCACGCTCTATGATGCATACAATGCATAGCAGTGTAAATTAAGTGTTAATAACATATTTAAATGTAAACACACATGATTTGTTTTACTTTGACGGACAAAGTAGCATAGCTACGCTAAATCTGACCAGCTATGAGAGCACCTAAATGACCTCATAGCAATGCCACTTGGATGAGGGCAGCTAATTACAGGAACACAGACACAAAGAGGCATGAGACCATTCATCACTGCAATACATCCACTCTCTCTGCATCCCAACGCCGCTCATATCACACTTTATTAGGCCACAGATGCACTGGCATTTACAAATGACTGCTGCCTATGGAAAACAGCACATTTGCCTATATTTCTGCATATATTTCTGGGGTTTGATTCAGTGTCAAGGAGAGCTGTTCTCCATATCTGTGGTATTCGCAGAGATTAATCAGATAAGCACCATTTTATTCAGTTCACTGCTCTTTGACACAGCTATAAACACACATCATAGATCTTGAAGGAGCTGGAGAATGAAAACATATTTAGACCATGTTTGAAATATCTTTAACAAATTGTTCAAGGTTAATAAGTTAACTCCAATAAAGAAGATCATTTGAAAACTGTTTTTGGACCCCACTGAATTACATGTTCATTTTGTGGGGATGTTCAACATTTGTGATACAGATGTGAATAAGATCTTATCATATTGTAGAGAGTTGGGTAAATTATTTTAAGTAACAACCTATAAAACTAGCCATAACACACTAGCAACCAGCTAGAACACACTAGCAACTACATACGTACTGTGACTCAGCTATATCTTGGTGCAAGAATTTCATGCTAGATATGAGTGACCACTTTTAACTCCGACATCAGACAGTAGTAACAGTCACAACACCCTAGCAACCAGCTAACAACACCTTAGCAACCATCCAGAACACATCAATGGCCACCTACCAGTGCTTTAAAGGAACAGTCCACCCAAAAATTTTAAATGAACTCACCCTCAGGCCATCCAAGATACGTTTGTATCCTCATGATATTTGGAGAAATTTAGCATCACTTGCTCACCAATAGATCCTCTGCAGTGAATGGGTGCCGTCAGAATGAGAGTCCAAACAGCTGATAAAAACATCACAACAATCGACAAGTAATCCACACCACTCCAGTCCATCAGTTAACATCTTGTGAAGTGAAACGCTGCATGTTTGTCAGAAACAAATGTGTCATTAAATCATTGCTTTCACAAATGATTTTCGTCTGAATCAGGAGAGAATATGCACAGATCAAGCGCCATTTAGAAACTAAAACAGTCCAAAACCCTTTTAAACAATTGTGAAAGTGGAATTTGATCCTCAACAGAGGATGGATTTTTTTTTTCACATGCAGAAGCATGATTATGGATTATGGACTCATATTTTAGCCAAAAGTTTAAAATCAGCTTTTGGCTGATGATGTGATGTTTTTATCAGCTGTTTGGACAAATGCACCCATTCACTGCATAGGATCCATTGATGATGCAAGTGACTACTATAGTACCACCATATTTGGGATACAGTCCCCTCTGTGTGTCACAATCAAAAAAATGGCAAACTCAGCTGTCCCGTGCATGTTATTCTGTTATACATCAGCACTGACTGACCCCATAGTCATCAGAGAGTCCACACAGCGTTTATGATCAGATATGATCTGAGCCGTACGGATGCCTCACACAATGCCATAATCACAGTGTTATCAATAGCCGGGTTTGGGCTGGATATGTTTAAGCCCTGCTGGAGATTTGGCCGTTGCTCTGTTATTGAATATTTCCATTGTCAGGCCAACAAAAGTGTGATGATCGCAGGCAAAATGCTTACACAGGAAATTCTTTCTGTGCATTGTAAACAGTGGTTGATGTCAGCAGTTTTGAACAGAAATATGTGATGATTGGAAAAGCACTGTTTTGTTCCTCTGTGATGAGTTCTTAGAAAAAGGCTGTCCGGTCTGTGGACAGTTCGACGGCTCTTGTGTCATTCTCTGTTTTTCATGTCACTGTACTTCCTTTATAACATGGGAAAGGGTTACACATATTTTGCAACCTAATTCAGCAAAATAAGCTCTAATACAGCAAGATTGAATCACATAAGAATGACGTGGTTCAATTATTATTATTTTTTTACTTAATCTAATGTCTGTCATCGTTTTAATCATACACTAAATTTAATTATATCGCATGGAATAGATCTTACTGCTATAGATATCGTACCTCAATGTGATGATGTTACAGACCATTTCCTTGTATCGTGCATGCTGCATATCACTGATATTAACTATATGTCTCAGCGTTACCGTCTGGGCAGAACTATTGTTCCAGTCACCAAAGACAGATTCGCAAATAACCTGCCTGATCTATCTCAACTGCTATTTGTACCCAAAAATACACATGAATTAGACGAAATGACTGACAACATGGGCACTATTTTCTCTAATACATTAGAAGCTGTTGCCCCCATCAAATTGAAAAAAGTTAGAGAAAAACGTACTGTGCCATGGTATAACAGTAATACACACTCTCTCAAGAAAGTAACTCGTAGTCTTGAACGCAAATGGAGGAAAACTAACATGGAAGTTTTTAGAATTGCATGGAAAAACAGTATGTCCAGCTATAGACAGGCTCTAAAAAATGCCAGGGCAGAGCATATACACAAACTTAAATAACCAAAACAATCCAAGGTTTTTATTTAGCACAGTGGCTAAATTAACAAATTACCAGACGCCACCTGGTTAAAATATTCCACCAACGTTAAATAGTAATGACTTTATGAATTTCTTCACTGATAAAATAGATAACATTAGAAATACAATAGCGAATGTAGATTCTACAGCGTCTAACACTTCAGTTTCATCCATCGCACCCAAAGATAAACTGCAGTGCTTTACAACTATAGGACAGGAAGAGCTAAATAAACTTATCACTGTATCTAAACCAACAACATGTTTATTAGATCCTGTACCCACTAAATTACTGAAAGAGTTGTTACCTGTAGCCGAAGAACCGCTTCTCAATATTATTAACTCGTCGTTATCTTTAGGTCACGTCCCAAAACCATTCAAGCTGGCGGTTATTAAGCCTCTTATTAAGAAACCAAAACTAGATCCTAGTGAACTGGCAAAGTATAGGCCTATTTCAAATCTTCCATTTATGTCTAAAATTTTAGAATAAGTTGTGTCTGCTCAATTGAGCACCTTCCTACACAAAAATTATCTGTATGAAGAATTTCAGTCAGGTTCAGGCCCCACCATAGCACAGAAACTGCACTTGTTAAAAATTACAAATGACCTGCTTCTTGCGTCAGATCAAGGCTGCATCTCATTTCTAGTTTTACTTGATCTTAGTGCTGCGTTCGACACCATAGATCATGACATACTCATAGATCGATTACAAAACTATACAGGTATTCAAGGGCAGGCTCTAAGATGGTTTAGATTCTACCTGTCCGATCGCTACCATTTTGTTTACCTAAATGGGGAGTCATCTCATTTATCATCAGTAAAATATGGAGTGCCACAAGGATCCGTCCTAGGTCCCCTTATATTTTCAATATACATGTTGCCCCTTGGTAATATAATTAGAAAATACTGAATTAGCTTCCACTGTTATGCTGATGATACTCAGCTATATATCTCAACGAGACCAGATGAAACCTCTAAATTATCTAAGCTAACAGAGTGTGTTAAAAATGTAAAAGATTGGATGACCAATAATTTTCTCCAATTAAATTCGGATAAGACAGAGATATTAATTATTGGACCAAAAAACACTACACAGAATCTTGTAGATTACAATCTGCAACTAGACGGATGTACTGTTACTTCTTCTACAGTCAAAAATCTGGGTGTTATATTAGACAGCAACTTGTCTTTTGAAAATCATATTTCCCATGTTACAAAAACTGCATTCTTCCCTCTTAGAAACATTGCCAAGCTACGAAACATGTTGTCTTTTTCTGATGCAGAAAAGCTAGTTCATGCATTTATGACCTCTAGACTGGACTATTGTAATGCACTTCTAAGTGGTTGTCCTGCTTCTTCAATAAACAAGCTACAGGTCGTCCAAAATGCAGCAGCTAGAGTCCTTACCAGGTCAAGAAAATATGATCATATTACCCCAATTTTACAGTCTCTGCACTGGCTACCTATTAAGTTCCGTATCAGTTACAAATTATCATTACTTACCTATAAGGCCCTAAATGGTTTAGCTCCTGCGTACCTAACTAGCCTTATACCATGTTACAATCCATCACGCTCCCTAAGGTCACAAAACGCTGGACTTTTGGTAGTTCCTAGGATAGCAAAGTCCACTAAAGGAGGTAGAGCTTTTTCACATTTGGCTCCCAAACTCTGGAATAGCCTTCCTGATAATGTTCGGGGGTTCAGACACACTCTCTCTGTTTAAATCTAGATTAAAAACGCATCTCTTTCAACAAGCATTTGAATAATGTATCTTAAATTGTGAGTATAGTTGTATCTGATCAAATGTGCATTCTTATTCTTTAGCTTGGGTTAAACTAATTAATTTTACTTTGTTGAATCAGCAGCTATGCTAATGATGTCTCTAATTTTTTCTATGTTTTGCCATGGGAATTACATCCCGTGGTAACTAGGATTTACACAAGCTCCAGTCTGGATCCAGAACAGCTGAGAAGAGATGTTGGGCAGACCTGACCTGTTTAAAAGAGATGGTCTTCATCCCTCCTGGGGTGGCGCCTCTCTTCTCTCTAGAAATATGGCAAATAGTCTTAGTATTTATACTTGACTAACTGGGGCCCAGGTCAGGAAGCAGACAGACTGGCTAAACCGACCGTCTGCTAGCTGCCTCCCGTCACAGAGGTCAGTTAATTCTCAGCACATAGAGACTTTTTCACCTAGATATTACACTATAGAGACTGTGTCTGTTCCCCGAACTAGAAAAAAAACAAAAAACGTCCAAACCAAGTTAAGATTAAAAATTTAATTGAGGTTCAACAAATAAAAAACAGAAGCAATATGGATAAACAAATGATAAAGCTTGGCTTATTGAATATCAGATCCCTTTCTACGAAAACACTTTTTGTAAATAATATGATCACTGATCATAATATAGATGTACTCTGTTTGACAGAAACCTGGCTATAAACCTGGTTACCTGGTTATAAACATGAGCCGCGTCTAAAAGGCAAAGGTGGAGGTGTTGCTTCAATTTATCCAGTCAGGATTTAGACCGTATCATAGTACTGAGACTGCTCTCCTTAGAATTACAAATGATCTGCTCTTATCATCTGATCGTGGGTGTATCTCTCTATTAGTTTAATTGGATCTTAGTGCTGCGTTTGACACAATTGACCACAACATTCTTTTGCATAGACTTGAACACTTTGTTGGCATCAGTGGAAGTACATTAGCATGGTTTAAATCGTACTTATATGACCGCCATCAGTTCGTAGCAGTGAATGAAGATGTATCCTATCGATCACAAGTGCAGTATGGAGTACCTCAAGGCTCAGTACTAGGGCCGCTACTCTTCACGCTTTATATGTTCAATTCAATTCAATTCAAGTTTATTTGTATAGCGCTTTTTACAATACAAATCATTACAAAGCAACTTTACAGAAAATTATGTTTCTACAATATTTAGTAGTAGCTAGTAGTTTGTGCACGTTTGACAGGATTTTAGAAAAAATAAAAATAATAATAATAATACAAGACGTAGTCAGCTAGATGATGAACTATCAATATTATTAATTAATAGTAATTATAGGATGCAGTCACACATGTAGCAATAATTGTTAGTTCTGTTTGTTGATTCAAGGTTAGCATCATCTGGGGTCCTCTGAGGGTCAGCTTCATCTCTTCTCAGGTGTTCTGGATCCAGACTGGAGCTTGTGTAAATCCTAGTTACCACGGGATGTAAATCCCGTGGCAAAACATAGAAACAAAATAGAGACATCATTAGCATAGCTGCTGATCCAACAAAGTAAAATTAGTTTAACCCAAGCTAAAGAATAAAAATGCAGATGCAACTACACTCACAATTTAAGAGATACATTATTCGAATGCTTGGCGAAAGAGATGCGTTTTTAATCTAGATTTAAACAGAGAGAGTGTGTCTGAACCCCGAACATTATCAGGAAGGCTATTCCAGAGTTTGGGAGCCAAATGTGAAAAAGCTCTACCTCCTTTAGTGGACTTTGCTATCCTAGGAACTAAACAAAAGTCCAGCATTTTGTGACCTTAGGGTGCGTGATGGGTTGTAGCGTGGTAGAAGGCTAGTTAGGTACGCAGGAGCTAAACCATTTAGGGCCTTATAGGTAAGTAATGATAATTTGTAACAGATACGGAACTTAATAGGTAGCCAGTGCAGAGACTGTAAAATTGGGGTAATATGATCATATTTTCTTGACCTGGTAAGGACTCTAGCTGCTGCATTTTGGACTACCTGTAGCTTGTTTATTGACGAAGCAGGACAACCACCTAGAAGTCCATTACAATAGTCCAGTCTAGAGGTCATGAAAGCATGAACTAGCTTTTCTGCATCAGAAACAGATAACATGTTTCGTAGCTTGGCAATGTTTCTAAGATGGAAGAATGCGGTTTTTGTAACATTGGAAATATGATTTTCAAAAGACAAATTGCTGTCTAATATAACACCCAGATTTCTGACTGTAGAGGAAGTAACAGTACATCCGTCTAGTTGCAGATTGTAATCTACAAGATTCTGTGTGGTGTTTTTTGGTCCAATAATTAATATCTCTGTCTTATCCGAATTTAATTGGAGAAAATTATTTGTCATCCAATCTTTTACATTTTTAACACACTCTGTTAGCTTAGATAATTGGGAAGTTTCATCTGGTCTCGTTGAAATATATAGCTGAGTATCATCAGCATAACAGTGGAAGCTAATTCCGTATTTTCTAATAATATTACCAAGGGGCAACATGTATATTGAAAATAGAAGGGGACCTAGGACGGATCCTTGTGGCACTCCATATTTTACTGATGATAAATGAGATGACACCCCATTTAAGTAAACAAAATGGTAGCGATCGGACAGGTAGGATCTAAACCATCTTAGAGCCTGCCCTTGAATACCTGTATAGTTTTGTAATCGATCTATGAGTATGTCATGATCTATGGTGTCGAACGCAGCACTAAGATCAAGTAAGACTAGAAATGAGATGCAGCCTTGATCTGACGCAAGAAGCAGGTCATTTGTAATTTTAACAAGTGCAGCATATGTTACCCTTGGGAGATATCATCAGGAAATATGGTGTTAGCTTTCACTGTTATGCTGATGATACTCAGCTCTATATTTCTTCGCAGCCCGGTGAAACACACCAATTTGAAAAACTAATGGATTGCATAGTAGATATAAAAAACTGGATGACAAGTAATTTCTTACTGCTAAATTCTGAAAAAAACAGAGGTGTTAATTATAGGACCTAAAAACTCTGCTTGTAATAACCTAGAACACTGTCTAAGACTTGATGGTTGCTCTGTCAATTCTTCGTCATCAGTTAGGAACCTAGGTGTGCTATTTGATCGCAATCTTTCCTTAGAAAGCCACGTTTCTAGCATTTGTAAAACTGCATTTTTCCATCTCAAAAATATATATAAATGCTCTCAATGTCAAATGCAGAAATGTTAATCCATGCATTTATGACCTCAAGATTAGATTATTGTAATGCTTTATTGGGAGGTTGTTCTGCACGCTTAGTAAACAAACTACAGCTAGTCCAAAATGCAGCAGCAAGAGTTCTTACTAGAACCAGGAAGTATGACCATATTAGCCCGGTCCTGTCAACACTGCACTGGCTCCCTATCAAGCATCGTATAGATTTTAAAATATTGCTTATTACTTATAAAGCCCTGAATGGTTTAGCACCTCAATATTTGAATGAGCTCCTTTTACATTATAATCCTCCACGTCCGCTACGTTCTCAAAACTCAGGCAATTTGATAATACCTAGAATATCAAAATCAACTGCGGGCGGCAGATCCTTTTCCTATTTGGCGCCTAAACTCTGGAATAACCTACCTAACATTGTTCGGGAGGCAGACACACTCTTGCAGTTTAAATCTAGATTAAAGACCCATCTCTTTAAACTGGCATACACATAACATACTAATATGCTTTTATTATCCAAATCCGTTAAATTATTTTTAGGCTGCATTAATTAGGTAAACTGGAACCGAAAACACTTCCCATAACACCCTATGTACTGTATTTGCTACATCATTAGAAGAATGGCATCTACGCTAATATTTGTCTGTTTCTCTCTTGTTCCGAGGTCACCGTGGCCACCAGATCCAGTCTGTATCCAGATCAGAGGGTCACTGCAGTCACCCGGATCCAGTACGTATCCAGACCAGATGCTGGATCAGCACCTAGAAAGGACCTCTACATCCCTGAAAGACAGCGGAGACCAGGACAACTAGAGCCCAAGATACAGATGCCCTGTAAAGACCTTGTCTCAGAGGAGCACCAGGACAAGACCACAGGAAACAGATGATTCTTCTGCACAATCTGACTTTGCTGCAGCCTGGAATTGAACTACTGGTTTCGTCTGGTCAGAGGAGAACTGGCCCCCCAACTGAGCCTGGTTTCTCGCAAGGTTTTTTTCTCCATTCTGTCACCGATGGAGTTTCGGTTCCTTGCCGCTGTCGCCTCTGGCTTGCTTAGTTGGGGACACTTCATCTACAGCGATATCGTTGACTTGATTGCAAATAAATGCACAGACACTATTTAACTGAACAGAGATGACATAACTGAATCCAATGATGAACTGTCTTTAACTATCATTTTTGCATTATTGACACTGTTTTCCTAATGAATGTTGTTCAGTTGCTTTGACGCAATGTATTTTGTTTAAAGCGCTATATAAATAAAGGTGACTTTGATGATGCTGACCCTCAGAGGACCTCAGATGATGCTAACCCTGAGTCAACAACAGAACTAACAAATATTGCTACAAGTGTGACTGCATCATATAATAATTATTAATAATATTAATAATGTTCATCATCTGGCTGACTACGACTTGTATAATTTTTTTTACAAATCCTGTCATACGTGCACAAACTGACAGTCACCACTTATAAGCTATTACTAAATATTGTAGAAACATAATTTTCTGTAAAGTTGCTTTGTAACGATTTGTATTGTAAAAGGGCTATACAAATAAACTTGAATTGTCTTAAATTCTTCTAATATTGCTATCACAACACAATGCAGTCCCTTTGACATGTTTAAATATAAAATAAATGTAAATGAGTGTAGTACTACTTATATTTATTGCATGCTGCACTTCTTTTCAAAATGAAAAGAAATAAGAATTAATATTTTGCATAAAGAAAACATAACCTATTTTTAGAACCATTAAGATTTTTTTTGTCATTTTAAAATCACATTAAATTGTCTCTTTCAACACATTATTTTAATTATATATATATATATACATATATATATATTTTTTTTTTTTTTTTTTTTTTTTTACTATATTTCAAATTAAAGGCAGTGCAACAAATACTATTGTCAGGTATGAATACATATTAATTTATGTATCATTATTTTGTATTGCAGTATGAGAATTACTTTTTTATGTATATTAAATAAATATTTTCTTTAAAATAACACACCACAGAAAAATAAAGGTCCTAGTTTCTTTATGTAATCTACTGTATAATGTCTTATACTTTCTTTTGATATTGGGGTAAAATACAACTTGGACATGCATGCAGATAACAGGTTTTGTGAGTTTCACCTTACCTTTTTTGAGTTTCTACTTACTGATAATATAAACTGTTTAGCCAAGCAATGGTCCATACATTAAGTGAAATAATTCCATATTGCCATTTTCATTTTAGGAAGAAGTCAAGCCACCATTTTGGCACCATCCGTGTATCTGAGGAATGTAAAACATCATCTGAACCCTAGTCACCCATCAGGTCTTTACCCACCTGCTTACACCTCCAGTACCTCCCATCTGTTTGAATCAGATAAGTATCTGGATAGCTCTAGACTCCCTTGAGCTTCATTCTAGCTGATTGCTCATTTTATAATGCTAATGGTGGCAGGCGGGAAGGTGTTGGGTTCCCGTCAGCTGGTCTCTGGTGCGCTGGGAAGAGTGTCTAATAGACTTTGACAGTTAAAAGGGCAGATCTTATTCACCGAGGGATTTGGTATGTAGTATTATTGTAGACATTCAGTGGACATATTACTCAACAGATGTCAATGTTTTTGCTTACACAGGATGTGTCACTATGGAGGAATTGAACTTTATGGGAGAGTCCAGTCGAACAGCTCTGCACACAATGGACCACAAGTTTGTATGCCCTATTTAGTTTCTTGTTACAATTAAAATGAGGAAGAAATCTTTGTAGAGACCAAGACTCAGTAGGCATCAGCTCTGATCATAAGCGATGGAAAATACAATTATAAAAGCAGCCATATCACAGCACATTAGCTATATGACAATGATCACAGTAATAATAACCACATTATTCAAATTTGCTAATTTGCACATTTTATCACCTATTAAATAGTCTTCCAGAGTTCAGACAACAAATGCTAAAACATTGCTGACCATCTGTCTGTATGGTTTACAGACATGAGGTAGAGCTGATGAGTCGTATCTGCTTGATGAATGGCCTCTATTATTTTGGTTGTAGAAGGATCATCTTCCACTGGCAAAGATCATTGCGTATTAACACAATGTGTTATCTTCGGTAAGTTTATTGAAATGTAAATGCAGAGGACAAGGTGACCTTGATTTTTTATCATTAGAGAAAGGGCATGAATTCTGCTTGTGTGGAAGTAGGGAAAGATTAATTTCTTAGTTAAAGGTGAATCAATGAAATAGGAGACTTGCTTGAAGGTATACACACTCATATGGTACGACTTTAAGTAAAATTACAAAAGCACACTCCTTTGAAATGAAATGATTCATGCTTTGTATAAGCCAAATGCAAAGACAGTTGAAATGGAAAATGGCTTTGAGAACTTATGCAGTTGCCATAATATACAAGACATGATGCCACAACATAAAATAAGGTCATACATAACAGTTCCTCCAATGTAACAGTATACAAGTAGAGAGTATTTTTTAAAGGGTAAAAATAAATAGTTTTAGCAAGGTTTAGTGTTTACATTTACAATCTAAATACTGTACGTATGAAAGAACACATAATTCAAGCACAAAATATAATATTGAGAAACACTGACTGATAAGTAGTTTCTGATAAGAAATAGGGATTCATTTATCCATTAAATGAAACAAATGTACCTCATTACAAATCCTATAACGAGTTTAGCAAATGTACTGGATAAATACCTTCAGTTAATAATAAAACAAAATACTTAATTGTAAAATAAAAGATAATAGCTGCATATTAAGAATACTTAGAATGTTCCTCAGCAAAACAACAAAAAGCATCAAATTAATTTATAAAATACAATCAACACTACTTCAGTTTTGAATATCTGTCCTAACTAAGAAACAATAGAATTTGTCTTAATGTCACTACATAGGGTACACGTACAAAAATGCTAAAAGAATCAACATGCATATGAAATTGCATCACATTTGAATGTACAGGTTTGCACCCTGAAAGACAAAATTCAATTTGTCGCTGTTGTTTTATTGTCTTCTGCCAACTGTCGGAAATGAAAGGTTGCAACATTTTCACTCAATCTCTCAAGCCAAGGTAAAGCTCTGTTGAGTTGCAATTTTTCTATGTTTTCCAGTTGCCCAGCAGAAATCGACAGGCGAGGTATGACACCATTTTGAATTACAGGTGTTTCATTTGTCCTTGCAACCAAACCACTAGCGAGAGAGGTATATTGGCTCCAGAGGCCTAAGGAATTTCCGTTATCCACTTTACCCACAACATCTTTTGAGGAAGATTCCTGAAATTGCTCGGAATTGGATCTAAGGAATGGACCATCAACAGAAAGTCTGCGACCTCGTCTAGCTGGAGAACTGCTCCACATGTGAGTTCCCATATGAACCTAGATAGAAAACAAGATGCAAAATGCAAGTAGGTAATTGGCTATGAGGTATCTGGAATGCTACAACTGAATCTATACAAAAAAAGTGACTGAACATCTTTAACATCTTTTAACTGGTGTACCTTCAAATTTCCTTTAGTGGTAAATGCACGTCCACATATGTTGCAGGCAAAGGGTTTCTCACCAGTGTGGGTTCTTTCATGAATTTGTAGCGCACTCGAAGAAGAGAAGGTCTTCCCACAAATGTGACAGAAGTGCTGTTTAGCTGTTCGCCGAAGTGGTGTTGCTGTTAATTTTGGTGTAGAAAGTACAGGCAATGTGGAAGCTGTTGAGCTTACTATACCTGTGTGTGAATCTTTAGGATCTTTTTTGATGAACCCATTGTGGTCAATCCTTTTTGAGGGATTAACTGGTTCCATGGAGGGTAGAAACTGGTTTGTTGGAAAAATCAGGATCTGATTTGCTGGCTGAATCAATTGTGAAGGTAACTCTTCCATCTGGTGGGTAAGCATGTGCTGTTTAAGGTTACCTTTGGTTGAGAACCCTCTGTTGCATGAAGTGCAGATGAATGGTCGCTCTTTGGTGTGACTTCGATAATGAATATCCAGAGCGCTTTGACAGGCAAATGTCTTGTTGCATATATCACAAACATTGCTTTTTTGGGATCCATGCTCATTAAATGGAAAAATCATAGTCAAGCTATCTTTTGGTGTATCTCTAGATGTTCCATCAAGTAATCTAGATACTGTAAGATTTGGCTGTAGGTTTGAGATTTTTGATTCAGCAGATTTCAAATTTCTGTCCATTGTAGTGTATCCTTGCTTTTCATAAGCAGAGCCATTGGTGGAAGATGGGTTCCAGGAGGGTGTCATCTGAGTGATGGAGGAAATCCCTCTCCTTACACTCTCATTGTCACTATCTAGTGAAGATAATCTCAGGGTTGAGCAGTCTCCATCCACTGATCCATTCCCCAAAGTCAATTTATCGACATTTAACAAAGTTTCCACATTCGAAACTGCAATCTGACTCTCTGACCCAGTTACTGTGGCAAACTCAAAAGAAGCAGGGGAAGAACATAGGCTGTCCGGTAAAGAGGCTGGGTATTTTGAATCGGATTCACCTTCCATAACATCCATGTTCTCACTGGACAAGGTATCCTCTCCCAAGGTCCTACCATCTACAGAGTCAGCATCCTGATCCATGGTTTCTGCAAAGCTATCATGCAATGGGACATTAGGAATGTGACCACCCATATGCATGTGGATATGCTGCTGTAGAACCATTGCATTTGTAAACTTTTCTTGACATATTGGGCATGAATGATGTATTCTAAGAGGTGTCATGGAACGATGAATGCTGTAGTGTGTCTTGAGATTGCCCTTGGTTGTAAACGCCCGTCCACACACTCTGCATTTGAATGGCCTTTCTCCGGTATGGGTGCGGAAATGCATTTTAAGGGCACTTTGACAGCTAAGAACCCGGTGGCAGATTCCACACTCATTGGGGTCAGTAGACTTCTTGTCAATGTTCTCCACTAACTGCTCCAGCTGTGAAGTCTCAGATGCCCCAGGAGGATTTGGAAGACCTCCAAAAAGAAATCTGGTTTCAATCTGCTCCGGTTTTAGCTTGGTTATTAAGGTTGTATTGTCCAAGGTATTAATAGCAATGTCGTCTCTTGAACCCTCCCATGAGGAGCTTAGTAAGTTAGCAACACTCAAGGGTTGTGTAACCTCTTGTAATTTCTCATTTGAAATTAGAGGAGGGCTACAACCAAATCCCTCTTGATGTCCATTACTTCTCTCAGACACCTCATTGACAACAGGACTATGTTTAGTTATTGATATCCCTTCCTCCTCTTTTTTAATGATGGGTGGAAGACTTGGAAAAGATGGTGGCAGTCTAAAGCCAAGTGAGTTACCCATTAAAGGTTTACTTTCCAACCAGGTAAGAGCAGGCTTCTCAGGAGGCAGAGACATGCCATATGGGATACCTGTGCTGGTTGGGACATTATCTAAATGCTCTGGAACCGGACAAGGATTCATTAGTATGCTAGGATACTTCTCCTTGTGACGTTGGAAGTGGACTTTGAGATTCCCACGGGTGGAAAACCGACTTCCACATATGTTACATTTGTAGGGTCGCTCTCCAGTGTGAGAACGCAGGTGTATTTGCAAAGCACTATCACTTCCAAATACTTTGGCACAGAACCTGCATTTGTGCTTGAATATACAATCTTCAGATGGTCTCTTGTGTTCACATACACTTACATTGAGGGGTTTGGCTTTCCTATGCTGGGCTAGGGCAGTCAAAGCATTCAGGTCCTCCACAATTGCACCAATACTAGGCAATGAGTTTTCAGAAATATTAAAGATGTTTGGTTTATGGGGCAATTCAAGTTTGTTTAGAATCACATCTGTAATTGAAGTAGGAGATTGTGCAGGATTTTTTAAATGAGCTGTGCCATCAGCCGTATCACTGACTGTGTTGTCATTCAAAGACTGATTACTACACAGATATCTACCAACCTTTGATTGGTTGCCTCTGTTTTCATCCGTCATTTGGAAGTTTCCTTTATCGCCCTTTAAGCCACCTTGGTTGTTTTGTGAAATAACATGTTTATACGGTTTAACATTAGCAGCTATGTTTTCTACTAGCCCAGCAGCTGCTGTGAGTTGTTCAGAGATGTGTGAGCTAAGTTTTATCAGTGAACTGGTTTGAGACAGACCATTGTAGGTATTTGTGGCCACAGGTGTATCAGAATTTTGGGTTGCTAATAGCATTATTTGGCATTGAATTCCTTCAATTAGTTTTAACTGCTGCTCCTGCTGTTCCTGCAGTGTTAACAGCTGCTCAATCAAACCAGAGGCGGCCATTTTGCTGTTGCTGGCGTTTCTGCATCTTGTCTTTAGATTTAAACTTGTTTCATGTGAGAACTGAGCAACAGCAACTTTGGTGTTTTCTAGGTTCTCAATGAAGACATTGCTATTAATGGCTGATAATTTACATAACTCAAGTAAGGTATTCTCTTGAGGTAGTATAGTTGAGAATTCTGAGCTAAAGCCATCAGCATAATGATGTTTTTCATTATCATGACTGCTGTTTTTAAAAGTGTGTAAGTATTTGTCAGCTTCCACTGATATTCCATCATCACAAAAGTCACAAGGTTCTTCTATATGTTCATTTCTTGTCAATCCATCCAAATTCTCCTCATTGTTGAAGAATGGTGAATCAATTTTGAGGCCAGAAGGTGGAGAATATAGGCTTTCGTTTTCACTAACTATTACCACTAATTGATCTTTTGAACAGTCTTTCTGATGTTGGTTTAGGTCTGTTGTACTGGAAAATTCAGCGCAGCATTGTTCACAGATATAGAGATCGCAGTTTGGAGTGGGGTCATTCTCCATTGTGTGATCTGAATTTCAAGAAGAAAAAAAAGATACACAGTTTTTATATAAGATCATATTAGATAGCATCTCAGTGAAAAAAAGACAACACAGTATTATGCATCTCAGATGTAACACAATTCATGACATAGTACGAAAATTTAATTCTTATTATAAAATTACTTCCTAGTTACCAAGTATAACATCATATGCATATTGAGTATTAAGAAAAATCTGTTTACGTTTTTACAATAACTTTGGTATTTTCAAACTGATCTCAAATTATGTAAAAAGAACAGTTTTGTTTCATGTGCATATCTAGGATATCCTATGATTGACATGGTTTTGATAAAACCTTTTTTTCCCCAAAATAAAGCAGATAATGTAAAGTTTAACAATATGAATTATTTATTAATAGTGTACAAAAAGGTCTGTTTTTCAATATACTTTACACCAATGGATTTGTATTAATTTATTTATTTTATGAAAATGAATGGGCAACAGGGTTGTTAGCAACAGAGTTGCAGAATAAACTAGCCTAAATTAAACTTGCCCCACTTAGTAGGGACTAGCTAGTTTGTGACAAAATTTTATTTTATAGATGGTTGATACATTTTTATTTCCCATTAATTCAAGAAAAATAAGAGATTATTTGAACATTTCTAAAAACTTTGGTAATAGATTTAAATGACTGACGGAAGCAACACTTTTTGAAAAAAAAAAAGTTTTCCCACAATGCAGGTAAAATGACAAATTTCCTGGGCAGTTGTAGATTAAGTTGTTGTAACAATGACACTTTGAAGGAAACGCTCAGAATACTAGAGAGAGAGAGAGAGAGAGAAGAAGAAATAGTTGTAGTAGTTGCTATGTATTAAAATTCGTGGATAAGAAAGAAATGTTACACACATTCAGTGCTTTTTTCTAACTTATCTTTGCGCGCTTTGATCAAACATCAGCATGCTATTTTCAGAAAGTGATAGAAAACTTACCGATGAGAACATAATGTGGCTTAGCCTGTTTCCTCCGGGACATGCTGGAATAACTCTGTTTTTCTCCCTAAAGAATCCACAAGTGTCCCAATCAAAATGAATCAGTGTCCAACCAAAAGCATCCTTGTCAATGAGCCCCGGTCTGGGTGAACCTACCGCCGGACTGTTTACATATTCATCATAACTGAGAAATAAAGTTGGCAGGAATGAAAATGCGATTATCACAAAGGAATGTGCTAATCGCAGTAATGTCAGCAAAGAATAATTAAATAATTTATAAGCGAAAGCCGTTCATACATCACCGCACTGTCGATCACAATATTCAAATTAAACACACTCCCACAACTCAAAACATGACAACTCCAAGACCGCAAATCCATGAGGAAATTCTTTGACAGCGTTGAGCGCGCTCAGCTCCGCCCTTCAATATTCCTATTGGCCAAGGCGGTTCACGGCCACGCCCATCAGCGATTCTATTGGTCAGTGTGCTTCAGATAGGCGTAGACTGTTCTCATTAAAGCGTGTAAGAGAGCATGAATCAGTGACTAGTAATGTAAAGGATTGTTTCACCAGCAGCAACACAAAACCACAGTGATGTCTCCTAGTCACATTTTATAATATATCTTTCATTAATGAGACATTTACAAACATCATCATGCTAAACATAAAAATAGTTAATTAACCATTACACAGCATCAAACATTAATGCCAATGTATATTAACTAATAAACTCTTAAACATTAAACTATATAATGAAATTATGACCGTCATGGAATTTATAATAAAGTTATACCTATAGTTTTGCAGTAAAGAGTATTTATACAGAGTGGGCGCAGTTAAGAAATGCTAAATGTCCAGGAAAATCGGTCTTTTGAAATATTCAATTCAACTGTAAACCTTTTGCCAACGTTACAAAAGGTAACAAAAGGTTACCATAACCCAGTCATCATGTACTCACGTCATACAAATCCAAAGAATTTGCACGTTTTGCATGAAATTCATTAATGAACAGGACGCAGAATCACAATAAAGTGTCATTATTGTTGTCTACAAGATTCGTCCACTATGATACGTCTTCTGAAGACATTCGTCAACTTTGTGTGAGAAGTAGACCGACATTCAGGTGGTTATTATTCATTGATAGGCCTATTCTTCCCCCCAGTGAGCCTTTAACTGCGAACCGACAGATGAGTCAGTGAGCCGAACTTTAGAATCGGTTCAGTTCGTGAACGAATCATTTTAAACTCGTTTTTTTTTATATATTGACGTTTGTCTTTCCCAAAGCTCAAAACTTTTCTTTATAAACGCAAAACAGTCTTTCACGGAATAATTGAAGTAATTCAGAAGAAAGTCATACGATTTGAATAATAGGGTGAGTTGCTAAATAATGACTTTTTAACCATAAATAGGCCTACATACTAAACAGTAAATAGTGACAGCTTTAACTGGCATTTAAATAGTCTAGATATTAATGAGTATAATAATAATAAATCGTACATTTATTTTTTTTAAAGCTTAATTGTTACGTGCTTTATTAAACTCACTTCAGGTTTCTGTTCTGTTTACAAGTAAATGGTGTTATGGCCTTTTCTGTTAAAAAAAGTAAAAATAAAATCTGAGCAAAATAAAAAGGGAAATTATATCATTCATAATTCAGTGCTGCTTAGCCAGTCTGCATTACAAACTAAAATTATTTTTAGCATATGTGACTTCAGTTGGCAACACAAACACACATTCATTATTTCCAGCCCACTTTTGATTCACTCATTCACCTCTAAAACTGCACACACACACACACACACACACACTCAGTCCTTAAAAGTTTACTGTGTGTTTGCACAGCATCCAGTACAAGTCATTATAAACAAATGCATTAATAGATGATGAGCCACACTGAGCCCTAATGATACATTTTGCATGGTTGTCTGTTTTCAAAAAACAGGATTTTTTCAAATGCCACTGTGATGTAAACAAGTTATTTTTACCTGTAGCTTCTTTTCTGCAGCTTGTGTTGCTGTGAACAATGAAGTGTTGACCTGAGCCAGTTACCTTATACATGAGGAATTTTGCTCTGCTCTTTGATGGCGCGTGAACATGACTATTACTGTCCACCTGATCTTTTGATTCATGGTTCTTCCGTGCAGTGCACAAATACATAAATACATATGTCATGTTGGTTTTGTGTGAACAGGAGCACACCAGGTGCTCATACTGCACTCATATGAGTCATGTTTTAGTCATTAGATATGAAGGGCTGTGCGGGAGTGCTATTATCTGTGGCCTAAGGTCCTTAGCAACAGACTTGATATGGACAAATGACACCTCCACTTCCTAAAAACAAAAACAGCATGCCAGCACTGTCTGACACCAATATCTTTACACTATATGTGCATAATTATCCACCCGGACTTCCTGCTCGGCAATATTTTTTTTCCCTCTAAGCCATAGCCACTTTTACACATCATTTTGTGTTTTCTGGTTGAACTGTTGTTGTGGAATCAACCTTTATGCTCCGTGTCTTTTGCTGTATTTCTTCATACTGCAACTTCGTTTTCAATAAGATTCCAAGACATTCTACAATGCACTCTAACTCAATCAACTCAATCCAGCTCATTTTCTGCTGTTAAAAGCAAAATTGCAGAATGTAGGTCAAGAGAAACTAGTAATGCATTAATAATACATTGTCTATATACTCATTTATGTTCATATATATCTCCTACTCACTCCAAACTGTTTTGTTTGGAAATGATATACTTGATGCAATATTCTGAAGGAGGTGTTTACAGGTAACAACACTTTGAATGATACAGTCAAGTCAAGTCAACTTTATTTATATAGCACTTTTAACAATACAGATTGTGTCAAAGCAACTGTACAGCATTAATTAGGAAAATAGTCAATAATGCAAAATGACAATAGTAAACACTAATTTTTCAGTTAAAGGCAGTTCTTCATTGAATTCAGTGATGTCATCATCCAGCTCAGTTCAGTTTAAATAATATCTGTGCAATCAAGTCAATGATATCGCTGTAGATGAAGTGACCCCAACTAAGCAAGCCAGAGGCGACAGCGGCAAGGAACCGAAACTCCATCGGTGACAGAATGGAGAAAAAAACCTTGGGAGAAACCAGGCTCAGTTGGGGGGCCAGTTCTCCTCTGACCAGACGAAACCAGTAGTTCAATTCCAGGCTGCAGCAAAGTCAGATTGTGTAGAAGAATCATCTGTTTCCTGTGGTCTTGTCCTGGTGGTCCTCTGAGACAAGGTCTTTACAGGGGATCTGTATCTGGGGCTCTAGTTGTCCTGGTCTCCGCTGTCTTTCAGGGATGTAGAGGTCCTTTCTAGGTGCTGATCCACCATCTGGTCTGGATACGTACTGGATCCGGGTGACTGCAGTGACCCTCTGATCTGGATACAGACTGGATCTGGCGGCTACGGTGACCTCGGAACAAGAGAGAAACAGACTAATATTAGCGTAGATGCCATTCTTCTAATGATGTAGCAAGTACATAGGGTGTTATGGGAAGTGTTCCCGGTTCCGGTTTACCTAATTAATGCAGCCTAAAAATACTTTAATGGATTTGGATATTAAAAGCATATTAGTATGTTATGTGTAAGCCAGGTTAAAGAGATGGGTCTTTAATCTAGATTTAAATAAGAAAAGGATCTGCCGCACGCAGTTGATTTTGATATTCTAGGTATTATCAAATTGCTTGAGTTTTGAGAACGTAGCGGACGTGGAGGATTATAATGTAAAAGGAGGCTCATTCAAATACTGTGGTGCTAAACCATTCAGTGGTTTATAAACAATAAGCAAGATTTTAAAATCTATACGATGTTTGATAGGGAGCCAGTGCAGTGTTGACAGGACCGGGCTAATATGGTCATACTTCCTGGTTCTAGTAAGAACTCTTGCTGCTGCATTTTGGACTAGCTGGAGTTTGTTTATTAAAGGTATAGTTCAGCCAAAAATTAAGCCCTAAATTACTCACCCTGAAGTAGGGATGGATATCTTTTACATTTTATCGATACCGATACTGCTTACCGATACCGATACTTACCGATATCAATACTGTTATCAATCCTATTTGCAAACGGCATACTGCACTTGTGATTGATATGATACCTCTTCATTCACTGCTACAAATTGAAGGTGTTCATATAAGTACGATTTGAACCATGCAAATGCACTTCCATTGAAGCCAACAACGTTTTCTAGTCTATTCAAAATGATTTTGTGTTGCACTAATATCCAATAGCTCAGCAACCATGGTCAGATGATAAGAGCAGATCATTTGTAACTCTAAGGAGAGCAGTCTCAGTACTATGATACAGTCTAAATCCTGACTGGAAATCCTCACAGATACCATTTTTCTCTAAGAAAGGGAATATAATTTTGAGAATACTACCTTTTTTAGTATCTTGGACAGAAAAGGGAGATTAGAGATCGGTCTGTAATTAACTAGTTCTTTGGGGTCAAGTTGTGTTTTTTGATGAGAGGCTTAATAACAGCCAATACAGGCAAACATTTCTGTTGTTAAATACTATTACTGTTTGAAATGGTTGTTTTTTTATGTGAATATACTGTATGTTACAATGTCATTTATTTCTGTGATTTTTAAAGCTGAGTTTTCAGCATCATTACTCCAGTCTTCAGTGTCACATGATCCTTGAGAAATCCTTCTAATATGCTGATTTGCTGCTCAAGAAACATTTCTGATTATTATCAAGGTTGAAATTACTTTAATGGAATTCATGATGTATTTTTTAAGGATTTTTATTTATTTATTTTATTTTTAATAGACATTTATTTGAAATAGAAATAGTTTGTAACAATATAAATATATTAAATGTCACATTTGATACATTTAAGGTTCCCTAAATAAAAATAAATTATTTTTAATCAATCACAAAATTTGTATGGTAGTACAAAGCAAATGTCTTATTAAGACTTCTAAAGAAAATATAAAATTTTTGTCGATGGACCATTTATTTATTTATTTTTCAAATTTTTTTTTTTTCTGTGATTTATTTCAAATAAACTGGCATTATTATTTTTTAATCGTTTTTTAGCCATATGAATTATTATATCAACTGGCATTTATTTGCAGATTTAAGAGTTATTTTCATTTTTGATGCTGTGCATTTTCCTATTCCCAGTATGTTTGTATGTGTGGATTGATGCCTGTCACTGATGTTTTGTCTGGGGTTTTGTTCTGCCTTTAAAACCTTTTTTTCAGTCTTCCTCAATATCCTGTGAAGACTGAGCCACTTAGACAGTCCACAAAAGCATCAGATGAAAGACGGAATACTACGTTCATTTTCATAGTGTTAAAAGACAAGAGAGAAATACATTCATTCCCTGCCACTCTTTTAATAAGACAAACAATACAAGAATTTGAACATTCACAGCACACTGCAAAATCTTTAGTCCAAAGTAATATTTCTATCTCTTTTAACCCATATAAGGTAGTTTATGTGCTATAAATAAGTGTATTTAGTGAACAAAACCAGTTAATTTAGATTTTTTAATGTTTTAGGTTACAGTGCATACTTTATTTTTGTTGTAAAACATAGGGACCATTTTACTGTTAAGCTGCATATTGCAAATTACTAGCACATTGCATGTTTATTAGTATTTGTAAAGCACAAATGTATGCATTATTCTGCATGATCATATATTAGATCCCTTAAAGGGATAGTTCACCCAAAAATGAAAATTATTTCATGATTTACTGACACAGAGGAGACAAATTGTTGAATAAAGTTGTTGTTTTTATATTCTTTGCGTACAAAAAGTAGCTTCGTACAATTACAGTTGAACCAAATGGAGAGAGAAAAGATAAATTCTCACACGTCTATAGATTCAGATCACAAATCACAGATCTTCATAGGAACTCAAACATTTCTCATTAGTTCTCTGATACGGTATCCACATTCATCTCAGAGCTCTATACTCTTACTGTATGTCAACAAGTTTCTCATGTGTGTCTTTTTACACAGCTCTAAGATGAAAAACCTAACACAGAAGACCTGAGCTGTGAAAGATCAAGCTCTGAGCAATAACATCGTTTTTTCTTTTACTGCTCTCAATCGTTCACCAGCAGGTAAGTGTTCCCCGTTTGATCGAGGGCAAATATTTCATGGAAATGTTCTTAAAGATGGCCTTGGAGATGAATTAAACTCTTGCTCTGTTCATTTTTGTTTTTACGAGAGCACACGGACATTACTGACAGGTATTGTCTGACATCTGCATAAATGTAGTGCATATTTATGATGTGTCAGCTGTGTTTGCCACGGCGCGCTAAATCCAGCCCCTAAAGCTGCCAGCGGTGAGGTGCGACTTCAGGATTGACAGGTCTGTGAGTGACAGAATGAATATTTCTTCAGGAATATCAGCTCAATGGAGTACTTCAAAACAAGCCTGTGTTTTACAGCCTCCATGTTTCCACTGCTGCTGTGATTGTAAAGAATGAGAGGATATATATATTAAAGAGAAAAAAAAAACTGAATATGGGTGTGTGAATGTATTTTCTGTTAGACTTTCTCTGGACAAACTTTATTAAATGCTACTTTATCATTTACACAGAGGCAAGAAAATGAATGGGACTCCTAATCAGATTTAAATAAAGAGCCCAAGTCAGTCATCATAATGCTTTTTTTCTTAAACGTTAAACCGCATGAACACATTGCATTACACCAAACACACAAAATAATGTTTTTTTTAGCAACATCATATGACCCCGTTAAATCTAATCCAATTGAATGAGATTCAGATTTTTTTTTGAGGCCACTGAATGAAATGCAACATAATAACCATCCCGGGCTCTTATTGATGCTGAATGAGCCGCATGAGAGCAGCATGTGGTCATATTTCAGACGCTGAGATCACACACTGACTCATGGCCTCAGCTATGGCCGGCTTTCATTCAGACTCAGGAGCAGAAGCGCTGAGACTCACACACAGTTCCCAGAAGCTCTGAATCATTTCCATAATGATGTTGATGATGATGATGATGATGGAGGTCAAATCAACACAGGTGCCCCACAGCTATTCTTTTCAGCCATTAGATAATGTCATGATGTTTGATCGCTAATAAAAGGAGACTCCATAAATTATCTCTGGATGACTAAGAACAGATTTTAACAGCATAACTCCATAGACAGGAGCACGACAATGAAGCCAATAATTCCATATAAGAACAATATCAGATGCTGAAGAGACTGGGATGGATCCTGCCCATATGCCACAGATATTCATCTTGCTTCTTTTCTAATGAAACCCTTTAGTTTTTGACCCTCTGTGATTAGTCACATTTGAAATGAATAAATAAGCAAAAGCAGATGCCATCTGTACAGTGTAAGTATTTAACCTGTGATCGACTGCTCCTATGTCACAGATACAGCAAGTTATTCAGCTACAACCAATCAGAAACCGCTCTTCCACATTCCTCATTAAATATTCATTATATTTGTACAATTGCAGAAACTTAAAGGGATCATCGGATGCCCATTTCCCACAAGCTGATATGATTCTTTAGGGTCTTAATGAAAAGTCTACAACACTTTGGTTAAAATTTCTCAATGGTAGTGTAAAACGTCTCTAGGTTACGTATGTAACCCTAGTTCCTCGAGGGAACGAGACGCTGCGTCGAAACGCTTTTGGGGAACGCGTTTAGCGTGAGCGACTCTGAATATCATATCTAATCTGTCTTATAGAAGAGTGTGACGTCATGGGCGGGGTGACATAAGTGACAAGGAAGCTATAAAGGCATGAGCCGTGCAGCTGGCGTCAGCTTCGAGTACCAGCAAGTGCTGGCAGGGGTGCCGGGGGTATGGCCTCGAGACCAACGTCTCGTTCCCTCGAGGAACTAGGGTTACATACGTAACCTAGAGACGTTCCTCTTCAGGAACTCAAACTGCGTCGAACCGCTTTGGGGAACGAGTACCAATGCTGCCAGACTACCAAACCCCTGCCTAGTGTGTATCCGAAGAGCACAGCTTAGGACTAGAGGACTGAAGCGCCTGGAGTGACTGGCATGTCTAAGCCATAGAATCTTGCAAAAGAGAAGGCGTGGACCACCCCGCAGCATTGGAGATGTCCACCTCCTAGGAAGGCCTTGGAGGCCGCCCGTGTGGAGTGAGCATTGGCTCCCGACAGCGGGGGACGACCAGAGGACTCATAGGTGGCGTTGATAGTCTCGACTATCCAACGACTAATAGTCTGCTTAGAAGCAGGAAAACCCCTCTTTGGGGGACCATAGCATAAAAGCAATTGGTCTGTTTTTATCCACAGGGCAGCTCTGTGGATGTATGCGTCCAGCGCTCGAACTGGACACATACAATTTAGCTTCTCTTGGTCGGGTTCCTGAAAGGGAGGAGGACAGAAGACCTGCAGCACTACAGGTTGTGGTGTGACAGAGGGAACCTTAGGAACATATCCTGCTCAAGGGTATATGAACGCTTTGGTCATGTCAGATGCAAAATTTAGATAGGTAGGGGCCACTGAGAGGGCCTGTAAATCTCCTACTCTCCTCAGAGAGGTAATGGCCAACAGAAAGGCGGTTTTAAGAGTCAGAGGTCGGTCTGAGATATCTCCAATCGGCTCGAATGGACATTTGCAAAGAGCCTCTAACACCACAACCAAGTCCCACGGGGGAATACGGGACCGTACTGGAGGTCTCAGCCTCAGCGCACCGCGGAGGAAACGTGTAACTAAGGGGTGTCTTCCCAAAGACTGACCATCAAGAAAGGCATGGTAGGTCACAATGGCCACCACATAAACCTTCAGCGTGGAGTGGGTCAACTCTGCAGAGAGCCTGGCCTGTAGAAACTCCAGAACTGTACCAACTGGGCAGTTTGCTGGGTCAAGCTGGCAGTCTCTGCACAATGAGGTGAAGAGTTTCCACCTCAGGGCGTACAGTTTCCTCATTGAGGGAGCTCTGGCTTGGAGGATGGTCTCAACAACTTCGGTTGAGAGACCGGATGCTATGAGCTGTGCCCCCTCAGGGGCCACACCCACAGCTTCCACAACTCTGGGCGAGGGTGAATTATCGTGCCCTGCACCTGTGAGAGTAGGTCTGTCCTGATCGGTATCTTCCATGGAGAGCCGTCGAGGAGCGAGACCAGATCAGCGAACCATACTCGGCCCGGTCAGAACGGGGCTACTAGCAACAGACGGACCCCGTCCCGGCGTACTCTCGCCAGAACTCCCGGGAGCAGAGCAATAGGGGGAAAGGCATACAGATGAAGCCTCGGCCAGGACTGTACCATAGCGTCCAGTCCCAGAGGAGCTGGATGAACTAGAGAGAACCAAAGGGGACATTGTGATGTCTCTTGAGGTGCAAAGAGCTCTACTTGAGCTCAGCCAAAAACTCTCCATAGCTGCTTTACCACCTCGGAAGTTTCCAAGGGAAAATCCCTTGGTCTTGAGCCACCACTGTAGGGGTCTCATGTACAGCAGGCCAAGAGGTATCACATTGGACGCAGCTTACATCAGAGCCAGCAGTCTAGAACTGCTTGACAGTGAGTGACTGGCCTTCTTTGACTCTCTTGACTGAGATGAGGATCAACTCGATACGAGCAGGGGACAATCGTGCCTGCATCGCGGTCGAATCCCATACTACGCCTAGATAGGTGGTTCTCTGAACTGGAGAAAGTACACTCTTCTTGGCATTCAGTCTCAAACCCAGCTCCCCCATATGTGCGAGAACATTTGACAGTAGTTTCCACACTGCTAAATAATCTACTAAGGGAATCAGACTGACCTCTGGTGTAAGAGGCCCCCGAAGGGGCGGCAAGCATCTCAGCTCCGCTACACACGCGGGCAGAAAATACTGAGGACATTGCTCGCTGGAGGCCGCTGCGACCTGGAACTCTGGCAGGGTTGGCATACCAGCCCCCCAGAGGGCGCTGAGGCAAGACGGGGCACCATGTAATGCGGTGTACGCCGCTCTACCCCAGTAGGGGCCGCCCTCTGCAGTCGTGACCGAAACGTGTCAGGACTTCTTAGCCGAGGGCCTCCCAGCCTGAAGTACAGCCCTCAGATCCGCCTTAGGCTGGGAAAACCCTGGTTTAGAGCGTTGCTTCAGCCTCCGGTTCCGACGCAGGGAAGCGCGGGCAGCAACGCTTTGACGATAGACTGAGAGGGCTGCTGCCGCCCAGCAGCCCCTCCAGTATATATAATCTCTCAGAGTGAGATAAATGTCATTATATTCCTCAGAATTTAATGCAAACAAACAATCAGACGAGTAAACACAGTCTGCCTTGTTGATATAATTCATATCTAACTTCTCATAGTCAGATATATACTGAATTTAATTTCTCAGAATTAATGCAGTTAACCAATCAGACGAGTAAAGATGGTCTGGTTTTGGTAAGATTCACATCAAAACTGAAAATGATGTAATACACGTGTTGACTCGGCAGCATGCGAGCCCCTTAGTCACACTGACAATATTAATCTCCTCGGAGATACGTAGCTGCAGCTGCGAGTTCACAGAGGGGCAAGGAACCGCTGCTCGTGCTTCCAAAACCTCGAGAACGAACTCTAGATCTAGGGAACACGGGTGGAGATAGGCAGAGCCGTCTTCAACCTGTCCCCAGATATGCGAGAAGCACAGTCAGCCCCCTTATTTTTCCCGAGAGCTGGCTGCGTGGGCTGCACTCCTCATTAATGCTGCTCGTTATAAAGTTAGGCATAATATGCTTGTGAAACTGATGCTTGTGCAACTGTTGTCTATGCAACTGATGTTTATGCAGCTTATGTTTGTGCAACTGCGAGCTCATCAACGACTTCTGTTTCAATCTCCTCTGAGAAAGAAAGGCGGTGTGTCACGGTCGTCACTCAGGGGGAAGGACCGCAACACTCGGGCATCCGAACCCGGAGATCGGGCAGATCTGGCAGGTGAGGTAGGAGATAGGGACGCGCCCGTCTCCATACCCTCCAGCAGATCTTATCTGCGAACCCAGCGAATGCAGGTGCCGCTCTGCCTCGGCGAAAGCGGGACCGACACCACGAGGAACGCTGGTGAAGACTCCCTCTCGAGAAGAGTCCTCCGGGATCGAAGCGTCCACACTGGCTTGTACCAGGTCAGGCAGTCGGCTCCCTCAAGAGCCGAAACAGCGTGCCTCGATCCCAGGCAGACCGCGCACAGACCGTGTATCCACACTCGTGATGTAGCGAGGAACACACACGATCTGGATTCGCCTTTCAGATGTCTCGTCTTAGCTTTGCTATTTGACAACTGCTTACTCTTTGAGGAGCTTATAGTGACAAACAACAATAAAGAAGACTGACAAGACAGAATGACATGCACACACAGAGCGCTTGCTGAAATACGCGAAGCTGACGCCAGCTGGATCACAAATGATTCGTACAAACATAGATGTATTTAGTTAGATCGAGGTTGCATTCCCTTTAAAAATAATCGCACTCTAATGCGTCTTTAGCGGCTCAGATGTTGGGAGTAAATGTCGACTGCTATGTGCATTATTACATCCAACAACAAAACACCTCAATCTCTTAGTCATTCTTGTCTACATCTGCTGGGATGGGCCTGTGCAGAATTACATTACTCTGCCACCTGAAAACACAAGAAGTGGGTTTGGATTAATCAAGATAAAACAAATAATCACTTGTAATTATAGGATGGTTGTGTACACACACTGCCAACACACGTATGTTCAAATAACAAGTAAAAGTGACATCCAACGACCCCTTTAAAGTGTTACGTTTGAAAGAGGAAAATTGTTAATCCTGCTGAAGTACAGGCAGTGAACTGCAGTTATTAAGGGTTCAATTATTTGTAAATCAATTTACATTCTGACAAGGAACACTCCACAATTTTTGGAAAATTTTCAACTCCCCTAGAGGTAAACAGTTGAGTTTTAACATTTTTGAATCCAGTGATATTATGCAGCACCTGAAAATAGTCCCTAGTAAATAAATATCACTGCGCCTGCTGCCGCCCATTATTATGCTGGAATGAAAGTATAGTTCCTAGCCATATCGGCCTAGAGAAACGCAACTTTTCATTTTCCATCAGTCTTAGCATAATGTAACTACAGAAGAGTCAATTTTTAAATAGGAAAAATACCAAAACTCTAACGCTAATGGTCTAATCTGATTCAATGATCTATGCTAAACTATGCTAAAAGTGCTACTGCCAGACACAGAGATAGACTGAATGGATTAAAAAACGGTAAGCTTAACAACCTTCTCTGCTTTCCCTATTAAAAAATTTAATTGTGCAAAAAATGTTCTTTATTATTATTATTATTATTTGGGTATCATTTTCATTTGTGTATTATCCACAAAATGGCCTATGTTTAGTTACGTTGAGGTTGAACTGGAATATCCTACATAAAAAAAAAGTCTGTGGCCGGCAATACAGATAGTGCTTCCCTTTTGTTCAAAAATGTTGCATCTGATTTGTAACAAGCATTAGTGACAGAATCATCAGCCAATCAAATTTTGATGTTCAATAACAGCACCCCCTCTGTGTCTAGCGAAGTTCTCATTGCTACCCCCAACCAGGGTTGCCAGGTTTTCTCAACAAAACCCACCCAGTCGCGTTTCGAGGGGGTCCATTGTTAAAAATCACGTTCCAGGAGTAAGATATCAGTGACAGAGATGTGTAAGATAGATGTGTAAGGGTGTGTAGTTTACAGCTGCCTACTGAAGGCCCTGACTGATACCCCACAGTACGCTACTGCTCTAGGGGAGTGGGAAAATGAGCCTTTTTCAAAAATAGTGCAGTGTTCCTTTAAATAATGTTGTGTCCTAGCTCACTGTAGTTGGCCAATTGTTATCAACCTTATAAATATGCAAATAAGTATCTATGTTTACCCTAGTGTGAAATCATGAACTTCTCTATTCAGGGTTAGAGGATAACACACAGAACAAGGCAACACAGGATTACAGTTTCTCAGACATTCGTTCTGTATTTCCCCTTAAACGTTCAACATAATGAGAGTAGACTATTTATCCCCTGGCTGCTGTGAGGGAGGTTTCAATATTAAATTCATACAGTGTGTTTATGAGTAATGCTGAGTCAGGGAAGATGATTCAGGTCATCTGGCTCCAGCTCACTGCTGCTTATTGTGTGATTTGTATTATCATAGTGTGCTCTAGATATAATAACCCCATGCTATTTGAGCCCAGGCAGGACAGACTCTTTGTGTCTGCTTCACAAGCTTTGAAGTTTGTTGATGACACATCACATGTGGCATCAGTCCACATTCCTGCCCTGTTTGGGTTATAATAAAAGAACAGACCCTGTCCTGCTCTGGTTTTATATTGTATTTTAATGTAATTAATTTTAAAAGCACCTAATTGTTTTATTTTCGGACAGCATTTGTTAGTTTTTGTCCCTTTTCAGTCTTTGAGAGGAGATGAGGAAGTCCATCCACTATTGTGCTTGTGATGTAGATTTGAGAAATAACTAGAAAATTCAATAATTTTTAATCTACATGCATCTATCTATAGAAACTATCTTTAATTATAGTAAAGCTTGATTACACTAGAAGCATCTGCATGAGTCACTTTTACAGGCCTCAACCGGCCTGTTTGTAAAGGTATAATAATACCATAATATCCATAACTCTAGTGCTCCATCTGCTGGGAAAAATGTATTATACAGAGACAACAAAGCACTATTTATTTTATCCCCAATTCCTATATAACAAAAAACCGATGGGATATCACCTACAAATAGTCATTTAATATATTTGAAAGCCATAATGTAAAACATTTAATAAGCCTACACTGCAAATCATACATTTCATTTTTTTTATAACTTTATAAACGTTATAAATAATTGTAAAAAGCACTAAACCTTTACAAAAAATATTTTTATATATATATTTTATATATATAATAAAACTATATAAATATATAATAAGTGTATAGTATACAGTACTAAAATATCACTGCATTAGCAAACGTTCCATGATTTTTGGACACAGTCTGAGAGGATCAAATATTTAGTCAATATTTCAGACTATAGCCTGGTTAAAAACAACAGAGTAGACTTGATGTAGACTAAAATAGCACAACTTGAGGCCATTTTTCTAAAAATAAAAATGTTTATTAATGTTGGATGATAATTTAATGCTCTCTCACTACAGCAGAGAGATAGATTATCAGGAAAGGCAAAAGGCACTTGCAACAATCACATAATTTTTCAGAAATAAGGGAAGGAAATATGATCTTATGTTAACAAGCAGAAACGATTGAATAAATTCCTTTCAGAACTGAAGAGGAAATAAGATTCTAACATGTCTAATACATGCAGAGAACAACATGGCAAATAAATATATTAAAAAGCACTCACCTTCTACTAATAACATGATTGTTAACCTGATGTTATTCATCTAACAAACAACAGTTCGAAAAATTGCATAAATATATAACATTATAAAACTCTTTATGAAAAATAAATCTTTATAAAACACACATGGTAAACTCATCTGACATTAAGTGCTTAAAAATCTCCTTCAGTCTTATGACACATGCCAACATGTCTACAAAATACTCTTTTAGCTTCAGAAATATCTGAGATCACTGGTTGATCATAGCTGACCAGTTTTGCTTGTGATTGATTAGATAAGCTTTTTGTAGCTTGTCTGTTTATTAAAAATGGCTTTAAAGAAATGTTTTCTCCTGGAGATGAAATGTTCATGTCGTTCAAGTCCCATACTTTCTTTTTGTTTAACACAAAATTAGATATTCTGACAAATCCTTTTATCCGAAGGAGCCCCAAACACGACATGCAGAGAAACACAACAAGATAACGGATTTAAAGGGGTCATATGACGATGCTAAAAATAACATTATTTTGTGTATTTGGTGTAATGCAATGTTTACGCAGTGACGCAGCTTAAAAAAACACATTATTCTCCACATATCGAACATTATTGTTTCTCCTCTATGCCCAGTCTTTCTGAAACGCGTCGATTTTTACAAAGCTCATCGGTCTGAAAAGCTGTGCTTTGATTGGCCAGCTATCCAGTGGGTTGTGATTGGCTGAGTTCCTCAAGCGTATGACGGAAATGTTACGCCCCTTACCATATTTGGAAACACACCGAATCTCCACGACAACAATACTACACCAAAAATTTAAGTTACACATCCTTTCTTTTCGTAAAAACATCTGTGTGTTGTTTATGCAAATCTCCCCACACAGTGATGTAGCTTTGTGGAGGCGTGAGACGTTTTATTAAAGAGTGGACGAGTATTAACTTTTATAAAGAATATCTCTTTGGGTTTAAGACTTTCAGATGTTATATATGCACAAACAGCTTGTTACACTCCAAAAACAAGGCAAACTTAAACTCGCATTACATGACCCCTTTAATAATGACTTCCTACCACTTATTCATCCACCCCCTCGTTTTAGATAAATTGCTGCTACATTTGTTTCCTCTCTTTGCTTGAAGGGTTAGTTCACCCCAAAATTAAAACTCTGTCATCATTTGTTGACCCTCATGCCGTTTCAAACCCTTATGAGCTTCTTCTTCTGTTGAAGATTGTAAGTAACCAAACAGTAGACGGTAAGCCATTGACTTCCAGTATTCTTCAGAACATCCTCTGTGTTCAACAGAGAACGAAACTCATACAGGTGTGTAACAACATGAGGGTGAGCAAATTAGTGTTCATTCTGTCAGCTACTTTCCATTTTAGTCTTAGCCTTAGTCCTATGTTAAAATCTCCTTGTTAGTTTTTATCATATTTAGTCAACCTTATCCTACTTAGTTTTAGTCAAGTTTTAGTTTAGTCAACATTTTAGTTTAGTTTTACTCTAAAGTACTTTAGTCAAGATTTAGTCTTATTTCGTCAACAAAACTGCATGTTGATATAGTCATAGTTATAATTTATTGACCTTAGTATCATCTCGTCTTTATCACGTCTTAGTCATGGGAAAAAAGCTGGTCAATGAACATTTTTCGTGATTGTCTTTGTTAACAAAATTAACACGAAAATTATGACAGAAGTTTCAGAATTTGCTCACTTGTGGCGATTTGCTCATTGCGACTCTCTGATTGGTTGAATTTTCTGTACAGTATCTTGGGTAATGTAGTTTCTCACCTGGGATTCCACCGTTAAACGTGATTATATAAAACATAAGTGATGGCTTCAACAATAGCATATAGCATCAATTAAAAACTTCTGAGCGTTAAATAGATCTCTCTTTGAAGGTTATACATTTTTGTTTAAATTCAGTTTCCCTATGGAGAACATGAATGGCTTTTTTGCTTCCAGAACCCGACTGTTGTGCTCTCTAGAATACAGGCTTGGCTGTAGTTGCACATTCAAACATGATCATTTGAGTATCCGAACCTCTGTCCAAGCTGCTGTGTGGGCAGAACATTTCGAGACTAAAAATCCAAAACACTGACATTTTGGGTGACTTGTATCTTTACATGTGTTGATGTTGTGGACTCATCAGTGGGAGGAGCTTCGGTTGTTGGACACATCCTGCAGGCGTCTGATTCTCCTGGCAGAGCCTTTTGGCGGGAGACTGCTGCTCTTCCTCCAGGGTGATACTTCGCTTCTTGGTGGGCGTCTCGCCCGTTCGGATCATGCTGTTAATCTCTCGCAGCCGCTGAGGGATAAAGTGAAAAATAGTTTAAGTACTACGTTTTGATGAATCTGAAGAGTGAATCTGAACAGGAAATGTTTTTATGATAGCATTTCAACCTGTCCTCCAACCAATACGCTCGTATCCACACTATTCCTACGCCCCATGACGTTTTGCGCGAATTATGGGCGCGACTTCCGGTGCGTACTGTAACTGAACCGGAACCGGCGTTTTCTATGGTTACGGTCATAAGCGGTAATTTAAACATGTGGGAACACAGCTTGTTACACCTCAAACAGAATAATGTTATTATACCTCTGCCTTCTACTGTTGAGGGATGGGAGGACGATCTGAAGAAGTGGCCTCAGATAACTTACACGAGTATATTTAGCTACTTTATTGACTCCGTTGCTACGGACGATGAAGCGATGAACAATCTGAAAAGCTCCGAGGCTTATCAGTACTTCCACAGCAACAAAGTCGGTCGCGTTTTGTTAAAGGAGGTGGGACACAATCTTGTCTATCTTAAAGCAGACGTAGAGCCTAGTCAGAGCCTTAAAGTTTCACATCACCAGGCCTGCGGGACCAGGGCGATCTTGCAGCCACGCAGCTGCAATACTTTGGAAGGTAAAATGTTGATACTTTGGATAGTTTTGTAATGTCAGTTACATCTTAATAAATTGTTATAACCTATTCGTTAATAAACATGTATTCATTACTTCAGTGAGCTCAGTTAGACATTTCATTTGACTAAAAATATATAATTTTTATTTTTCACACATGCTTCCAAGATTAGTGGATGATTTTGTTGCAAAGAAATTGAAGCTCTGCCCTAAATACCTGGATCTTTTGAAAATACAGTAAGCAGATGCCAGGTGTTATAACTTGTACATAGTACTGAGAACAGGCACGCTCAACTCCCAAATCATTTATGGGTGCGAGTTAAAGAAGTTATCAAATAAAGATCACACTCTCTAGTTATATCTCATATATTTATTTATACCATGTCCACACAGACACGTTTCAGCCTAAGCCATCATCAGTGTGTGGTATGAAACACCAAAAGGATTGCTTTTTAAACATCACAGGTGAACCCCATTAACATCATCAAATCATCTGCACCATCAGGTGCATCAGGTTACCAACATTGTAGAAACACACAAGGAATAACACAACAAACCAGGCCAGACTATGACCTACTAATAAACTACAATGTTGGTAACCTGATGCACCTGGCGGTGCAGATGATTGGATGATGTTGATGGGGTTCACCTGTGATGTTTAAAAAGCAATCCTTTTGGTGTTTCACACCACACACTGATGATGGCTTAGGCTGAAACGCGTCTGTGTGGACATGGTATAAATATATGAGATATAACTTGTACATAACACAAACATCAAGAGTACTGAATGAAAGCATCAATAGGAAAACAAAAATGTAGTTAAAATAAAAACAAGGAAAAAGTATTAAAAGCGCAAGGCATTAGAAAGGTTTATTACATGTGTTGGATACAAAAGTTAGATAATACATTGTACTGTATCATAAAAAAAAAAGTGAAATTAATGTGTGTGTGTGTGTGTGTGTGTGTGTGTGAGTGTGTGTGTGTGTTGGAGTGCAATAAAAAATGTCTTCTCGTTCTCACTTTTCACTTGAAATAAGCTCACCTCTTAAATTCACTAGACCAGCACAGATCTTGAGCATTTTATCAATTTTTGGGACCAAGCTAATTGGCACTGTTTGCGAAAGAATCTTGTACACCTTCAGACGCCTTATTACCCGTTCAACATGAATGCAGGCGTGAGCAATGCGCCGTGTATGCGTTAACTCCTCGTTGGTCAGCTGGCATCCTTTGCGTGTAAATGCTGGAATGATTAAGTTCACTCTACGCTCTTCCAGCAAATCCCTGATTGTGAAACCACGATCCCCCATCACCTCATCTCCAGCACGCAAATAGTCCAGAAACCCTGAGTTCTGTGTGATGTACCGATCACTGCATTTGCCACCATAAGCATCTGAAATGAACATGATTATTCCAGAGGGAGAAATTGCCACTAAATATTTCACAGTGTTGTTGGCATAGTAGTGGCTGTATGATTCACTTCTAGAGTTCAGGTTTTTGGCTTTCTGTAAGACAGTCTCTGAGCAGTCGATTACAGATTCCAACAGTCTTGCTGACCTGACCTTGCGATGTTTTAAATCTCCGTGCTAAATCAGCCATGACAAAGTTTTGCCTTAGTTTCATTAAGGTCAATAGGATTTGGTCCACAACAGGCATGGATGAAGAAGTAGGAGCAAATGGTTGTAGGCAGGTTACAAGGGTGTGAAACGCAATGAGTGGAATCCCTGTATACAAGAGGGAGTCTGCATCACTCTTCAAAATACTATCTGCAACAGGGCATGATAATTCTGGGGATGGTGTAGTACTCGCTCTGCAGGTGATGGTTGGCCCTTTTGAATAGGTGTGGTCCTCCATCTCTGGGTCTGACCACTGTGTTTGGGCATCACAGGAGGGCTTTAATGTAGAACATGGCTCCTCATCTCGATCCATCTCTTCTGACCCATCAAGCTCATCTGAGGGTAACGATACAGTTCACAGTTATTAGGGCATTAGAGATATAATCACTTGATCATTATTGAATTGTGCTGCTAACACATTCAGTTTTTATGATATGCATTTTAGCTTTAGTTTCTGAGAAGGGTAATTCTGTGTCAAATCAAACAAATTTCAGAAACTTCCCCCGCTAAATTTTTTGATATTGTATATATTTTTTTCTGAAGAAAGACAAAAACATAAATAGTGATTAAAGTCAAAATATTAAATGTCATAGAATTATATTTTCTGAATAATTCACTATTTTGTAGAGGGGGTAATTTTTATTTTATTTTGAAATCTGAGATTAGGAGCCAATTTACAGGGTTGTAAAAATGACTTTAGAAAGATGGCAGCATCATATCATTTTGACACAGATTAGTAGGTCGATTAATTAAATAAATAACAGTGAAACTAGAATTGTTTCTTGTTTCTCTCTATCAAAACTCCATCAGCGTTTTTATTACACTTAAAAAACTGTGTACTGTAAACATACTGCCCTGCAATCCGTTCCATAAGCTGCTTTACATTTTAAGATGTACAGAAAGTAGTCAAACTAACTTGTTGCCATCAACATTAACGTTACCGGACAAGCACTACAATGCTGTGTCCTCCCTACATCTGAAATCATACCTGATGTTCTCGTGTTGTCAATCCTTTTGAGGATCCGACGTCTCTTTTCTGATGGTCTTTCGTAGCCCAACCACAAAGTAGGATGTGGGTTTTCCTCCGTTGGCGTTTTGTCGACAAAATGAAATGAACACACATACAGTGTTTTGGGTGGTCTCTTCAAGTTTAGGTTTTTCAGCCAGATTTTTTTGCATTCCTCGTCTGTTGGTAGGCGATGGAAACTGTACCGTTTGTCACAAAAACATTCTCTTTGTTCTGGGTACATGTTCAACACACTGTTGTTGAAGCCACAGATTTAGCTTAGTCTGGTTGTTAGTACAGCCGCGAACAGCGCACCAGGTACCAGAGCTCCGCAACGACATTGTAAAATAATACAACACAAAATAATAAACACAAAATAATAAAAATAAAATAAAACAGTAACGTTATTTCTCAAATTGCAGTTATTTTTTTACTCTAGAAAGACTTACTTCACGCAGCACAGCCACTGGGACTAACTAGCTTACTTCTGCTTCCGCTATCTAACCGGAAGTTTCACCCATAATCATTTCTACAGCAGCGCCCCCAGGAATAAGGTGGATAGGTCGTTTGTCCAAATCCCTGAAATACGACCCATAAGAGCGTATACTACAATTGCGCCCCTATCGGCAAAACGTCGTTTTCATATTAATGTTTTGTATTCTTTTATTTGCACTCTGGTTTGTGTTTCGTGTAGCTCAGTTGGTAGATTATTGCGTTATACCTTGATATGTAATCATGCTATCATGGGTTCGATCCCACGGAACGGATATGCACGAAAATGTATATGCTCAATAAATCACGACCTGCTACGATAAATGCTACGACCTATATGGTCGTTTTTTGTTGGAGGACAGGCTCTAGCATGTTGTTCTTTTACGTTGGATGGGCTGGAGCTGATGTAGTAGAAGATCTTGTCTCGAGGAGTAATTGGGCTGCCGGTCTTGTGTGGAGAGATGTAGATGGAGTGATTGTGGGACAGGAGCACCCGGCGTGGAGAGCCAATGCGGAGGGACGGATACGGACATAGGGGCGGAGCTTCAGCCTGCAAACACACACACATCTGCAGATATAAATCTGAATCTACACTTAACTGACTGGAGAGGAATAATGACACTTGTCGTTTGACAGCTACTTTAAAGCAGAATTTGACTTTGTCTTTGAATTTGAAGAAGTTTGTGTTATTGATTCAGATATTTTCCTGTGAATCAGTCAATAGTTACCCCGTTTTTTAGCGAGTTGCTGGAGTAACGCAGAGCGAATTGTTTGATCTGTTTGATGTAGACCTGGTTATAGAAACGGATGAGGTCTCCCCTCTCCTCCTCCTGCTCTTGGGGGCCCCCAGGGGCCCGGGTCGGGGTGGATGGGGCACAGTTGGGCTGGGGAATGAGCAGAGTGCTGCTGGAGCTCATGGACACTGGACTGCTCTCACCGCTGGCTGCAAAACAGAAAAACAGGAAGTCATTGTAATGAATTCACAACCTGCAAACGATTTCAGCATCCCCGGGTCTGGTTGGACCTGCTGGTTTGTCAGCCTATAAAAGAGTCATCACTTAAATATTTTTTCAACTAAAACCAGGCTTTATCTTCTCATTAATGAGTAAATGTGCAAAAAAAAAAAAAAGGTTTTGAATGTTACCGTGTTATTAGGCTGTTATTACTACAGTTGCACATTTCTAATTCTTAAAATAATTGAGAAATTAATTTACATTTCTCATTTTACATGAATAAACTACAGAAATACCGCTGGGATGCAAGAAACCCGATGTATTAAATATGAAAATATGAAATTAATAAGACTATTCAATCTGAAAATTCCCAGTATCAATTTTGAAATCAGCTAATTTAATTTAATTACTTTGACTTATGTCACATGATTGATAAAAACACTCAAAATTTATGAAACCAACATATATATTTTCTAACAAAACAACATCAATATCACTCTGGGATGTTTTCAAACACAATATGTAATGTAATATGGTGTAACAATCAATAAATCAATACAAATAAATAAAATTTGTAATTTGTTTTTTTGCAATGGTTAGACATGTCATTCCACCAAAATAGCAGACTGTCCAGTGTCAAAAGCTCTAAATTATGTGTGTTACCTTGTTGTTGTCCTCCCTCTGTGTGTGAGCACTGTCTGCGGCTGTTTTCACTGTTTCCTGAGTGGCGTCTCTTCCTTCCAGAGATCAGCACACTCCTGTACACCTGAGATACTATCTTTATTAAAATCTTTGTCATGTTAACTTCTTCCTTACTGTTTGTACAGATGCACTGAAGATACACTTACGCTGCTGCTGGCCCGAGGTTGAGATCTGTAGCACTTCATGATGTTCTGAAAGGACTTATCCTCTTTTGTCACCTGAACAAATGGACAAAACAGTTAAAGCAGCCATTTTTCTTACTCTTTGATAAAAAGTTACGTGTGACACACTGTAGCATGCAACCTTGATTTCACACATGCGATTTTGACAGAGATTAAACTGTACTTTAATTTGTGGGACAAAAACTGCTACAGAAGTCTAGAACATGACCAATTACATATAAATACACATATGAATACCTATATAAATACCTATAAATAACGTTTAAATACCTTAGTCATGACATAGATGGCACACATGAGGAGCTGGTCCAGATGTCGGTCCATCATGAGATCGGTGCAGTGCACTAGCGAATACTCAAAACATGTCCAGATTTTCCTGCGCAGATCTGCGCTGATGTCCAGTTTAGCACATAAGTCTCTAAGGCGCACACTAGCAAGGTGATATACCTGATGGGGGAAAGAGGCATTATTTAGGATTGAATGACATCTATTATATTTTATATTTCTATTATGATAACCTCTGAACAGTTTAAGCATGTTGATAAATATGACAATGTGGTAACACTTTAAAATACGGATCCTTCGTTAATGAATAACTACACAGGAACAAATGAGTAACACAATGTTAACAATCTAGTAACTACAGTTAACTAACAAGTAACTCTGATTAACGAATTAATAAGTAATAGCACACAGATTTAAGTGGTAGTTCACTATTAACTAATCAATAACTACTATTTTTTAATACTTCAAAGAGAACTACTGATTTTTTTTACAGATTTAAGTGGTAGTTCACTAATAACTAATCAATAACTATTAATTCCTATAGAAGTATGTAGTAACACTTGAGTCATTACTAGTTAGTTAACATGGTCTTCACTTTAGAATACGGATCCAAATAATTTGTAAGTCCTATAAAATTATGCATTAACACTTGAGTCATTACTAGTTATCATGATTCCATGCTGTAGTTACTAATGAAGAGCCAACCCGAAAGGGTAGAATCATCTAATCATTCACAGGATATATATACACACACAAATATTTACATATATATATATATATATATATATATATATATATATATATATATATATATATATATATATATATATATATATATATATATATATATATATATGAACAAAGAGACATACATAAAAAAATTTTGAGAGGTAGGTTAAATAATTATTTATTATTTAGTTAGTTAATTAGTTATTCAAAGCCAGTCCAGAGGAATTCCGGAAAATCGGCCACAGGGTAAGTGTTCCAGACAAGTGCATTTATAAAAACAATTCTTAAAAACTATTTAGTTTATGAATAGTTCTCTAAAAGACAGCAGTGCATAGGCTAATTATTGACAGCTTTCCCAAATAATAAGTCTGCTACGCTAATACATATTGATAATTAGTGTACAGTATCTAGCAGTAATGTTAATCTAGTGCTAGTAATTTTTCCTGCATTAGTTATTAAGTTTTGCATGAATTGTGAATTTTTTTCATTATTTCTCTGGGAAGTATTAAAAAATTGTAGTTATTGATTAGTTATTAGTGAACTACCACTTAAATCTGTAAAACATTCAGTAGTTCTCTGTGAAGTATTACAAAAATAGTAGTTATTGATTAGGTAATAGTGAACTACCACTTAAATCTGTAAAACATTCAGTAGTTCTCTGTGAAGTATTACAAAAATAGTAGTTATTGATTAGGTAATAGTGAACTACCACTTAAATCTGTGTGCTATTACTTACTAATTCGTTAATCAGAGTTACTTGTTAGTTAACTGTAGTTACTAGATTGTTAACATTGTGTTACTCATTTGTTCCTGTTTAGTTATTTATTAACGAAGGATCCGTATTTTAAAGTTTTTCCACTTTGTTAATACATTTGGCTTTTGGAAGACTAGATTGGCTACACACTGCTGGACTTGCTACTGCTAATAGACACGCTGCTGTGAGCTTGTTAGATATACTGCCGCTGCATAAACAGTCACAAATAACTGCTTTAACAGATGTAGATAGGAGGTGCTGGGGAGGTGGAGGGTTTCAGAAGAACAGATCTTATTGTACCTTGCGGAAGAACAGACAAAGGGAGCCAGTCTTCTGTGCTCGTTTGGTGGGTGTTCCCTGATGAGGCCTCTCCCTGTCCGGTTTGGCAGGGCTTGGGCTGTTCAGCACTGTGGCTGTGGGCGTTTCTGTCAGCTGCTGTGTGGTCAGGGTGCCCTTCAGAGTCGGGGTACTGAGCGTTGGCAGTGCCCCCCCACTCTGACCCATCACGCTCACCTGCACTGGGATGAATGTGATGCCACCACTCACATTTGCTATTCCTGCAAACAGTGAAAACAAAGATGTAAAAAATATAAACTGTAATTGAAATACAATGTTTGCTAAATATATTCTGTATTTTTACTGTTAGAAATTAAATATTTATACATACTTTACAGATCAATAATTGTCAAATAATTTACAGAAATATATTTATTTTATTTGATAATTTCATACATGGACTCTGCTCCTTCTGCCAATGAGATTGATTTGTCAACATTTACATAGTCTGGCTCAGTGTTTGCTGTAAGCTGGTCATTATTCTGAAACCCTCCACCTCCCCCAGCACCACCTGTCTAGATCTGCTTAGAGATTTATATACTATATGCCTATGCACGAAGCAGCAGCATATCTTATGATCATAGCAATGTATAGATATGTGTGTTGTTTTTTACGGGTATTTTTTTTCTTTAAAGAATCAATGGGGGTTTTCTGTGGCATCACCTACTGAATGACAGATTCATAAAGGTACTAATGATAAACGGACTATTTTGTAGATAGTTTTGCACCTTGAACAGGTATGGTGACCGTCTGGCCATTGTTTGCTGTGACAGTAGCTGTTGCCATGGTGACCACAGTCTGTCCAGCTGGGATGGGGCTGACCAGAGACGGCTGAGCCACTTTGACAGGTTGAACAGACTCAGAGGTTGAATTTCTATCGACAAAGAGGCGGCGACAGGCCGTGCCTGTAGGGGGTGAGCTGTAGTGGTCATGGAGAGATTTAGGGGAGGGAGAACCACCTGCAGTTGAAAAAAGAAACAACATATATTAAAATATGCACATTCGGTTTGTTTCAATAAATGTACAGACATCATCTTGCATTTAGACACAGTGCTTGTTTCATTCATAGTAAGTCAGCTTTTCCTGCTCCGGTGATATTACTGCTGAACTCACTTTTGTTGGGAGTGTGTGTGGTGCTTCCTGAACTGTCCTCCAGGTGTTGAGGAGACATTACCTGTAATATATTTCACGCTAAAGTATATTCTTTTAAATCATATTATTTTTGTACAGTTTTAAAGTATCCTAAACTTTACTTCTTTTTCAAGAAAGTCACTGATCAAGTTAATGTGGTTATAAGCGGTTATATTGTTCTGACCTCCTGGCAGGCAGGAATGCAGTTCTTGGCCTCACGGATGCTTTCCCACAGTGGAGAGTTTCCATTCCATGCCAAAGATTCCAATACCTGCTCCTCAACATGGTTTAGATATTTAACTACTTCCTGACAAAGACCCTCCTCCGCCCTCACCAACACCTCAATCACCTGTGAACAAAATAGAGAGGCTTTGACTTTTATGAATGAATGCATACCATTTTATGTTTATTTTCTATCTCTATATTCGTCTACCTTATAAAAGTGATAAGCAGGGAGGTCAAAGATTTGCAGGACTCTGGGAAACTCTCCCGGTGGTCGATACGAGAAGGTGACGATCTCCAGGCAGCAGACGATCAGTGACCGGTGAAACACATCTCGCTCTAGAATGCCCTGAGACACGATATGACATTCAGCAGACGGAATACCGTAAAGTGTGCTGCTAATATTCAATAGTTTTGCATTCCTCATTGCTTAGTTAAGGCATATAGTTTGATTTGTGATGAAACATACAGACAGGTCCATATCTCCAAGTCGTTTCTTCTCCTGGTTGATGATCACTTCCAGTGATTTGTAATAAAGTGCCTCAGCCAAGCAAAAATACGTCACTGCAACATCTGTGAAAAGGGATGCCCCAATTTTTTTGGATCAATGAACAGATGACCATTGTTTGAATTGTGGAGAAAAGCCTTGAGCTACAAATTAAAGAAAAAAAAAAGAGAATAATATGACATAAGGAAGTATGAACATGCCTACCTCTAGCCAGAGTCTTGTAATCTTTTCCTGTTTCCTCATAATTCTTAAGAAAAATCTCTGACATCTCCTTCAGTCTGGCTGCTATGGACTCACTGGGGTCTCTTACACATGATCTGTTACACACAAACAGAAAACATCAATGATTCCTGGGCACAGAAAATTTCACTGTGACTTTAACAGTTCACTGGAATCACTGCAGCCACAATCACTAGAATCCCAGTTCATTGCAAACTTTAGTATCACATTTTACTTGAATTCCTGTAATCAGAAAATACTGGAATCGCTTTTGTCATATTTTTTTTTTCTGGAAACAGTGCTATCACATTTTACTGTGATCATGATTCAATTGAACAAATGTTTGTACTGGTATCACAATTCATTGGAATCACTGGAATCAGTTCATAGGTGGAATACTGGAATACACAGTTAACTAATCACTGCTAAAATATTTATATTGAAATAACTGGAATTACGTCAATTCATTGGACAAAAATCTTACTGGATTCACAGATTTACTAGACTCTTTGGAATTACAGATTTACTGGACTATCTGAAACACTGTTTATGGAAGAGTTTTACTTTACTCCCTGGAATCCCATTTAACTGGACTCTTGGGAATCACAGTTTTATTGGACTATCTGGAATCACATTGTAACAATATAAACTTCATAATCACAGGAAGGAGACGGGAACCGGCAAAAATTCAAATGAAAACTTTAATAATAAAATAAACACAAAAAAAAAAAAAACACAAACACAAAATAAAGCCCAGACCTGGTCCTCTCTCGTCCTTCTAAGAGGGAAGAATGCAGTTTTTGTAACATGGGAAATATGATTTTCAAAAGACAAATTGCTGTCTAATATAACACCCAGATTTCTGACTGTAGAGGAAGTAACAGTACATCCGTCTAGTTGCAGATTGTAATCTACAAGATTCTGTGTAGTGTTTTTTGGTCCAATAATTAATATCTATGTCTTATCCGAATTTAACAGGAGAAAATTATTGGTCATCCAATCTTTTACATTTTTAACACACTCTGTTAGCTTAGATAATTTAGAAGTTTCATCTGGTCTCGTTCAGATATATAGCTGAGTATCATCAGCATAACAGTGGAAACTAATCCCGTATTTTCTAATAATATTACCAAGGGGCAACATGTATATTGAAAATAGAAGGGGACCTAGGACGGATCCTTGTGGCCCTCAATATTTTACTGGTGATAAATAAGATGACTCCCGATTTAAATAAACAAAATGTTAGCGATCGGACAGGTAGGATCTAAACCATCTTAGAGCCTGCCCTCGAATACCTGTATAGGTTTGTAATCGATCTATGAGTATGTCATGATCTATGGTGTCGAACGCAGCACTAAGATCAAGTAAAACTAGAAATGATATGCAGCCTTCATCTGACGCAAAAAAAGGTCATTTGTAATTTTAACAAGAGCAGTTTCTGTGCTATGGTGGGGCCTGAAACCTGACTGAAATTCTTCATACAGATCATTTTTTTGCAGGAAGGATCTCAATTGAGCAGTTTTTTGGACTCTCTGGAGTCACCGTTTAACTGGACTCTCTGGAAATATAGTTGTACTGGATTCTCTGGTATCACCGTTTTACTGGACTCTCTGGAAATATAGTTGTACTGGATTCTCTGGTATCACCGTTTTACTGGACTCTCTGGAAATATAGTTGTACTGGATTCTCTGGTATCACCGTTTTACTGGACTCTCTGGAATTAAAGCTTGTTGGAATTACAGTGGAATCAATAAAAGGACCTTCCATCTGATTACAGTAAATGTGATTGTAGTGGTTCTAGTCAACCGACAGTAAGTACAGGTACTCTGCTTCTTGTATTTAAGTGTATGCAGCAGATTGTGAGTAACACAAAAGCTACCTTGGGCTCACCTGAATATGTCTCTGAGTCTAATGCTGGGTCTGTATTTGAATCCTGTCAGCACAGTGTGCAAACGGCCCGCACTCTGCATGGCCGTGGAAACAGGGGTACCCACACTGTTTTCTGGCACGTACCTCCTTCCTGTCAAAGGAGTGGACACTTTCAGAGCAGATGCCTGTGAAAAACCCCCCACAAGTTTATTGATATTTATTGATAACATGATTGTTAATCACTGAGAATTATTTTTAAGCATATTTATGTTTGTTGGACACACTTACTGTCATTGAGTTCTGGAGGGGGTTAGTCAGTCGTTCCTGGGCTGCCAATGTCTTCTCTGGCCGCTTCTCTCAGAAATACCCTCTCATCCAGAGAACCGGATGACAACACGTGTTCCTCATACACACAGTTCAGAGAAGCACTGAAGAAACAGAGAGAGCGAGGAGGCTGTAAACTATTTAATTAAGTATTTAATTGAAAAAAAATAATAATAAAAAAAAAAACACTCACAGACTGTCACCAAAATGTATTGGCTCCAAAAAACCTGTCAGCGTGTCTTCTTTCCCCCTCAAAAGAGAAAAGATGGGATATACCAAACAATTGCTTATACCAAACAATTTGAATACAATAAACAATAATAATAATAAATCAAACCACATCATAATAAAATTTCAAGACATAAAATATGATTTAACATGCCATAATCTGAATATTCCATAAGAAACAATGTTGGATGATATCATGTAAACTTTAAAATCTTTTGACTACCAGAATAATTTAAAGATTAATTTTAATAATTTAATTTAAATTGGTAATGTTTTTGTAATGTCTCTTATGCTCACTAAGGCTGAATTTACCTATTTGTTTATTCTTTTTTTTTAATCAAAAATCCAGTAAAAACTGTTATATTGTAAAATATTATTGCCATAAAAAAATAAAAAAAAATAAAAAGAAGTAATAATAATTATATATATATATATATATATATATATATATATATATAATTGTAATTTATTCTTGTGTGTCAGTGTGACAAAATCTTTCAGAAATCATTCTAAAATGCTGATTTGGTGAATATTTATTAGTACTCAGTTATTAATAATAGTTCTTATTATTATCCATGTTGGAGACAGTTTTTGCTCTTTGAAATGTTTGTGGAAACTATAATGATACTTTTTTCAGGATTTTTTGATGAACAAAAAATGCTTTTTTTCAAAGTATTTATTTTAAATCGAAATCTTGTGTAACATTATAAATGTCCCTTTTGGTAAATTACTCTAAAATCTGTGTATCACTCCACAAAAAAAATATTAACAACTGTTTTCAACATTGATAATAATCAGAAATGTTTTTCGAGCTGAAAATCAGAATGATTGAATGATTTCTGAAGGATCATGTGACACTAAAAAGAATGAAGACAGGAATAAACTACATTTTAAAGATATTGATTTAATAATAAACAACTATTTCTAAATTTCAATAGCTATTTCACTATATTATACTGCTTTTGCATATTGTTGTTTTAATATAATATTGATCATCTTGAAGGCCTTGGTGAGCCAAAAAGACTTCTTTCAAAAACATATTGACTGTAGTCTACATCATACTGTATGTCTGGTGTATTTCCAGTACTTTGCACTCAAAGAGTTTCTTAACGAAGGGTTTCCAGAAATGCTCCTTTGCTCCTTTGGCCTCCAGCACCACCCCATACATTAAAGAGGAGTAAAAAGGTGTTAAAAAGTATCAATAATATGATATGAGAGTTTCAGAGGTGGTTTTACAAGGATCTCTTATGACATTCGACTTAACACATTTTTGGTTCTGATTGGAAACTTTATACTAACTTTGGTATGAACTGAAACTAAACAATCTGTCAAACATATTACAGTAAAGTGCTGAGCAGGAAAACACTGCTGACCACACTGCAGACATACAGTATATCAATCAGACAGGTGGCCAACTTTACTGTAACAACAGGAAAAGTGTTCAAGAAACAACAACATGCTGTTAGGCCACAATGCCTGGATTTATCAATTACTGTTTAATTCATTTCAAGAGTTACAGTACCAGCGTGTACAATGCAAAGAAATCATTGAGTCGTTACAGCAATCTATATTCATAGAGGTGCTGTCAAACAATTAATCTTGATTAATCGCATCCAAAATAAAAGTTTTTGTTTACATAATATGTGTGTGTGTGTACTGTGTATATTTATTATGTATATATATAAATACACACACATGCATTTATTTCAGAAATTTTTTTTTATATATAAAATATATTTATTTATAATATAAGTTATATGGACATACATATAAACATGAAAATACTTAATTAAAATAATAATATTTTCAAAATAAATACTGTATGTGTGTGTATATATATATATATATATATATATATATATATATGTATATATATATATATATATAATTAATATACAGAGCACACATACATATATTATGTAAACAAAAACTTTTATTTTGGATGCGATTAATCGTGATTAATCGTTTGACAGCACTAATTCAAAGCAAATCTCAAGTGTTTGATTGCTTCCCAGGTTAGAAATTTAGGTTATAAAAACATTTTTGGAACATACTTTTGAAACACTGAAATATTCAGTTCCCCTTCAGGAACTCGAGCTGCATCGGTAAACACTGAGGGAATGCCCCCAGCATGACCACTGTCACGACCGGTGATACAAGGAAACCACGGAGAGAGAACCAATAGCAAGAAAGTCTTTTATTAAAGGGTAATCCAAATAGAGTAAACAGTCCAGGCAGGGGTCGAGACCAAAACATCCATCCAAACATAAACAAGACACGAACACAAGGCAAGGACAAGAGCTGACGGACATGAATTAAACATTCAACAAGGACTCCGTGACACATACTCAGACAGACCGGGTATAAATACACAGAAGGTAATGAGGGAACTGGAGACAGGTGGGGACTAATCAATTAACCCAAACAAGGAAGGTGACCAAATAAGGGAACAGACAGTTCATAAAGTGACAGACACCGTGGGAAAGGAGGACATCTAGTGGAAACCCAGGGAACACAACCCAGACACTGTGACAACCACGTTCTGAATCACATGTGTAATCAGTCCAATGGAAGGGCGAGACGTCATAGGCGGGTGACATAGCAACCCGGAAGCTATAAAAGCATGTGAGGTGGAACTTGCATCAGCTTTCTGTCATTCAGAGATGCATTCTGTGTTGTGTCAGTCAAAATCTCTGTTGTGAGTTGTGAGACAGTAGAAACAATTTCTAAGGCCACAGAGAAAACAAAGAATAAGGGTGAATGTGGACAGCATTTTAGGCTGTGTGTTCTTCCTTGCACTCGCTTCATCACAAGCAGGGGTACACACAGTCTGTGCGTTGTTTGCTTGGGAGTAAAGCATGCAGACTCAGCTCTTGAGGGAGCTGACTGCCCGCATGGCGAACATTTGTTACTGCCTTGCTTCACTCTCAGAAGGATCTCTTTGAGGAGGGATCCTTTACCGTCGTTTTTCCCGGTGCCATCCATGCTTTCGCCAAGGTGGAGCAGCGGCTGTGCTCGTGGGATTCGCATATGGATCCAGTGGAGGAAATGGAGTCGGGTGAGTACCTATCTTCTTCCTCACCCAGCAGATCCAGTGCCCGCTCTTGGGGTTTGGAAGCCCATGCTGCAGTTCTTTCCCCCAGTGAGAGGGCTCGACGCTCCGCCTGTCTTCCTCCGAGGAGGCTGATGTGGAGGGCATCAATGAGCTCGCCACCAGTTGTACAAGCGCCAGTTTCACAAGTATATTATGCCTAATATTATAATGAGAAGCATTATTGAATGAATTAATGAATGAATGAGACATTAGTTTAGCCCTTTTACTGTATATTGCTGTATATTATTACTGTACAGTGCTTTACAGTCGTGTGAGGGGAGCAGAGCTTGCACAGTTAGCTCTCAAGTGGGCTGATTGAGCTTTTCCTCTTGCAAAACGCTCTATTCTCTCTATTCTGGGCACGCTCTGAGGTGTATGTCCATGCCTGTGTTCTTGCAGTTCTGATCCCGCTGCTGCTGAGACACAGTGGCGATTGAGATCACGGGCATCGCACATGATCTGGCAGATGGGTTGGAGACGTGCTCTCCCTATCTCCACCCACTTTCCTCAGATCTAGCGTTCCCTCTCAGGGTTCCGTTTCTCGGGGTTCACATTGTGGTTTCTTCCCCCTATGAGTGAGAGCTCACTGCTGCAGCTATTTTTCTCCAGGGACACTGATATTGCTTGCGTGACCATCGGCTCACGCGCTACCGAGGCAATGCGTATGTTACATCTTCCTCCGAGGAGGTTGAGGTTGTCAGCAGGGGCTTCTGGGCGGGAGCAGTCCCAACCTACCGTGTTCCATCTCCTATTTCTGGGAGTGTCACTTTTCGTATTCCCAAGAATTTAGAGTCAAAGTGGTGCTTCTAGCGGAGCGGAAGGCAGTTCTACAGACAGTCATTCTTGCTGGATAGTCTTCATCTAAAACATGATGCAATTCCATAGCCTCGAGTCATCTGATCTCCCCTCGCCTCTGGGGGTCAAGGCTCACTTAATTAGAAGTGTGGCGGCCTTTCTGGCAGGTGTGTCTATGCAGGACATCTCCAACACTGTGGGTTGGTCCACGCCCCTCTCGTTCATCAGGTTCTATGTAGTGATGGGAAGTTCAGATCATTTTATCGACTCAAGACTTTTGAGTCTCGTTCAGCAAAATGAACAAATCTTTTTCCGAGTCATTTCGTTCATGACGTTCATTTTAGCAAAATGTAAATAAAATGTTACGTTATCTCGCCAACACATCTAGTACTTACACAAACGTTGATCACACTACAAACAACACAAAACTAAAATGCTATAAGATACAGAAAAGATTAATTAATTCTTTACCTGGGTCTTCAGTCTGTGATTAGCTCACCTCACATCTTGTCTGACAAGTCTTCGGGTCGAGTCGTTCCTTAATCACGTGACAGACCCGTATGCTATTTCTGACATGTGTCACTGTTTTTGTTTCCGTATCTTGAGGATCTGTGGTGTGTTATCATTTTTTAAATAAATAAAACGCTGTTATAAATAAAGTATTGATTTTTAAAGATTAGAATCCATTGTAATCAACATACAAACAAACAAATTAAAGTGATTTTGCCATCATATGGACAAAATTTAAAGCATAACCAACTCTTTATTACCACATTCGGTACGGAAAAGTACCATCATCACAGAAATTAAAAGCAACAATTTCAAACCAGAAATGCATCACGTAACTGTAAGAGTAAATAATAAATATCATTAAAAAATAATAATAAGTACTATGCACCCATTTGTAAGGAAGGTTGTAAATTAATTAATAGCCAATGCTGTCACGTCATGGGACAAAATAACGAACAACCCGAAGACCCGAACTATGAACTAATCAATTCTCTTTCCGGCTCAGATTGCATTGGGTTTAGCATATGGGTCTGTCACGTGATTAAGGAACGAGTCAAAAACCCGAAGACCCGGACTATGAACTAATCAATTCTCTTTCCGGCTCAAGACTGCATTGACTGACAGGTGAATTACTACTAGCAGAATAGAACCTATCGAATATTGCGCATGCGCGACTGAACGAATCACTCCCCGAGACAACTCATTCTTCTTGAGTCACATTAAAGATTCATTCAAAATTAACGAATCACTCAAGAATGACACATCACTACTATGGCCTAGATATGCAAACCACTCCAGACTCTTCTGTTCTCTTGGCCTAGCTTCCACACTGGGCAGGGATTTTTAAGACTGGCAGTGTGGGCATACTCATTCCCATAGCGTTTTGACGCTATGGGAAGTTCCCAAAGGGGAACGTCTCCAGGTTAAGTATGTAACTATGGTTCCCCGAAGGAAACGAGACACTTCCGGCATCCCTGCGAGCGCTTGCTTCATTCCTAGAAGCTGATGCCGGTTCCACCTTACATGCTTTTATAGCTTCCTGGTTGCTACAGTATGTCACCTGCCTATGACGTCTCGTCCTTCCATTGGACTGATTACACATGTGATTCAAAGCGTGGTCATGCTGGGGACGTTCCCTTAGTGTTTACTGACGCAGCGTCTCGTTCCCTTCGGGGAACCATGGTTACATACGTAACCTGGAGATGTTTTCTTATCATAGTAAAAATGTTATTTAAAGGTTACAAAAATGTTTCTTAGAATATACATTAAGTACAAATGACATCTTAAGTGTGTTACGAGAAAGTTGTTCTACAAACATTAAGTTTTAAGATTGTTCTTTAAGTAAAAATGATGGTTATGCTTTATTTTAAGGACCAATTCACACTATTAGCATGCACTTTACTAACATATTGGCTGTTTATTAGTATTTATAAAGCACATATTAATAGTGCTGGGCGGTTTGACCAAAAATCTATATACCGTTTTTTTTTAAAATTATACCGGTTTTCCGGTTTATGACGTTTTTTATTTTTATTTTTTATGCATAATCAGGTGTACAATGCATTTTCTGCTGATTGATATTCCAAGAAGTGCTTGCGGCTAAGGTGCTGGAGCAAATTGCTCGTGTTGCCGCCTTTGGCGACAATTTTAGCCCGACAGCACTTGCATAAAATGGATATTATATATGCATAATCTGCCTGCGGTGCATATGCAGTCCACAGCACGGACTCATTGTGCTTTCACACAGGACGTGTTTGCAGTCCTCTACTGATCCGCGTCTGTTTAGTCCACAAACACAACATTTTCTATTATAGACCAATGGAACTCAATTGAAACAAGTGGAGCCCATTTTTAGCGATTTTTAGCACTTCCGTTTCTGACGCGCAGACTCAAACTAAGCTTGATGACGTCAGCAACCTGTCTGACAGATGTAAATCTTCTAGTAGCTGTTCGTGCAAACTGCCATCGTTAATCTTGCAGAGACGGCGAGCTTGAGCGGGGAGTTCTTTGGCGTGAGTGAGCAGGAGTAAGTATTCTGATTAATTATTTTGTATAGTATTTTAAAATGTAACGCCAGGGCTTGTATCTATGGGCTTCTCTCTTGATGTCTCCCCGACAGTGTTGCCAGATTGGGCGGCTTCCCGCCCAATTGGGCGGTTTTGAATTTGATTGTGCGGGTAAAAATTGTCTTGGGCGGGTGGACAAAATTTGGGCTGGTTTGGGGTCTGTTTGGCGGTTTTCAAAAATATAAATTGTATAGGCTAATTGGCTAACAAACAAGCTCAAGTGTGCATATACTGCATCCGAACAGTCATCACGTTGTTATAAACTGCAGTGCAGAGGTGCTGATGCTGATGTGGACGTCGCGGCCGTACTTTTAGCCAATCACTAGTGATCTACAGACACACGTGATGATTCATGAGCAATAACGGATTTAATTTTAAATGTATGAACTGTATGAGTGATCATAATGCCTAAATATATGTTACATTGATGGTAAAGAGTGGGAGAGTGTTTAACCTAACACTCAAAACGCGAATTACACCTGTTGAGGGAAAGATGACACCAAGACTCTAATATTACTGCAACTCCTAAAATAGAGCATAATTAAATTATTTAATTTATAACATAATCTATTTATATCTAATCTATATCTAAACGATCTTGTCTTTTATCTTTTAAACAGTACAGATTGGTATATCTTCTTAGTTTTGACTGTGCAAATGTAATGTTCTACAATATGAACTTCACAAAAGACTAAAGCCCCTATTAGGGCGGTATTGTTTCTCATGTGGACCGCTGTGAAAATAAATTTACATAACACCTCAGTGATAAACTCATGGATTCGGATGGCGATTATTATTGTTGTTGTTAATTTTCATACAGTATTTATCAATGAATGACAACACAGTTTTGACTGTATATGTGTGCATAAACAAGTGTGAAATACCTAATTTTTGTGCTTTTTCCTATCACTTATATTGGACACTTATGCATTTAAATTCTGACTGTTGACATTGAAAATAATGCATATGTTTTTTCGAGGGTATCTGTAAATCAATTGTAAATCAATCAAATGTTTTGACGGTGACTGCTTGCATAACCTATTTTAATCATATTCGGTAATTGTCTTTAATGTATTTGCCACCATTTGATACATGGGAAATTTATCTAACGTTATTATTTATTATTTAGTTTTGAGGAGTTAAAATGGCTCTTAACACCTTTGACTGACATGTTGTATCACATTATTTTGTTAGTTAAAGTTTTGGGCGGTTTTTTGTTGGAGTGGGCGGGTTTTTGTGAGCTTTTGGGCTGGAAATCGTCCATCCAATCTGGCAACACTGCTCCCCGATTTCCTGCGAGCTCCTCCTCTTGTCTGTACGGTAATTTCTCTACTGTGCGACAGAGAGTCGAGTGGTTATGACGCAATCGTTAGCCTATTTATTCAAAAACTGTTTCTACGGGGCCATAATGTAACATAGAAGGTAATGGAGCCCTTTATACATTGTCGTGTATCTTTAGAAATAAATAATGGACAAATGGAGTCTTTAAACGCCTCAGATGTAAAGTTATTCGCTGTCAAAGTGACGCCAAAATGAATGGGAGTCAATGGGATGCTAACGCAAGTGAAGTTCTGCTACAAGATGGCGGCACGCGGCCCACTTCAACTTCCGGTCGACTTCCTTCCCGCCTGGTCAATCCATGTTCATTTTTCCCGCGAACAATGTGTTTTCACTTTAATTCAGCGCCTGCAGCACAGCAAAAATAGACTCAGTACATTAACAATCGCTGCACTGCTGCAGAGCACCGCTCCTTGAACACACTGATGGACCGCAACCTCATGCAGCTGGAATCCGTTAATACGACTGTGTGAAACAGTGTTTCGTGGCCGTGGCGAAAGCATAACGTTTGTTCCGAACGCTGAGTAATTAAATACACCGGTATGGCGGTATATTCAAAATTAACATCGTAACGAAAATATACACCGGTTTTCGGTATGAACCGGTTTACCGCCCAGCACTACATATTAATGACCTATTCTGCATAACCATATTTTAGCTCTCTTAACCCACTGCATGCCTAAACTTAACTACTACCTTACTGATATTAATGAGCAGCAAATGAGAATGCTCTTCTAAGAATATTTTCTCTCAACGTTATCAGAATGTATATCAAATATTGATGAAATTATAAGAACGTTCCATCAACATTAAATGTAATGTCCTGACATTTATATAACCTAAAATAGTTGTTAGAACATTCACTGTTAGCTGGGTGGTCTATATACAAAATATGAACTCTACTTCTGTTCAGCTCTAACCTAATAATCATGAAAATTATGTGTATTTTAAAAAGCACTATACAAATACATTTGACTTGCCTTGTAATTACAGTGCTTAAAAACAACAATGCAATGCATTCAATGCAATACTTTCAATTTCCATTGTGATTTGACTGAATTGCTAAGACACAGTTTTTACAAATAATCAAACAAACAAATATGCCAGCCTTTTTAACTTCCCAAATATTACTTTAAATGTCACTCACTTGAATGCATGCTGCTGTACCTGCAGGCCAGAAAACATGCACTATGCACCTTTCACATCTATATGTTTTAGATTTCCATTACACAACATCAAGTTAAGCTGAATTAAGTCTGCTGCACTTGGTACTTACATGCATTTTCTTATTTTATTCCCCAGATAACATGACTTTGCATCTTTAACCAGCAGCAGGCTCTTTTCCCTGCATTGAGTTCAGCAGAATGAGGGATTTTGCTCCATGATGACAGAATATAGAGGGACACAGATCAGCCTCAGTGACCTGCTGATCTTTACTCAAACACAGACAAGTCCTGACTTGTCATCTGGGCCGGTTGCATTGTTAAGTGACTCACGCAGCACAAGAGGAAGTAAAGCACTCAGCTGTCATACTCTTGCTCTGCTGAGCTAGGCTTTTTAGGCTTGAATTTCACAATTTACTTATAAAATATTTTCTCAGAATATACCTGTGTAGAAAAGAATGTGTGCTCTATTTAGATTTGAAGGATTATGAATTGCTCAAAAGATTACATGAAAAAAAAAAAAAATATATATATATATGTATATATATATATATATATATATATATATATATATATATATTAGTGCTGTCAATCGATTAAAAACTTTAACTAGATTAATCACACATTTTTTCTGTGATTAATCGCAATTAATCGCAATAAAAAAAGAAATGTTTTTGTACATTTTTTAATATATTTTTTAATGTAATAATTTCACAGTTAAATTTAAATACTTGTTTAAATGACATCTTTTTATGAATGAAGGCCAGTATTACTGATATTAATACAGCTACTGATTTTTTTTTTTTTTTTTACATTTATTATTAGGCTTCAAAAATATAACAGTTTTTAATTTAAGTAAACTTAAAACAATGCTAACATAAACCCATAATAAATGTCATGTTTACTCCTGCCCTTCCTGTCTTAACAGTTAGGAAATATACAGAAATGTAATAAAGTTATCAAAGTTATATGCAGTCTGCACTGCATAAACTATAAATTAAATAGTTAATCCTTATTAAAGCTACAAAAGTTATTTAGTCAAGAGCAGCGAGTCATTTTCTCTGTTCCCTTTGTTCTTTAACTTTACTGACAGGAAGCTTTATTGGCTGCTGTCCCTTTAAGAGCAGACAGACACGCGGATCTCACCGTTTATATACTGTCTATGGATCTCGCCTCATTCTCTCACAACTCTTTTTGTTCATTTTAGACTTTATATAAATCATTTAAGATTGCTCTTATGAGGATAATCGACAAAACTGGCACTTTGGGATGTTTATTGTTAGTTCAAGCGCTTAAGAGAACTGGATTCTGGCGCCCTGTCTATGCATTGTGTGTGTGTGTGTGTGTGTGTGTGTCACATAAGGGCATTCACAGACAGCGCATTCTCTTTTGTCTTGCCGCGCTTGAAATGTTTAAAAGCATTTAAATGAATAAGAGCGTGATCATATAATGTAAAGCTAGCCAACGGATGGCAGAAAATACGGATGCTGCGTTAATTGCGTTAAATATTTTGACACGTTAAACCAGACAAAAATTAATCGCATGCGTTAACGCGTTAACGTTGACAGCACTAATATATATATATATATATATATATATATATATATATATATATATATATATATATATATATATATATATATATATATATATATATATATATTCGAACATCTGAATCTGACATCCTGTACTGTTTTGGCCAGATTGCAGTTGAAAAACAGGATCTAGGTAAATGTCTCTGAATAAAAGTGTTTATTTGCTTCTGAAGATGAAGTGAAGACAAATTCAGCAGAAACATTTGTATTAGCTAAAAAAAAATAAAAGTTAATATATAAGTGGAAGTGGAAATATTACAAATCGTGTGAATCTTATGAAACCATTTAACACCATATCCAGGCAATATTTCAAGAAATTTGAAATGTTATTTTCAATAATTAAAAGCAATACTTAATAATAATAACTATTTTAGTATTAATGTGTGTGTGTGTGTGTGTGTGTGTGTGTGTGTGTGTGTGTGTGATGTTTACAATATTGTAAAAATGAAAATAATACACTCAAATAATTGTATCAATATCAGTTCTTTAATCTGAATATTGATTTTTAGACTGTGCTGTTTCAGTTAAATAAAACTTCACCACACATTATAGTGTGCCTCCTGTCTAATCACAATTAGATTTTATATATTATAAAGCACAATGTAATTTCTAACTCTTTCTCTTTTGATTTTCACCATGTTTTCTACTTGATTACCTTCAACCTCTGATGAAATTATGCAGCATGGCTGATCTTGCAGCTCAACACAAACAACTACACTATCCCTGTTCAACAAGCCAAACTCACCCGCAGCATTACCCCAGTGACTCTGCAGATGAGATGGGATTGTGTGTTCATGTGTGTGTGAGCCTGCTGGCCTCTGACCGAATCAAACATGCCTGCACATGCCCACATAATGAGCACAGGTCACATGATCAAGCTGTCTGCACTCTCAGCCAATGACGGCCTGCCCTTCTGTCAGACACTGACCCTCTGCTCCTGCTAATCTCTTCAGTATCGCTCTTCTCCTTCTGTCCAGCCTTTCTACCCTCAGTCCACTGTTCTTTAGCAATGACTCATTACAGCATAAAAGTCTTGCTCTTATGAAATCAACAATTGCTGCACTATGCAGACATGATCTAACTTTCACAAAACTCCCTCTCCAATGCATTCAAATGATTTCTGAAACAAAACAAATCAAGCACCTGATTAAAATGCTTTATGATGATGACATTACTACAAGCTCATTAACATTTTTTTGTAATTATAAATTTTAGGTGCATTTTAAGTGCGTCTTTAGCCCTGTTGTACCCTATATACTGTATATATATATATATATATATATATATATATATATATATATATATAAAACACACATATAACACTCTAATTCGTTGTCCATGCTTTGTTTTTTTTTGATAGTTTTTTTTAAATGGCATTTTTCATATATTTTACCACTGTTTCCAGGCAGGTTTTATGTAAATGTTAGGGTTCACGATATCACAAACCAAGGAAGAAGCTTGCTGTAGTCCCTTTTGTTGTAGGCCTTAAAAAGCTAATCCTGTACAAGAAAATATCTCACTTTGCATTGAACTTTGCAGATGTTGTTTACGCTCAAACAGGAACATTACACATTAAGTTAAAAAAGTGAAATCATAATCAAGAACCCCTGAGATTTTATAAGTGTCACATTTGCATGTTCACAGTTCAGTTCCTTTACAAACCCCAGTTTGGGAAACTTTGATGTAATATTATGTTTAATACACTTCATGTTGTTAATTACAATAAATGGTATATATTTTCTTACTCTTTCTATTTTTAAGGTTATCTTATTAAAATCAATGTGATAAATAATTTACGACAAAGGTAATCTGAAAGTGATCAAAAAGTAGTCTGATTACCTAAAATATGTAGTGTAATGGATATACACTCACCTAAAGGATTATTAGGAACACCCGTTCAGTTTCTCATTAATTCAATTATCTAATCAACCAATCATATGGCAGTTGCTTCAGTGCATTTTAACTCCAAACTGAATGTCAGAATGGGAAAGAAAGGTGATTTATGCAATTTTGAGCGTGGCATGGTTGTTGGTGCCAGACGGGCCGGTCTGAGTATTTCACAATCTGCTCAGTTACTGGGATTTTCACACACAACCATTTCTAGGGTTTACAAAGAATGGCGTGAAAAGGGAAAAACATCCAGTATGCGGCAGTCCTGTGGGCGAAAATGCCTTGTTGATGCTAGAGGTCAGAGGAGAATGGGCCGACTTTGCAAACTTTGACTGAAATAACAACCGAGGTATGCAGCAAAGCATTTGTGAAGCCACAACACGCACAGCCTTGAGGCGGATGGGCTACAACAGCCGAAGACCCCACTACCCTTACGAAAATTAACCATGGTTTTACTACAAATAAAACCAAAAAACCATGGTTACTATAGTTAAACCATGGTAACCAAAAATTAACCATGGTTTTGCTATATTGTCAATGTCAATGTCAATGTCACCTTTATTTATATAGCGCTTTAAACAAAATACATTGCGTCAAAGCAACTGTACAACATTCATTAGGAAAACAGTGTCAATAATGCAAAAATGATAGTTAAAGGCAGTTCATCATTGGATTCAGTTATGTCACCTCTGTTCAGTTAAATAGTGTCTGTGCATTTATTTGCAATCAAGTCAACGATTAACCATGGTTTAACCATGGTATTTGTAGTAAATCTGTGGTTATACAAATGGTAGTGAACACGCCAAAAAACCATGGTTTACTACAGTTTTACTATAGTAAAACCATGGTTATTTTTCGTAAGGGTGGGTACCACTCATCTCCACTACAAACAGGAAAAAGAGGCTACAATGTGCACAAGCTCACCAAAATTGGACAGTTGAAAACTGGAAAAATGTTGCCTGGTCTGATGAGTCAGGATTTCTGTTGAGACCTTCAGATGGTAGAGTCAGAATTTGGTGTAAACAGAATGAGAACATGGATCCATCATGCCTTGTTACCACTGTGCGTGCTGCTGGTGGTGGTGTAATGGTGTGTGGGATGTTTTCTTGGCACACTTTAGGCCCCTTAGTGCCAATTGGGCATCGTTTAAATGCCACGGCCTACCTGAGCATTGTTTCTGACCATGTCCACCCTTTATGACCACCATGTACCCATCCACTGCTGGTTACTTCCAGCAGGATAATGCACCATGTCACAAAGCTCGAATCATTTCAAATTGGTTTCTTGAACATGACAATGAGTTCACTGTACTAAAATGTACCCCACAGTCACCAGATCTCAACCCAATAGAGCATTTTTGGGATGTGGTGGAACGGGAGCTTCGTGCCCTGGATGTGCATCCCACAAATCTCCATCAACTGCAAGATGCTATCCTATCAATATGGACCAACATTTCAAAAGAATGCTTTCAGCACCTTGTTGAATCAATGCTGCGTAGAATGCCCAGCATGCTTTGCATATGGCTGGATATGGAGAGTAAATTGTAAAATTAAATGCTGTTTTATGTTTTTGAGTGAAGGGAAGCATCTATTAATGTTTACTGTTCAGTTATGTTTGACATTTGAAAGAGTTTCTGTTACACTGAAGTTTCAAGAGTAGAGCTTGTGGTTATGGATACTAAACCTTGTTTAATGAGCAGTAGCTTTGCTAGCACTAGTGCAGTACTTTCCAGTATTTGTCAAGTATTTTCCTACTTGAGCTGATTGGCTGTATACAGTCTTTTCAAATGTATAAAATAACTCAAGTCAAACACAAATAGACCTCATTCAAAATCACAGACTTTTGAGAATCAATTTAAAATAAATTTAAAGCACATTTCACTAATTATATTAAATTCATTGTGTCATAGATTCATTAATTTAGGAGATTTCACATGATTTATTCAGGAAGATTCCAATAAAAAAAATCAAGCCTGAAAAACTATTTAAAAATATGTGTAATATTGTTACCTTAATTTGTTTTTAAGTAATTAACTCATTAATTTGTTTTACAGTGAAACAGTTAATCTGGCCGTTAATTGTAATAATCCAGTGAGCTTGGTGTCTGACAGCAGCCAGTGCTCCACACAGAGATCTGATCTGATCATCATCAGTCTGTCTGGAGTGACTTACAATCTGAGAGAGAAGAAATCCAGAAGAACTGTGACAACGAGATGATTCAAGAAACATACTCTTTAATTCAATAGCAAATGTTCATTTAGCAATCAGAAACAAGACATACCTTTGGAAGTTGAAACAGAAGACTTTATTGATTTTAAAAGAATTCATAACTTTGAATGTCAAACGCATTCAGAACAACCACAACATTCCTCTAGGGGGCAGTAACACTGGAGACTCTATGGAAGGCTGCGCAAGTATGGGGTTATATTTCAGTCAGAATTCTGCGCGCGCACGATCACATTTTGAGCATGCAAAATGGCATTTCGCACGCGCGTGAACTGAGTTGTGCGGAGAAATTTTCGTCTCGCAAATAAGAAAATATTACGAGCGAACGAAAATCAGTTTTGTATTTAAAATGAGTATTTGTATGTGCGCGGACGTTCTCTTTCGCCTGTGCAAAGTTTCACTTTCTTGCTCCAGTGATACCAGCCGTGCGTTGGCTGGCTTGAAAACCAATCACAAGACTGCCTGCATCACCGACTGCGGAAAAGGAAGCCCCCCACACACACAACACGAGAACCAGCTAGAACGTGTGCTGAAAAGGAGAGTTTAATTTTAATGTGCTAATTTAAAAAAAAGAAGAAAAGGAGAGAGACGATCTAATAAAATCCAACCAGGAGGGTAATACACCGCAGCGCCAAGTGAGTTGTTGGTTTGTTTACTATTGGGTAACGTTAGCTAGCTGTCTAGTTAAGTTAGCAGATGAGTAACGTTACTGCGATTTTTATGATTAGCTTATAGTATCCTGTTAGCTGCTATATCTTTCAACTTGTAATGATCAATTTTTTTTCGGCAGTTATGGAACATTTGGTAATACTTTACAATACGGTGTTCAGTAGTTAACGGTAACGTTACATTAGTTAGCATGAACTAATAATAAACTGCACTTATACAGCATTTATTAACCTTTGTTAATGTTAATTTCAACATTTACTAATAACGTTACTTTAATTAAATATGGTTAACATTAATGTACCGTAAACTTACATGAAAAAAAACAACGAACAGCTGTATTTATATTAACTAACGTTAACAAATATGAACAAATACAGTAACTAATGGATTTTTCATGGTTAGTTCATGTTAGTTACTACATGAACTAATGTTAAATAATTAACTGTATTGTAAAGTGTTACCGAACATTTTGTTGCATAATTTTAATATAATGGTCAATCTAACTGTTTATAGTTGCTCTGATTTGGATAAAAGCTTCATCTAAAGACATGCAATTGATGCAAATGCTTCAATTTATTCAAAATGATTTAGGGTTTTGGAGAAATCGAGTCAGCAGCAAGGAACCTCGTGTCGTTGCTACTCAACTCAGTGAGCTCTGACATGCAGGCAGCAGAACCTGAGAGACCAGGCCAAAGTGTGACAGTGCAGAGACCAGGCCCAAGTGTGACAGTGCAGAGACCAGGCCCAAGTGAGACAGTGCAGAGACCAGGCCCAAGTGAGACAGTGCAGAGACCAGGCCCAAGTGAGACAGTGCAGAGACCAGGCCCAAGTGAGACAGTGCAGAGACCAGGCCCAAGTGTGACAGTGCAGGAGGAGATGGCTAGGTTCATGCTCACACTTTGTTCTGAAGGGATATTATGAGCTTAGTCAACATTGCGTTTAGTTTCTGCAGAGAGAATTAACTTTAGAAGTCCCACTGAAGTTTAAGCTTTACTTGAAAGGAAAGGAATATTTCATAACCTAATTTAGTAAACAATGTTTTAATGTTTAGAAACATGGTTATGCTTTTCCAATTTGATATTGGATCTATTAGACTGTAATTCACATTATTTTCATGTCTTCTTGCAACATTGACAATGTATATTTGCACTTCCTCATGTATTTTCCTTCCTCAGGTCTTTTCCGGGATATTTTAGGCCGGGCATAAAGCGGGCCAAAAAGAGAGCATTATCTTTCCCTAAGCAAAGTAAATTAAGTAAGGTGATTTCACTAAATTTTTACCTGCTACCAAAAAACACTTCAATTACACCACTGCCAAATGAGGAGCTTGAACTCTTGCAAGCAGGGATGGGAAGACGGACCGTTTCCATTTCTGAAGACAGTGACCATGCAGAGGTACAGTTTACTAAAATGCTTTGAGACATTGTGGGACATTAAATGTAATGCCTCATAAATTAAAGCAACCTTTAATCCTGTTATATTCCTTTGACCTCTTTTATATTGTTTGCAATTATTCAAGATCTCAAGAATACTAACTCAAACATATCCAAAGATGGAGGGCCTTTCTGGAGGGTGGCTTTTACACAAGGCAACAGGTGTGCAAGATTTTAGCTGGTCTAACATGGTATCCTCCTAGCCAGTATGTACAGGTAATTTTTTTTTTTAAAGGTGGTAGTGGTAGAAGAAAGCTGGTGATCATTCCTCCAGAGGCAGAGGGATACTCTGCAAAAACATTAAAGTCTGTGTCCTCTGGAGGGAAAGCCATATTCTATATTGTGCCACTCCAGGAGTCATTAGACACCTCTCCTCTAGCTCCTGACTCGCCTCACTTTTCAAAAATGCCTAAGACGACCTGCTAGTGAGGAGATGCCACTGCAAATGTTAGCAGTGCACATAAAAACCTGCATTGGAAAATTGTCCTCTGATGAGGATCAGGTGAGAACAACTAAAGTAACCTCTTTTTTTAATTTTTGTTACTGGCAACAGATTTTTAGTGTAAGAATTGTCTTTAATCCTGCAGACCTCCGAAGATGTATGGGTAGTTGAGGACGAGAGTAAGGTAATCTCAACACATTGACCTCCAGTTTTACAGACAATGCTTAAGCTAGTCCCAGACAAAATTTAATGTTTGAGATGTTTTAACTGATATAATCTAAAAAATATATCAGTAATGTTTTTATCTAAGGCATGTTTATAAAAGCTACTTAATGGAATAGTTCCACCATAAATGAAGCTTCTGTCATTTACTCACTCTCATGTTTTTCCAAACATGAATGAATCTCTTCTGCTGAAAACAAAACATGGTATCTTGAAGAATATGGACAACCACCCAAGGTTGTGTTGACCTCCAAACTATGGGGATAATAATATGGAAGTCAATGGAAGTGCATTAATGGTTTGCTCAAAGAAATGTTTAAAACATATAATCTTTTGTGTTCAACAGAAGAAAGAAACTCGGTGAAACTTTCGGTGAACTATCCCTTTAAATGCCCTATGAACTAAGGCCTAATCCTGGCTTAATCTAAGCCCTGTCTGTGAAAAATGGCCCAATAGTATTAAAAGTGAAGTTTTTTTATTTGGGCCAGTATTCTCAAGTCTGTCATTGTTTGTAATGCATTGCTTTTTTTTATTTGTTTTTATGGGAAACCATTCAGGTGTCTTGTCCAATTTGCTACAGAGAATTCCTGAAAGAGGATATTACACTCCATGCAAGTGTCTGTGGAGAGAGGTGATTTGCATTGTGGTGTTTTATGTAACATGTTTGTATGTATGCCTGCCTAAATTAATTTACGAATGTATTTTTGCATTTGGTTTTATGTAGTTTGTGTACAGTGACTTCTGCAGCAACTTGCGCTGATGAAGTTATTACAGTGCACACACCTGCATATACACCAAAAAGGTAAGAGGTTTTGTAAATTGCCATGTCTTTCCTTTCATTGAAGAAAAAAGTTAGGCTGTTAATCAATGCATTATACACTAATATTACATAAGTAACCATATTTTTAATAACTCCAAATACACATCATTTGATTTACATTTAGAAATGTGTAATTGGTCTAATATTATGTTCTTCACAGCCTTGAAGAGGTTCTGACGCTCCTTAAAGACAGAGTTGACACAACAACCGAATTCAAGTTGTGTGTCGACAGAGATTGTCTTCCAGAGAGAGGCATCGCTCAATGGAAGAGAAAAAAACAAGCATCTCCTGTCAGTCTGCTCAAGGTAGTCTTTATAGGAGAGTCAGGGATTGATACTGGGGCTCTCAGAAAGGAATTTCTTACTGGTGAGTTATTTTCTTATTTTCTATATTTTTATCTGATGTAACAAAGCAATTAACAAAAAGATTTCTCTTTGCTTAAGACATGATTTCAGGTATTGAAACACGGTTCTTTGAGGGAGCTGGCAGCCAGGGGAAAAATCCCAAATACTCGTTAACTGACCTTGATGATGAAAATTTCAGGTGGGTAACAGTCTTTTATTAGAGTTAATTTAACACATTGTAAAGATGAAACGGGTTTTGTAGTTTTATAATTGGTTCTTTTGGTTTTTCTTTTAAAAACAGAATAGTTGGAGAAATATTTTGTGTCAGTCTTGCACAAGGGGGCCCTGCTCCTGCATTCCTGAGGGAGTGGTGCTACAACTTCCTTTGTGCAGGAGAAGTTAACTTCAGATGTCTGAGCAAGGAGGATGTAATGGATCTGGAATCTTCTCTTCTCATCTGTAGGGTAAGTAATCATTTGTTGAGTGTGTGTCAGGTTAATATTATATTTATGAATCTTAACCATCTCTTCCACTGTTGAATTTTGCAGGTTGAAGATGCTGCAGATACAGAATCTCTAATGATGTTGGCTGATGAAATTGTTAGTTGTGGGTACACTAGTCCGATCAATCATGAACAGAAAGAGAGCATCATTCGGTGAGGTTTTATTATTATTATTATTTTTTTTTTTTGGTAATTTATTAGTTTTTAAAAACTGTTTATCTGTTTTCTTTAAAGGGCTATTGTCTTACACTCTACAACAAGGCTAATTCCAATTCTCCAGCAGCTTCAGAGTGGCATGCAATTGTATGGCCTGGTGGCTCAATTGAGTAAAAACCTTGATTTATGCAAACCACTGTTTGTTCCGGGAGAGATAACACAAGTATTTAACCTTTTTTTTATTGTTTCAATTCCAGTACAATTTTCTGTATTTATAGAAAAGTAATAACCAATTTTTATTTGTATAGCCTGATGCAGACTTCATCATGATGAACTGTCAGCCATTATACAGTGAGAAGGGAACGTCAAAAGAAAGAATTGAGAGGAAGGTGACTAACTTCCTTCAAGACTTCCTGCAAGAGCTTGAAGTGGCAGGTAATTAGTTTAATTAGTAAGTAGTTGCTGTACTTTTCTAGCAGAATGATCTTATGTACTGATTTCTTTATGTAAAACGAGGTTAGACACTACTTTTATCAAAGCTGTACTGCTTTGTTTGAAGACCTAAAACAAGAACTTTGTTCCGATTTTCTATTTGAAGTTGATGCGTCCATTGCTGATGATGGAGATACAGTTCTGGGTGACACACAACTGCTCTCTGTCCAAAAGGTGCTCCAGTGGATGACAGGGCAGTCCCACATTCCCATCCTTCCAGATGAAAAGAGACGGTTTAAAATAGCATGTCATTTTGATCATGATTGCATAGAAAGACTAGGAAGTCACTCTGTATGTTATCCAGTTGTTAGTGCCTGCACTTGTACAGTAACATTTCCTGTTAAACACCTGAGCACATACGAGGAGTTTAAAAGAATTATGAGTGATGCTGTTAGATATGGAGGAGGATTCTTCAGAGTTTAAAGCATAGTCAGACAGATCTATCAACACAGCTCATTGTTTACTAAATTTATTTTATTTTATGCTGTTTAAAAGCAGCACTTAGACGATGTTGCACTTTTTCCTGTTTCTATAACATTTCCTGTTAAACACGAATTATGAGTAATGCTGTTTGATATTGAGGATTTTTCAAAGTTTAAAGCATAGTAGTCAAAACAGATCTCTCAACACAGCTCATTGTTTACAGCATTTTATTTTATTTTTTGCTGTTTAAAAACAGCACTTTAGACAATGTTGCACTTTTTCCTGTTTCTGTAACATTTCCTGCTGAGCACATACCAGGAGTTTAGAAGAATTATGAGTAATGCTGTTAGATATTGAGGATTTTTCAGAGTTTACAGCGTAGGCAGACAGATCCATCAACACCGCTCATTGTTTACAGCATTTCTTTTTTGCTTTTTAAAGCATTTCTTTTTTGCTGTTAAAAAAACAAAAAAGCAATTTAGACAATGTTGCACTTTATCCTGTTTCTGTGGTTAATACAATAATAGGTCTTTGGAGATGTGCATTGCTGGAGATTTGCATTACTTAAATCTCTGCAAATTAGACCTGCTCTAACTATATACATTCATGTGCCTTGACCAAAACTATTTAGGTCTGTAAACTCTTTTCTTTTTTTACAACTGTTTTCAAATGACCACTATTGAGAAGTCTTTTTGAACAAAAAGTAAACAGTGTTTGTATGAAAAAAGTGTGTAGTAGTTCCTTATTGACCTATACTATTGAGAAATTGGATGTACAAGTCTCGACCATGTGAAGGAGAGGGAGAAAGAGGATCAACAACTCTTTGCAGCTCGGTCAATGCTTGCTCGTCAAGTGGGCATTCAATTTCAGGGACCACAACTGCACCAGTAGCATTCTCTTGCAGTATGGCACTTTCCCAGTCTATGCCTGGATCTTGAAGATCCTATAAATTCATAGAAAAATAGAGTAATATTATAGTTCACTGATGGTTAAAGACTCAACTACTTCTAGTCTGCTGATATGTAGCTTAAAAGCCTTACAATTGTGTGTCATATCACTTAAAAAAAAAATCAATTTAATTAGTTCAACTTCCCAAAAAAAAAAAATCTAAATTCTATAATTTACTCACTCTCAAGTTGTTCCAAACCTGCATGTTTTTTTCTTTTTGTTGAAAACTTGTGACTTATACATTAGGAGAAAATAAAATACTATGGAAGTCAATGGCTACTATCAACTGTCTGTCTGGTTACCAAGATAATTTAAAATAACCAAAAAAAAAACTCATTTAGGTTTGGAACAACTTAAGGGTGGGTAAATTACAATTTTAATTGTTGGGTTAACCAAGTAAAAACAAAATATAGAAAATTTGGGACCTGAAGTCTTTCCTCTTCCAGATCTTGTGCATCTCCCAATAGCCATAGTTGTTCAGGAGAGAGATGTCCTTCTGTCCGCAGAGGGTGGTTGTTCCATCCTTCAATGAAGCAATGAAGGTCTAACCTAATGCGGGGAAGAAAGATGTAATGTACCCCAAACAGGTGGAAGATGTCCGAGATGTCCAGCAGCCCGTCCTCCTCAAGAGTGTGCAGGACATCATAGTACTTGCTTGTGACAGCCACCCAGACATCTCGCCAAAGGCGCTCGATACTAAAATTAAATGAATTTATTGAAATTAGATTTTAGGGAAGGACTGTTTGAAATTCCTAATGCTAATAATACAAATCTGAATTTGTCAAGGCCAATAATTTAAAGGATGCAAAAAAATACAGCTGATTGTGAACGCTCTTTCCAGAAATAAAGTTTGCCCTTCCTGTTCCACGTGTGGAAAACATGTAGTGAGCAATGTCAACATTTTCCACTCCCTGATCTCCCCTAACCCTACAAAACAGAAACTAGTAAGGAAGAATTTTGGGTGCAGTATACAAAAAAGCCATTAATGCTGGTTTTATGACTATAAAACTATGTAAATCTGTGACTTTATTTATATTTTATAATTTCAATTATGTTTCTGAACTGAGCCAAATACCTTAATGGCAAACCATGGAGGTGTACAGATTTCAGGAAAAATGAGAGTGCTGTTGAAGCTTTATTATTCGTAGCAGCGTCCAGGTACATAATCTGCAGTTATATAACAAATGAAAAGTGGCAAAGTTTACTCAGCCTTGTGTTTCAAATCTATGACTTATTTTCCTATTTGAAACACAATTGAGGTGGATTTCGAAGGCCCTGAGGGCCCTAATGAAATAATCTTAAAAAACAGTAATGGACTTAAAAATTTAACAATCAAATCATGAATGCTTACCTTCCGTGAGTAGCCATCTACTCCACCAAATACAACAATATTGTACCTACATGGGATGAAAATAAGAATAAATTAATTATTAGGCAAAAGTTTAGTCCTTTGATTTTTAACTAGACTTGACTAGCCGTAGCCTCTAATTTTCCACCACCAGTAAAATACAATATTACACTCAAAGACTTAAGATGTATTATGCCCTCAACATCTACTTCATACATTACTGTTTACATTGGAATTATACTATACCTTATCAGTTTATGATTGGTATCAATATGGACCAAGGAAAGGGGGCCTCGCGGACACGGTGTCCCATTGAAACCAGATGTCCCTGAACCATGCGGTAACCAGCATTTGGCATCTGAGACTTGATGTATGATATTACATTATCTAGCTCAGGGTCTGTGATGGAGCTGTATGTTCCTCTAACAGAAAGATCATATTCTTTCATTCTCCTTTGAACTGTACTTGTAGAAACACCAAGGCATTTGGCAATGCAAGAAACAGGTAGATGTGTATCCAGCAAATCCTTAAGATTTTCTCTCTCAATTAAAATTTTTGGGCATCCAGCACCTGGACCAACCACTCTTTCCACTTCCACAATTGGCACACATCTGGCTTCAATCTCAGACCTTACCAGGTGATAAAGATTTCGTACTCCATCTATAATCTCTGGGGGAATGTCTATCTGTCCAGAAAATGATTCAAGTATAACAAGCTCATGGTGGCTCATGAACTCTAAGTAATCAAGGTTAAGTGGTTGCTGACTTATTGCAGATTGCAATTTGTTTAAAAGTCTCTCAAGAAACTGCTGTTTCAGAATATCCTGTGAAATAAAGGTCAAATTATGTTTGTCAAATTACATTTGCCTTAAAAATTACACGTGTATATTTGTCATATAATACTCAAAATAGCAAACATGACAATGTAAACAATTAGCTGCCCGGTTTTGCATTAATTGTGTATATTAGTCTACTGTAAAAAAAATAGACTGGATTAGTAATCTTAAATACTATTTAGTATGCACATTGGGATGCAGGCTTATTCTCCCTCACTGCAAAACAATTTATAAAACCCCTCACTAATATTAATTACATAAATTGAAGCTTATGTCTCGGACATGCCATTATGTACAGCAATAGTACGATTAGATTTTGATTTAAAAATAAAGAATTAAGCTACTTACGTGTGGTCTTCGAATGGTAGACATTTTAACTTAAATTGAATTGATGAAAGTTATCAAACAAACATCTCTTCCACCCATAGACATATATCTCTTCCACAGGCATTTACCCTCTTCCGCAGTCGGTGATGCAGGCAGTCTTGTGATTGGTTTTCAAGCCAGCCAATCAGAATTTAGCAGTCTCATCTCTGATTGGCTGGAATTATGACATATTGTAACGCTGGGTTTGTGTTGAGCAAGCGAGCCGTCTGCGCTTGGAGAGCGCGCACGGCTGGTATGACTGGAGCAAGAAAGTGAAACTTTGCACAGGCGAAAGAGAACGTCCGCGCACATACAAATACTCATTTTAAATACAAAACTGATTTTCGTTCGCTCGTAATATTTTCTTATTTGCGAGACGAAAATTTCTCCGCACAACTCAGTTCACGCGCGTGCGAAATGCCATTTTGCATGCTCAAAATGTGATCGTGCGCGCGCAGAATTCTGACTGAAATATAACCCCATACGCAAGTGATTTCTGAAAGTCAATAGCGTAACTTCTGCATCACTTTTGACAATGGAAACTACCGCTCAATTTTCCATAAGAAATCTGTAACAAGTCACAGCCTTTATAGCTGAAATAGAAGATTGTATGTATTTAAAACAAAATTATGTATTGGTAACTACTCCAGTTCTGTGGCTAAAACCACCATCAAAATGTTCTTCTAGAAACCACTAACAATGAGATGGATTTGAGAAAGATAACTTCATGCATTTTACATTTATTTATTAAAAGGGTTTAAATTAATTCAATAGTATGCATTACGATTTACATATGATAGTAAAAGATGGATGTAAATAATTCTTTGAACAAGTAACAAGACACACCCCTTGACGTTTACATATCAAACTCTATGCATTCTAAAATTTTTTCAACTTCTGAATGTCAAACTTGGTCAAGACAAGTGCAGTATCTTCTTCGAGGGGGCGGTAAACTGCACACTCATTGTAATGCTTTGCAAGCTTTTTTAATAGTATGTTCCTTCAAAATCGGAGGCTGCAGTTTTTGGACCCCGGCTATAGGACCCTAGTTTTTTGTGACAGCACCACCTACCGAACTGGATGATAAAGCAACGGTTGCAGTTTCAGGACCGCAGTTATAGGACCCAGGTGGTTTAGTTTTTACATACATAGTTCAAAAGACATTTAAGAGTATATTTATTATATTTTATAAAATGTGTTTTTTATTCAAAATCCATCAGAGGTTAATTTTAAATTTAAACAAATTATTTCACACAAAATAAATTAAAAATGTATATCAATCTTTAAACAACTGAAAAAGTGGAGTAAGTCTTAATTATACTGTATATTGGTTTACCTCCTTAAGTTTAACTAATTAGCTTATTATCAGGTAAACTAAAGATGGAATCAGCATATGCAGTCACTAAATGATATAGCCAGATATTGTAATGGTTGTAGAGAGGCAAGACAAAACTCGAGAATGATTAAAGAATGAATTTATATATATATATATATATATATATATATATATATATATATATATATATATATATATATATAATAATTTGTGCAAGAACAAAAGCATCAAAAAGCCCCCTTTTCCATCAGCTGCTGCACAGACAGAATGGCTGTAGGCTTCAACTGAGAGAGAGAGAGAATTAAATAAGAAACATTTTTTAACATGTTCAACTGAAATATATATCTTTGATTTCACACATATGAAATGTTGGAGATGTAGAGAGAGAAAGTCAAATAGAATGTTCATGTTACTGACATCTAATTCCAAACTCCAAATGTGTAAATATATAAGAGCAATACCCACCAATTGAATGGTCTCCCTTCTTTCCTCAATTGTTTTTCAGTTTGCCTTTTAAATTCTTCCACTTCACTGAAATAGTTATCAGAGAACAATCACTGTTGTGTTAACATAAATATCAGTAACAAAAGGGTGCACGGGGCATTGCTCAAAAATCATTAATAATCTACTCTGACCTGCAATGATAATCCAGACCTGAAAGGAAGATGTGCTCAGCCTCCTGTACTGAACAGCAAGCCATTATACAGTAGTGCTAGCATCCAGTTTATGCAGTACATTGTGACCGCAGGAGCAGGACACACAACACACATTACATGGTTCGGCATACCTCTGGAAAAAGAACTGCACTTCATCTGTGACACTCAATTGTGTTGGTATCCTATCCACCTCTCCTCTCAGATATGAAGACAAGATGTCCTGTTGTTCCTCACTGTCTTCCTCACTATCGTTTTTTTCATCATTTGTCCTACAATGATCCTAACTAAATCCATAAAATTCATATTGGCCATGCAGAACATCACAGAAACTAACACATGATAACCATGGACTGTGTGTGTCGTAGACCGTAGAGATTAGGCTAAATTCTTACAGACTGTTAATAATGATGATTACATTATTTTAAATGAGTCCACCCCCCAAGATTACTGTTATAAACATGAGCCACGTCTAAAAGGCAAAGGTGGAGGTGTTGCTTCAATTTATAACAACGTTTTCAGGATTTCTCAGAGGGCAGGCTTCAAGTATAACTCGTTTGAAGTAATGGTACTTCATATAACATTATCCAGAGAAACAAATGTTAATGATAAATCCCCTGTTATGTTTGTACTGGCTACTGTATACAGGCCACCAGGGCACCATACAGACTTTATTAAAGAGTTTGGTGATTTTACATCCGAGTTAGTTCTGGCTGCAGATAAAGTTTAATAGTTGGTGATTTTAATATCCATGTTGATAATGAAAACGATGCATTGGGATCAGCATTTATAGACATTCTGAACTCTATTGGTGTTAGACAACACGTTTCAGGACCTACTCATTGTCGAAATCATTTATTTAATACTGTCACATGGAATTGATGTTGATGGTGTTGAAATTATTCAGCCAAGTGATGATATCTCAGATCATTATTTAGTTCTTTGCAAAATTCATATAGCCAAAATTGTAAATTCTACTTCTTGTTACAAGTATGGAAGAACCATCACTTCTAACACAAAAGACTGCTTTTTAAGTTATCTTCCTGATGTAACAAAATTCCTTAGCATATCCAAAACCTCAAAACAACTTGATGATGTAACAGAAACTATGGACTCTCTCTTTTCTAGCACTTTAAATAAAGTTGCTCCTTTACGCTTAAGGAAGGTTAAGGAAAACAGTTTGACACCATGGTATAATGAGCATACTCGCACCCTAAAGAGAGCAGCCCGAAAAATGGAGCGCAGCTGGAGGAAAACAAAACTAGAGGTATTTCGTATTGCTTGGCGGGAAAGTAACATATCCTACAGAAAAGCATTAAAAACTGCTAGATCCGATTACTTTTCTTCTCTTTTAGAAGAAAACAAACATAACCCCAGGTATTTATTCAATACAGTGGCTAAATTAACGAAAAATAAAGCCTCAACAAGTGTTGACATTTCCCAACACCACAGCAGTAATGACTTTATGAACTACTTTACTTCTAAAATCAATACTATTAGAGATAAAATTGCAACCATTCAGCCGTCAGCTACAGTATCACATCAGACAGTGCACTATAGACCCCCTGAGGAACAGTTCCACTCATTCTCTACTATAGGAGAGGAAGAATTGCATAAACTTGTTAAATCATCTAAACCAACAACATGTATGTTAGACCCTATACCATCTAAGCTCCTGAAAGAGGTGCTTCCAGAAGTCATAGATCCTCTTCTGACTATTATTAATTCCTCATTGTCATTAGGACATGTCCCCAAAACCTTCAAACTGGCTGTTATTAAGCCTCTCATCAAAAAACCACAACTTGACCCCAAAGAACTAGTTAATTATAGACCAATCTCGAATCTCCCTTTTCTGTCCAAGATACTAGAAAAGGTGGTATCCACACAATTATATTTCTTCTTAGAGAAAAATGGTATATGTGAGGATTTCCAGTCAGGATTTAGACCGTATCATAGTACTGAGACTGCTCTTCTTAGAGTTACAAATGATCTGCTCTTATCATCTGATCGTGGGTGTATCTCTCTATTAGTTTTATTGGATCTTAGTGCTGCGTTTGACACAATTGACCACAACATTCTTTTGCATAGACTTGAATACTTTGTTGGCATCAGTGGAAGTGCATTAGCATGGTTTAAATCGTACTTATATGACCGCCATCAGTTCGTAGCAGTGAATGAAGATGTATCCTATCGATCACAAGTGCAGTATGGAGTACCTCAAGGCTCAGTACTAGGGCCGCTACTCTTCACGCTTTATATGTTACCCTTGGGAGATATCATCAGGAAACATGGTGTTAGCTTTCACTGTTATGCTGTTGATACTCAGCTCTATATTTCTTCGCAGCCCGGTGAAACACACCAATTTGAAAAACTAATGGATTGCATAGTCGATATAAAAAACTGGATGACGAGTAATTTCTTACTGCTAAATTCTGAAAAAACAGAGGTGTTAATTATAGGACCTAAAAACTCTGCTTGTAATAACCTAGAACACTGTCTAAGACTTGATGGTTGCTCTGTCAATTCTTCGTCATCAGTTAGGAACCTAGGTGTGCTACTTGATCGCAATCTTTCCTTAGAAAGCCACATTTCTAGCATTTGTAAAACTGCATTTTTCCATCTCAAAAATATATCTAAATTACGGCCTATGCTCTCAATGTCAAATGCAGAAATGTTAATCCATGCATTTATGACCTCAAGGTTAGATTATTGTAATGCTTTATTGGGTGGTTGTTCTGCACGCTTAGTAAACAAACTACAGCTAGTCCAAAATGCAGCAGCAAGAGTTCTCACTAGAACCAGGAAGTATGACCATATTAGCCCGGTCCTGTCAACACTGCACTGGCTCCCTATCAAGCATCGCATAGATTTTAAAATATTGCTTATTACTTATAAAGCCCTGAATGGTTTAGCACCTCAGTATTTGAATGAGCTCCTTTTACATTATAATCCTCTACGTCCGCTACGTTCTCAAAACTCAGGCAATTTGATAATACCTAGAATATCAAAATCAACTGCAGGCGGCAGATCCTTTTCCTATTTGGCGCCCAAACTCTGGAATAACCTACCTAACATTGTTCGGGAGGCAGACACACTCTTGCAGTTTAAATCTAGATTAAAGACCCATCTCTTTAACCTGGCATACACATAACATACTAATATGTTTTTATTATCCAAATCCGTTAAAGGATTTTTAGGCTGCATTAATTAGGCAAACCGGAACCGGAAACACTTCCCATAACAACCTATGTACTTGCTACATCATTAGAAGAATGGCATCTACGCTAATATTTGTCTGTTTCTCTCTTGTTCCGAGGTCACCGTGGCCACCAGATCCAGTCTGTGTCCAGATCAGAGGGTCACTGCAGTCACCCGGATCCAGTACGTATCCAGACCAGATGGTGGATCAGCACCTAGAAAGGACCTCTACATCCCTGAAAGACAGCGGAGACCAGGACAACTAGAGCCCCAGATACAGATCCCCTGTAAAGACCTTGTCTCAGAGGAGCACCAGGACAAGACCACAGGAAACAGATGATTCTTCTGCACAATCTGACTTTGCTGCAGCCTGGAATTGAACTACTGGTTTCGTCTGGTCAGAGGAGAACTGGCCCCCCAACTGAGCCTGGTTTCTCCCAAGGTTTTTTTCTCCATTCTGTCACCGATGGAGTTTCGGTTCCTTGCCGCTGTCGCCTCTGGCTTGCTTAGTTGGGGACACTTCATCTACAGCGATATCGTTGACTTGATTGCAAATAAATGCACAGACACTATTTAACTGAACAGAGAGGACATAACTGAATCCAATGATGAACTGCCTTTAACTATCATTTTTGCATTATTGACACTGTTTTCCTAATGAATGTTGTTCAGTTGCTTTGACGCAATGTATTTTGTTTAAAGCGCTATATAAATAAAGGTGACATTGACATTGACATTGACATTGTTAAAACTGCCAAACAACTCATTCATGATTGCAAAACAATGCCAAAATGACAGGCTAATTTGTAGTACAACCAGGCAGTTGAATTATGAAAGGTATTTTATACTTAACTAATAAGGTAAAACAATGATTAAGCAAGTTTTCACACTAATACATTAAGCTAAATCTTACACATTTAACATTAGCATGCTTTCATGCTCATCTTTTAAGTTAAATGAATGTGCTGGCTAGATTTACTAATTATAAAACTCAACAAGGATTTATTAAATCATGGCCACGAATAAAGAACGTCGTAGTAATTAATATATCTAGAACATGGATTCTGAATTCGTGGGAATAGTTATTAATTCATAGTTAGCAGCTCTCACTTTGGCCACGTAACTTTTCTCCGTATAAACGTATTATAATAAAAGTTAAAATTATATGGGTACTCACTGTCTGATTGTCCATGTCATCCATCTTAAATTAGTGTTGTTGGTGATGCAGTTCGGTAGGTTTCACTGTCACAAAAAACTAGGGTCCTATAACCAGGGTCCTAAAACTGCAGCCTCCGATTGTGCAGGAATACCCTACTCAGCTTTTTCTCAATCGGTACATTTCAATATCTTTTGTTGTGCTACAATTCTGTGAATAACAGCTAAATGTTCTTTTATGAACACATAATAAGTCTCACCCCTTTGATTTGAGATTTATTATTCATACATTTCACAAGTAAAGCATTTAGATGGAATAATTGTGCAAAGCTTCTGGCTTTGCTACCGTTCGCAGGTTCTAGCTTACTGCTCTGCGCTATGCTTCTTATTTCTGTACTTTTCTCAGATTTTTCTAAGATTTCTACATCAGCAGATCAGCACAGTGCTCAAAAAACAGATTTTTGGACAAATGCTAAAACTAAAAACCCTTTGGGACTGGAATAATACTACAAAAAGAAGACTTTGCCTCCCACTGCCAGCAGCTAACATTCCGGAGACGGGAAAACAACTGCCTACATTCAAACAGAAGAGAGAAAAAATGCCTCCTGTTGGATCTACTTGTTGCATGAACTGCTGCAAACTTCTACAAAGGATTGTGATTCTTGAAACAAAGTTACTTGCTGGACTTCCAAAACAGACGGAACACTTAGAGCAGTGAACACACACACACACACTGTGAGCACACACCCGGAGCAGTGGGCAGCCATTTATGCTGCGGCGCCCGGGGAGCAGTTGGGGGTTCGATGCCTTGCTCAATACCACGACTTAGGTGCCCTTGAGCAAGGCATCGAACCCCCAACTGCTCCCCGGGCGCCGCAGCATAAATGGCTACCCACTGCTCCGGGTGTGTGTTCACAGTGTGTGTGTGTTCACTGCTCTGTGTGTGTGCATTTCGGATGGGTTAAATGCAGAGCACAAATTCTGAGTATGGGTCACCATACTTGGCTGAATGTCACTTCACTTAGCAGACTGTCGTCATGGACCCTCTCAGCATACAGCCGGTGAGTCCCATGAATCTTTTCTTAATCTCAACAGTTTATACCAAGTGTAGAGGAACAAGCCGAAACAGGGAGCAAGACCCAAAGGAACACGAGACATCAGATTGTTACAAGTTTCTCGTATTGCTGCTGTAGCTTCCTCTACCCCAAATTTGATTATGACAAGGCTTGTGAATACTGGCATTCAACCACCCCTATACATCTTGAGAACAGATTTGAAGCATTAATGAATGTGGGTGAGTAATCCCGAAATGTGATTAAACATCTATTGGATCAGCCAGCAGCTAACACTGCTACTAACAGGCGCTCAAGGACGAGCAGACAGTGGCATTCAGCTCAGAGCGCAGCCGAGCCAAGGACTCTGAAAGTGGGTGACTCTGTTATCAGAAACATCCATAGCAGGACTACAACAACATGCTGCCTTCCTCAAGCAACGGTCTTTGATGTGAACAAGGAACTTCAGATTATTCTGATGAAGCACAAGACTGCAAATCGAATCATCATCCATGTGGGGAAGAATGATATTCGGAAAGAGCCGTCAGAACTTCTTAAGAAGGACTTCAGTGAACTCTTTGAAACACTTCGAAGACTCAAAGTTCAGTCGTTCATCAGTGGACCACTCCCAGCAAGGAGAAATAATGTTTTCACGGTTGATTGGGCTAAACACATGGCTACAAAGATCTTGTAATATAAAAAGAGTGAATTTCATTGACAACTTCAATCTTTTCTGGGGCCATAGACAATTGTTTAAACCGGATGGCCTCCACCCAAACAAACTTGGTGCTAGAGTGTTTAAGGACAATATCTACTTTTCCCTCCGTAATCCTTCAGCAGAGTGTGTCAATCCATTCAGCACACACACACCGGGTCCGAGTCATCATGTGGTTGACATATCCCACAAGGACAGTGATAACACCATGCAGCCAAAACAAGCACTGCTTATAGACACTATCCCGGCTGAGCCCTGCCCCACAGAGCTCCTCACAGACAGACTGTGATGTTTCAAAACAGCTACAAGATTCAGCACGCAGGGATGACTTTCTGAAAAACAGCCAGGGAAGCCAGGACAACATATCACAGCCACCGGAAACACCAGAGACACAGCCCATCTCACCAGACACATTATCCCTTTCTCTAGCATCTCCACTTCTGTGTTTTTCACAGAAAATGGAGGAATTGGTGTATGCTGGGACTAAACTCTCTCACTCATTTGCTGCAAGCCCGCATATATCAACAAAAAAATGGGGGGCCCCACAACCACCAAAGCCTGTGGTCCCTGCTCCTGCGAGAGCTCTTCGACCACTGCCACAACGCCAGGGCTCAAACCCTCTATCTGCTAAAGGTGAACCAAAAACAACTGATAGCAGCTCTCAGTGATATGTGTCGGGGCCCACTATAATAACAGCAAAATTCATAAATGCTTACAGAACAAGCGGGAACCCAGTGTGCCTGTAGCTTTTTCTATTTCAGTTTTATCACGTGATAGAAAGTCTAAGGCCATCTCAAGCCGAAGGGCAAACTCATCTAATCTGCGGCCTATTATGCATCAAACTAAGATTAATGTAAAGACACAAAGCACAGCCATCAAGTTAGCATCTTTAAACATTCGCTCACTAAAAAATAAATCATTTCTAATCAATGACTTTATAACCACAAACAATCTGGATTTTATGTTTCTAAACGAAACATGGCTTGAAGACAGCTGCAATGCAACAGTCCTTAATGAAGCAGCCCCTCCTAACTTCACTTACATGAGTGTCTGCAGGACTGTTAGGAGAGGTGGGGGTGTAGATGCTCTATTTAAAGATGTCTATCAATGCAAGCAAGTGTAATTTGGTCAGTACTTGTCTTTTGAATATCTAGGGATTGTGCTGAAAGGTGCTCCACGCATTCTGTTTATTATTATTTACAGGCTTACAAAATACTCTCCAGCCTTTGTTGAAGAGGTCACAGAAATGTTACACAGAAATTTCCTCAGAGTTTGACCGTTTTGCTATTGCAGGGGATTTTAATATTCACATAGATAATGCAGAAAACAAAACTACAAAAGAAATGATAACGGTTCTAAACACCATTGACTTGACTCAGCATGTGCATGGACCCACACACAAAGGTGGACACACTCTAGACTTAATCATCAGTAGGGGTCTAAACATTTCATCCATTGTTATTAAGGACATGGCACTATCTGATCACTTCTGTATTTTCTTTGATATTTTGATGTCTGCTACAACTGAATCTAGATCGGTCTCTGTCAGAAGGAGATGCATAAACGAGAACACAAGTGTACTATTTATGGAGGCTATATCTTTAACACCAAGCATTTCTGCAGACTCTGTTGATATTCTCCTTGATTCCTTCAACTCAAAAGTTAAGAATGTTATTGATGATATTGCTCCAATAATAGTCAGTAAGAAAACAAACAGACAGAAATCAGTTTGGAGAAGATCAACAGCAGTTCAGACTATGAAAAGACAATGCAGAAAAGCAGAGAGGATGTGGCGGAAGACAAAACTTGAAATTCACTATAGCATCTATAAAGACAGCCTTCATACTTTTAATGTGAAACTAGCCACAGCTAGACAACATTTCTTCTCAAACCTTATAAACAGTAACTTAAATAACACTCGTACTCTTTTTGCCACTGTTGAGAGACTGACAAACCCCCCCCCCCCCCCCCCCCAAGTCAGATTCCCAGTGAAATGCTCTCAGACAGCAAATGCAATGAGTTTGCATCCTTCTTTTCTAAGAATAGCATCAATATCAGGAAGGCGTTTAGCACATCCTCAAGTAATGCAGAGGTCAGACAGATTAGGCCACAATATCAAAAAGATACTATGTCTATTTTTGAAGCAATTGATAGCAAAATTCTGGAAGACATAGTGCAGCACCTAAAATCGTCAACCCCCTATCTTGACACACTTCTCACATCTTTTTTCTAAAGTGTGCTTAACTGCTTAGAAGCAGATCTTTTAGAAGTGGTGAACGCCTCACTTCTTTCTGGGACATTTCCAAACTTCTTAAAAACTGCAGTTGTTAAGCCCCTCCTGAAAAAGAGCAATCTTGATAACACCATTTTGAGCAATTTAGACCAACATCTAATCTTTCTATTTATAGGCAAAATTATAGAAAAGGTAGTTTTTAATCAGCTGAACAAATACTTAAACTCAAATGAATACGTGGAAAAATTTCAATCTGGTCTTCGACCGCATCACAGCACAGAGACAGCACTCATTAAGATAATAAATGATATTCGCTTAAATTGTGACTCTGGCAAAATATCGGTGCTGGTATTGCTAGATCTCAGTGCTGCGTTTGACACTGTCGATCATAACATACTACTAGAGAGACTGAAAAACTGGGTCGGGCTTTCTGGGATGGTACTCAAATGGTTCAGGTCATACTTAGAAGGGAGAGGCTATTATGTGAGTATAGGAGAGCATAAGCATAAGTGGACGTCCATGACATGCGGAGTCCCACAAGGGTCAATTCTTGCACCGCTCTTGTTTAGCCTGTATATGCTCCCACTAAGTCAAATAATGAGAAAGAACCAAATTGCCTATCACAGCTATGCTGATGATACCCAGATTTACCTAGCCTTATCTCCACATGACTACAGCCCCATCAACTCCCTCTGCCAATGCATTGATGAAATTAATAGTTGGATGTGCCAGAACTTTCTTCAGTTAAACAAGGAAAAAACTGAAGTCATTGCATTTGGAAACAAAGATGAAGTGTTCAAGGTGAATGCATACCTTGACTCTAGGGGTCAAACAACTAAAAATCAAGTCAGGAATCTTGGTGTGATTCTGGAGACAGACCTTAGTTTCAGTAGTCATGTCAAAGCAGTAGCTAAATCAGCATACTATCATTTACAAAACATTGCAAGAATTAGATGTTTTGTTTCAAGTCAAGAATGCTGCTGCCAGGATTCTGACTAGAACCAGAAAATCTGAGCATATCACACCAGTCCTCAGGTCCTTACACTGGCTTCCAGTTACATCTAGGATTGATTTTAAAGTACTTTTACTCGTATATAAGTCACTAAATGATCTGGGACCGAAATATATTTCAGATATGCTCACTGAATATAAGCCTAACAGACCACTCAGATCATTAGGATCGAGTCAGTTAGAAATACCAAGGGTTCACTCAAAACAAGGGGAGTCCGCCTTCAGTTACTATGCCGGCCGCAGTTGGAATCAGCTTCCAGAAGAGATCAGATGTGCTAAAACACTAGTCACATTTAAATCTAGACTTAAAACTCATCTGTTTAGCTCATCTGTTAAGCACTTTGAATTACCATTGTGTACGAAATGTGCTATATAAATAAACTTGCCTTGCCTTTTTTCTCTTCGTTTTGCACTTTGCTGACAGTCCTTGTCATGCACTTTTACACTATAAGGTCTATCAGTTATAATTCCTTAAGGCAGATTAAAACCAATAAAACACAATGTGTGTTCTCTTCAACATTTGAAAACAATTACAACACAGCGTGTTTCTGGTCATTGTGCTAAATCATGAAAGAATTATTGAAGATTTCTGAGGCTGAATCTCTGTCAAATTTCAAACGTTGAACCAACTTTATTTCAGTCGTTATCAGATCTTATTCATGTATCAGTATGGATGCAAGTATCAAGTACACAAGTATCAAATGGTAAAGCCTCGCTACTTTGATATATAACATGTTCATGTTCATATGTGGTAATATTTACTTATGATATTAATATCATAACACATGTCCAAAGTGAACATTAATACCATTGTATCAGTTGTTGTTTAAAGTTTTAATAAAAGTAATGTACTATAATTCATATTTCCACATGTGAGTTCTATTTGCTGTGTTTGATTTCAGTCTGAATGATGAGACAGCTGGAGATATTCCTGTGAAAGACATCACTGTCTGGCCACTGCCTGGTCAGTATTAAAACAAAAGTACCATTATAACTGACAATCATTGCTTTAGTGAAGGGCAGGTAAATGAGTAATCCTGTTTGAAACTGTTTGAATACGTTTTTAGAGGCTCTGCTGTCCCAGAATGCCAGAGAGAGGCAGAATGTGTCCAGGTTCAGCAGAGAGGACCCGGAGGACGAAGTTGTACGGCTGCAGTATGAAAACCTCACACTTAAACAACACACATGCAAACAAGAAGACAGGATCCACAGGTTTAATCCACCATTAGATTCTAAACATGCAGATTATCTGGTTTATTTGTATTCTTCTCAAAAATGGATGAGTAATGTTGGAAACTCTGCCCCTGCAGAGTTTTCCTCCCAGTTCTTTGATTCGTCAAATGATAAACTGGAGACTTGTATATAGTTAAGAAAATCTTTTAATAAAGAATCAGAATTGTCTTTTCTGAGCTCAGGATTACAGTCTACCAAAGATATAACATCTGGGCAGTCCAGAATGTTTTTACAAAGCATAAGCAGTTCAATATATATTCTTGCTTCACAGTAGCTCCTCCTTGGGTACTTTTCCACTGTGCAGGGCGCTGACATTCACAGGTGTCTTTCTGATATTTTCTAGCCTTGCAGTTTCTGCTGAAGTTAGACAGAGAGAAAGAGAACAACACCTACACACATTCTTCTAAAAGACAGTTTGTTCATTTTATATTTTTACAATTTAATACATAGACACAATAATATTTTCCACAATTCCCTCTCTTGATCTCCTACTAGAGATCACCTAACATTTCTACCACCTCTTCGTCTTCTTCGCTCTCCTCACTCCTTTCTGCAGCTAGTAAGGGCATCTGGTATGGCGGAGGATCTTTTTTCTCTATTGCTGTTGTAATTAACCTGTTCATCATGCTTCTCATACAAGGGATACAACAACACCCACAGGTCACCAGGATCCCCAGGAATATTCCCATAGATGTTAGTATAGATATTATTACTCCTTTCCAGGCCCCAAACATGTCTTCCATCCACCTAGTTACAGCATTATCCACCCCTGAATTCTCTTTCATTTCTTCAGAGAGTGCTCTCAACCCATCTAAAGCCTTAGACACGGAACCATCAGGGGCAGTGTTGTTAGGTATTGCTGTACAGCAGGTGTCTTTGAACATGGAACACACTCCTCCCTTCTCTGTCATGAGCATGTCCAGTGCTTACCTGTTCTGGATGGTCATCAAAGAGGTTGCTGCCAACTGGGCCCGTAATCCTTCTACAGCATCTCTGGTGAAGTTTGATAGTCTCTGTACATTGTAATGAATGTAGTTAATTCTGTCTATATTTTTGTTTGGGGTAATTGGAAATATGGCAGAGATTATGGGTATGTTTTCAAAGCCTGCAGCTATATTGTCTGCTATTTTAAACTCATCAGGTACCCCTCTTGGTATCCCTATAGCATCTATGTAAGTGGGGGTATTTTTGGTGAGGTCAAAATCAGCTATGGCCCTCCTTTTTCGGGTACCAATCTCAGGGGCCTTCCTGTTTCCTATTAGAATCATAGGTACTGCTACTCTGATCATGGCGCAAAGGCCCTCCATATTGGAGTATATTCTTACTATGGTTATTTTCTTCCCACAGGCATAATAGAGTCCCTCTCTCGGTATGGGACCGATTTTTTCATGCCCCCCTTGTTCAATTTTTGTACACCATTTTTCATTGAATTTTCCTACCAAAATCTTGGTTGTTTGCTAAAATCTTGCTAGTTTGGGAAGTAAAGTTGAAACAGGTGTAATTAGCTTTCTGTCTGATTAGTGGCACTCCCAGAGATGACCTATTCCCAGTAATGGGGTATATTTGGGTTAGAGCGGAGCAGTTAGTAGGATTTTTCTCTTGTGTTAATTTCAACATGCATTTATATCCCCATTCATCGTTCTGATGGAGAGGACCTGGTTCCGTGTTTAATTGTGGTCTACCAGCAGCACAGGCTATACATCCTTCAAACCCTAAATCGGCAGCTGCACTATATACCCAATCTAACCAGAGGTTGGACTCATGGTATCCTGTTTCCATGGTCATTAGATCTAAAGGAGTGATTGTACTATAATCTAATGCTTTTATTACCCTTTCTCTTTTAGTCAAATCAATTATGTTGCTACCCTTAGTGGGCGTGACTCCATCATTTGTCACTATTCTTATCAAATGCAGGGGGTCAGTCATTCTGATGTCTACTCCCAGAGTGAAGTATTCTTCGTAATTCCCTCCTCTGTAATTTTTTAGGGTTATTATCAGTCTATTTATTGTGCTTTTTGTCTGGCCTACTCTAGTTATTTTTAGTGGTACTTTTAACATGTTTTTTAATTGTCCTAATACTACCCCATCTCCCATTTTACTTTGCCCTACATTCTTTGAGGTCCAAGTTACATTATTCCAACTGGGACACCATGCTTCGGTTGGCGGTTTCTCTTTTGCCCAGTAACATCCATACACTATATATCCCAGCCACCCCTTTTCTCCATCCCCTCCCCTACAGTCTATAATTTTACACAGGTCCACTTCCCAGTACCCATCTTTCCCTTTCAATTTTTCTAGGGTCATTCTTACCCCAGAAGACCCTCCCTCCCATATTTTGTTCCTTTTTTGTCTTTTCATACCCACCATGTGATACCCCACAATTACTATGCAAGCTATAACCGCCACTCCCCATACACATACTGCCACATTTATTTTCCTCATTCTTGCACAATTACCACTATTTGTATGGTCTCTTTTTCAAACACCCTCTCTAGGATGCTTCTAACCTTTGTAAAGTCCAGTTTGTCTAGCCCACAGCCTAATTTGGGAATGGCTAGTACTTCAATTTTGTCTTTGCTACACTGTTCCTTTAAATTTCTCAGGCAGCTTTCTAATGTTTCATAAGTGGGTAGGTCCCTACACCACAATTTGGTCACTAAATGGTAGATGTGTTTCCTACCATGCTCTGTTCTTATGCACTGACCTGGTCTGCTTACTGTTGCATTTAGCTGCTGGACTCCGTATTTTTCCCTAATCTGTCTGGCTACTCCTGCTCCTAATGCATAATCTGCGCTTATGCAGTGGGCAATGGGTATGTCCTCGGGAATTTCCAACAAGTCCCCTTTCCTGAGTAAAAGTCTTGGGCTTGTTTTTGTTTCTGTCAGGGTTAGCTGGTTTGGAGCTGTGTTAGTTGCATTGGTCTGACTCTGTCCTTCCTCTGCTTCCTCTGTTTCACGCTGCTCCTGTTCCTGCTCCTCCACGTCTCCCTCTCTTTGACCTTCCAAAAGGTAAATTCTGGTGTCTGCTAGGGTCCTAGAAGGAGGGTCACAGAACATGCATGCAGACAAATGAAACCATGTTTTACCTTTTCCAGCTACCTGTACACAGTGGGAGGTTCGTGCTGTCACTTTCAGCGGTTCTGACCACCTGGGAGATGACCATTTTCGTTTTAGCTGTTTCAATCGTACCCACTGGTTGTCAGATATTTCCTTCGGGGCTGGATCTGTGCCAGAGGAGTCAGGCCAATTTTTCTGTGGGCAAAACATGTTAATAACCACATTCACTTTAGTAGCAAAAGCAATTGGTTTGTCAGTTTGCCCCTCCGTACAGAGGGGAGCCCATGGGCCAGGAAATTGTCTGCCAGTGGTCAGTTCAAATGGTGTAAACCCTGTGGTTCTATTGATTGAGCATCTGACAGACATTAATGCCATAGGCAGAGCTTCAACCCAATTCATGTTCGTATATGCACATATTTTTGCCAATTAGTTTTTTAGTGTTAGGTTTAGCCTTTCCACCTTCCCCTGGCTTTGGGGGTGGTATACTGCCCCATACACATGTTTCAAACCCAATTGTTTTTCTACCATCTGTAGGTGTTCGTTTTTAAAGTGTGAGCCATTATCAGACCTGATTAATTTTGGGAAACCATGTTTTGTTATGTACTGATTGACCAGGCACTTCACCACAGACGTGGCATCCTCCTTTCTGCATGGAAATGCTTCAGGCCACCCACTGAACTGGTCCACCATCACCAACAGGTACCTTTTCTTGTTCACTGGTATCAACATATCAGTAAAATCAATCACCACTGTGTGCCCTGGGCCCCTGTCTGTGGGGAAGTGTCCAGCCTCAGGCCTAGCAGTAGGTCTCACATTGAATTTTACACATGTCTCACAGTTAGCAATTGTATTACTGATCAAATGAGGCATAAAAGGGTGCCACCATGCCTTCATGCGTTTTGTCATGTCTTTCTCACTACTCTGTGCCAATGAGTGTGCTTCTGTTAATATGTGAGCTGCTGTGTTTGCAGGTAGTACCTGTCGTCCATCAGGTCCCACCCAAAGCCCTGTGTCAGCCATTGTTTCTCCCTTGCTTACCCAACTACTACGTTCCTCAGGAGAGGCTGCCGTCTGTCCCTGTCTGATGTACTCAGTGGTTATTGCTGGTTCTAATTCCATCAGTTCATCTGTTGCTGTGACTACCATCTGCAATGTAAGGTATCCAGCTGCCTGTTTTGCTGCCTGGTCTGCTGCATCATTCCCTTTTGAGACACTGTCCTGACCTTTTGTATGTGCTGTACATTTTATGATAGCCAATTCTTTGGGTAGCATGATAGCCTCTAATAACTCAGAGGCTTCTTGTGAGTGTTTTATGGGTTTTCCTGTAGATGTTACAAACCCTACCCTGGCCCACCCGGTTAGTTCTATCGTTGCAGCTGTTACTGTATAAGCTGAGTCTGAGTAGATCTAAGTAAAAAGGTAATGCATGGTTGGGAGTTTGCAATGTGGCAGCAGTAGCCATGTCAGTTTTCAGGTTCATGAAAACCTGTTCTTTCTGTACTGTCCACTGCAGTACAGCCTTACTGTTTTTCATGCCTACTTCTTATTTAGAGAAAAATCAGCTGGGTTGTTTTGGTCTTAAAATCATTGCTCTGTTTTGGTTACTCTTACTTAGCAGGCCAATAAGAGAAGCAGAGCACCATCCCTGCCTCCACTCAAGCACCACTCTCTCTCTTACTGTGCAAAATATTCGTTATTTATTTATTTAGACAATTTTCGCCAAACTTTAACTTAGACTATAATATCAATTTTATTACAACATATAACCCTTAATCATTCAAATAGGTTAAAATGTCAAAGTTTCTATATCTCAAATCTCAGTTTAGACTGTTTAAAATACATAATGCTAGGAGCATTTCTTTAAAATTATTTTTACCTTACATGCTTAATTCCCTTAACCTTTGTTATCTAAACCATCTCTTGATTAAGCAAAAGTAGTCTTCATTTTTAGCCACCACCATATCTTGTAATCATCTTATGCTATTCCTAATTACCTGCATGAGTAAAGGCTATGATATAGACATATTAGTTCAATATTGTTTTAGCCACATAAGAAATTTTGTCTCAAAATAATGTCTGTCATCACATGGTCTCAGATGGTTCTTGACAGCCCATTGCCATTAACTCTTTATAAATAAGCCTCTTTTCCTCAGGGTCTGATCCCCTGGCATAGTTGCATCAAGTTGTGGACGCTTGTCACAACAAGCAATCAAGGAATGTGGTTGCTGGTGATCAGGTCTGGAGGAGCTCACGTTTTTGAGGCAGATTGCTGTACTTTCTACAGTTCCCCTCTTAATGATGCTCTAGGCCTATCAAGCATCCGCTCAACTCCACTACCATCTCACATATAACACCTCCCTTCTGGGCAGGTGCCCAGTGGCGGTGACCCCCTGCCTTAGGTTGTCCCCTATTGGCCAAAAGAGGATCTTACCCGTCATTGAGAAATCACCTCATGCACACTGGTAACCACTCTTTCCCGTTGCAACATCCTCGACAGTCTTCTTCCAGAATCCAGTATTTCCTGCAGCTTAGGAAAGGTACACTCAAGAACCATGAGAGCCATTGACAGCACCTACTAGTGTTAAAACATTGAGACAGGTTAATCAAACTAATATTTAATCGCTAAAATCAATTGGATGCCTCCAAACTATCATGCTGAGATTACTCAGTGAATTTATTTTTCACACCCGTCCATTCATTGTAATTTTCTGTTGCTTCTGTAGCTGCAGCCATCAGGCCCTGTATGATGGTGGAGACTAAAAATAAGACAGATAAGTTACTGGTCATAGAACAAATAGCAATACAACTGTTTAACTATTCAAAATTATTACCTCTATAGCTCAGGGTCTGTATCATTATTTTAAAGACCTCATGTCTCTTCAACAATTGCTCCTAAATTGTTATTCATTATTTTTAAAATCTCTTATTTCTTAAATGCACTGGGCAGTTGAACATTTAACTACCAATTGCCCTCTTAATGCATTAAATCTGAACTCTTTTTGTCATGTCCTTTAGCATCTCAGTGCCTATGATTTGACTGAAACACTGTGCTGTACTATAAATAGCTTATCACTTAAACACAGGCTCAGATAACGGCATCTTAGCTTACTTTGAATGAGAGAGAGAACTCTGAGGGATTCAGGACTCGTAACAATGCATTTTCATTCATTTTTAACATAATTTCATCGTACTATCATTTTACTCTAGCCCAGTTTAAAACTTGTCAGAAATTATATGCATTTTAAAAATAAACATCTTTATATTTTTATATTTACTTTATTTTCGCAACTCAAATGTTTCTCAAAGTTCTTTGCAGTCATTGTCATTACTTTTACATCAAATTTGTATTTATTCATTCACTTAATTCTGGCCATGGCTTCGGAATTTACTCAGCACAGCATTCATGTCAGAATGGCCCCACGGTTTGTATTCTGGATAGTTGCCATTAACCCTCATCAGTGGCATTTGATATTTTGAACTTTTTCGTCTTACGTCGGATAATGCTTATAAAGAGGTGGTAAACCTGGGGCAGGACAGGTGAGCCCCATCTTCTGCCATTACACTGTGGTGGGTTTCCCCATAAAAATGTGGTATGGTTTGTTCATATGGTTCAAACTCACTCCTGATCTCATCCTCTTGTTTTAGTTTTCTCTGGTTCCAATCAATGTCTAAGTCATATCCTGTGATGGTTAAGCTATCTTTATTATCTCCTACCATTCTGACTGTGGTGCCCCCTGGAGACATTCCTCTTATGCTGCCTTCCCCTACGCTGCTCTTCCTTTTACCACCTTCCCTCAATGGTATACTTCCTCTCTGCAAACTTTCTCCCTGTATTTCCTTCATTATATTCTGTACTTCTTCCAATCCCTCCTCTATTTCTCCTTGCAATTGACTTATGTTTTCTCTTTTTTTATTGCATCTTTTACTTTCTGTTTCACTTCTTGTACCTTTATTTCATACTGTTGTAACTGGTGTTCTCGTTCTTTTTCTTCCCTATCTCTCTCACTGAGAGTTACATCTATTTGCCCTTTCGTGATTTTAAAAGTACCGTCACTTTTTGCTGTTTTAGTTGTGGTTTTAACCACCCCTTCATTTATTTCAAACAATGGCATTTGCTTTGGGGCTGATGCCGTTACTTTATTTGTGGGCGGGGCATAAGGGGGTGGACTCCGATCTTTCTCCTCTGCCCATGTAGCACTTTTTACCCTGGCTGCCATAGCAGCCGCTATTCTGCTCCATTTTCTCAATTCTGCCTCCTTCTCTGCTATGAGATATATATATATTTTTTTTTACCATACAGAGCCCGTTTCACCCTTCTTTCGCGTTATTTCTAGTTCACCGTTGGTTCTTTTCTCCTCCTCTAAGATTGCCTTTAGCAACTTCCCTCCATTTTTTGTATCTCTTTCCCACCCATATAGGCTACTCAGCTTCTCCCATGCCTTTCCGAGTTGTTTTCCTATTTTATCTCTGTCTTTTGGCTCTGAGTGTTTAAGCATTTGTTTACATAATCCCTCCCACGATTCCCCGTATGTAGCCATCCTAATAGGGGTACTGTTTCCCTATCTGAATCACACCTTTCACAATACTTACCATGCCCTAGTAATCTACACAGCAAATTGCTTGGGGGTAATTTGACTCTTTCTCTGTTACTCGGTAACAATAGTTCTTTAAATGATATGTGTCTTTCAGCCATCAGCCACTCATTCACCCGTGTTTTATTTCTTTCACACTTATCCCTTTATACGAGGGCTTATCTTTCAGTTTCTCTCTCTGGGCCACCAGAGTACTGCGTCCGTTCCTACCAGGGCACACTTAAGTGACGGTCCAGAGAAGGTGCGCAGCACTCTGACCTCCCAAATACGAGTTATATTTTCATGCAATCACACATACACATACATCAGACCAATCCTAGTATTTAAAACAGTCAACCACGCCGCGGGATTTTCTCAAAGGTTTCTTGAATTTTACATACAATATATAGTAAAACCACGCCAGGTTATTCTCACCCTTAAACCATGCCAGGATTTTCACAACAGTTTAAAATATTTTATTTTACCTTTTTAGTCCAATTCTGACTCTTTTTGTTTTAATTAAAATACTGATATTCACCTCTTCCTCAGTCTATAAATTTGGTAATTGCCAATATGCAGTACTTTTGTTAAAAAGGTGTCTGCTTACCTTTGTTAGTAGTTTTCCAGCTGGTTGACTGAGAAAGAGATGTCCTTCAGCGTCCAGTCTCGTGACGAATCCGGGTGCCCCCTCCAAATTGTTGGAAACTCTGCCCCTGCAGAGTTTTCCTCCCAGTTCGTTGATTCGTCAAATGATAAACTGGAGACTTGTATATAGTTAAGAAAATCTTTTAATAAAGACACAGAATTGTCTTTTCTGAGCTCAGGATTACAGTCTACCAAAGATATAACATCTGGGCAGTCCAGAATGTTTTTACAAAGCATAAGCAGTCCATTATATATTCTTGCTTCACAGTAGCTCCTCCTTGGGTACTTTTCCACTGTGCAGGGCGCTGACATTCACAGGTGTCTTTCTGATATTTTCTAGCCTTGCAGTTTCTGCTGAAGTTAGACAGAGAGAAAGAGAACAACACCTACACACATTCTTCTAAAAGACAGTTTGTTCATTTGATTTGTTACAATTTAAAACATAGACACAATAATATTTTCCACAGTAAGAAGAACAGTGCAGTAAGTTTACAGATGTCTTTGTTGTTTCAGGATGTTCACCAAGTTGATTGGTCTGATGAAGGACCGAGAGCAGAGCGAGGGCACTCGAGACGATGGAGGAGCTGCAGGAGAACAGAGCATCCCACCACAGACTCAGAGACAGAATCACCACCACACACTCCCAAAGCAGGTACAGAATATTCTATTCTATTCTATTCTATTCTATTCTGCAATGTATATTGTTATGCTCTGTTATTGTTGTTTGATCTCTATTCTATTCCAGTATATTCTAGAATCTAAATTATCTTTCATTTCCATTTTGCAAACTATTGTGTTCAATTGTAATTCTACTCCATTATGTTCTGTCCATTCTATTGCGTTCTATTCTGTTATGTCATTTAAATAGCATTATGTTGGTATATTCCGTTTACTGTTAAATTCTACTCTGTTTTATTGTTGTTTATTGTTCTCTTTTCCATTCTATTATAGAATATACATTCTATGTTCTATTTTATTTGTACAGTCCTTTATTCTTGTCTGTAATCCATGTTTTCTTTTCTATTCTTAAAACTACAGTATGTCTTCTATTGTAATTCTATTATATTAATTTGTCAGTTTATATGATATTCTGTTCTGTCCCCTCTGTTGTTCTATTCTATTCTATAATTGAAACTGTGTTATTTTGTTATATTCTATTCTATGTATTCTGTTTTGTTGTCTTTGTTCTCTATTCTATTCTGTTTTATTCTATTCTCATCTTTAATCTATCTGTTATGTTGTTTTCTGTTCTACCAAGTGCCAACTATGCTGTGTTCTATTGTAATTCTACTCTGTTCTCTTCGACAAGTTCTATTCTATTCTATTCTATTCTATTCTGTATTTAAAATGATATTATTTTCTGTGTTATCAATCAATTCTAGTCAAATGTAGTAATTACTTTGTCGGGGGTTAGAGTGTTTTCATAACTTCTAAATATATTCTCAAAGTGTCTATTTTTAGTATTTAGTGCTATCTAGGATGTGTAAAAACAGAGGTACTGGAGAAAATTCTGAAGACTTCTATTTAACCCCAGGGTTTGTTGCCCCGCTGTGGACACAGTCTGCTGGATGAGGCCCATGCTGAAATCCAGAACCTGTGAGTGCTGACAAACACACAACACTCGTAGAATGGATGGCATTACATCTGTTCAGCCTGTTTTATCTGATGACAGAGAGAATGTGATTGAGAGCCAGCAAGCTCAGATGGAGAGATCAACTGAACAGGAAAGAGAGAGAGCTTGAGGAATCACTCCTCCAGATGAGAGAGACAGAGGTGCTGCTCGCTCGTTTTATTAAACTCATATTAAACTGCTGTAATGATTACAGCAGAGTTTGAACTTTAAACCCTCTTGTACTCATGAGATATGTGTGTTGTGCAGGTTAACTTTAAAGGATAATGTGGAGATGACCAAACTACAGAAGCTGCAGTCTGAGAAAGCAAACACACTCACAGTGCTGGAGGGCAGATTTCTATAGCATCAGGAGGTACGACTGACCGCCAGCGACGCCAGTGACAAAAACAGTAGAGTATAACCAATAGTTTATCCGTTGCTATAACTGTGGAGTGTGTTCTCTGCTGTTTCCTGGATTCGCACCTCTATACTGTCTGACACGTTGCATTTATATTTTTGTCACGGTTGGTAAACCGTGATCTCTAGGTTTTGCACTTTGTGGGTGAAGTCTGTGTGTTACGCGTCAGCACTGATTAGTTTGTGGGCGTCTCCGTTAATTATCATCAGCAACAGCTGTCACTCATTACTCATCCCTATATATTGGCTTGTCTAGCGTCTTGTGTTCGTGAGAGCGTTGTTTCATGTTTGTAACCTATGCCTTGCTTTCTTGTGTGTTTCTGCGTTGGATGTCCGTGTCTCCCCGGAACCCCGTCCACTCTACGCAAAACCACTTACCTTTGGCTCGCTTCCCCGCAGTTCCTGTGTCACCCTCTCCTGCTGCCAACTCACCTCCGCATTCCGGATTCGTCATTCCTCACCACCATCTTGGACTGTGCATTCCTCCCAGCGTTATTTGTGTCTCAGTTTTGTATTGTCTCTTTGTCTTCATTAAATTTTATTAATCTCGCACTTGCTTCCTGCCACTCCTTCACCCAGTCGTTACAATTTTTACATTTACATTAGTCATGTAGAGGCCAAAGTACAATTCATAGTAATGTGAATAAGAATTGATGTTAAAAAGGTAAATAATTTCATTAAGAAGTTCATGTAATGGTTAAAATGTTAAATACTACTTAAAAGGTTAAAAGCATCTTAGAATTCATGTGTTTATAGGATTTGGTACATATTTGTAAATAGTGTACTGCCTCTTTAAGAAAAGGCCAAATATGATTCTCATTATGTTATTCAGATCTTGAGAGCTGTGGAAGCGAACGGTTTTCTTACCTGCTAACTGCTAACTTCTAGATACTTTAATTAGTAATCTTATATTTAATCTTTTTTGTAAATTTGAAACCAAGGAATAAAACCGGAGATTTTCATCTTTTATTTCAACAACGTTTCTGAAGTGGATTTATTGAACTGTGTTGCTGGGCTGACAATGGACACTACAAATGGGATTAGCTGCTTGGAATAATATTAGACAGTTATTAGTGTAAGCCATTGCATATCTCAAGATTTCAAACCTCTATATTAGTAAGAAAACCTGCTTGACATTGGACAACGAGCCTTTGAAGAGGTTTGCGGAAAGTGGAACATGAATGAAAGTTCAATGAAGGGCTAACTTTCTCGACTAGCCTGATCATGTGCTGTACTCGTGGCTGGTGAGTGCTAAGTGGATTGTTAACGTCTCAAGGAGTTCGTCGTTGCTGCTGGGCGACTGTTGCAAGTGGAATCTGTAAACAAACGGACTGACTATCAAAGCAATCATGACGGAGACAGGATCAGAAGCAACGGTAAGCCTAACTGAGAAAAAACGAGTGGTTAAGCCAACACTTAAAGCATTGGAGTATAATCTGCAAACGAAAATAAGCTCCAGAAAAGCCATACTAGGACAACTTACTGAGAAAAAGAACGAATTGCATGGTTTAATGGATGATGATGCAAATGTGGAAATCATAGCAAAGGAGTTGTTGGCCAAGTATGAAACACTGATAAAGGAATTCAGTAAAATAAATTATGACGTTAAAGACATATTCTGCCAGATGGAATGCATAGAGAATTTGAACACAGATCAAAGGGATTGGTTTGAGCCAAGAAATAACGAGCACAGACCAGTTGTGCAAGAAGTGACCGCATGGATACAGAATGCAATACTACGCAGAGAAGAGGCAAACAAGGTTAGGCTAACTCATTTCCTTCGAGTTCAACTTCAGAACATGACGGGGTTTCGTTTTCAGCGGTGTCTGCACCACTAACGCCTGTTTTGTCCGTCTGCATCTTTCTTGTGATTTTAGCGCCAGTTTGCCCTCCTGCCCATTATGCCGTAGTTTCCAGGGAGCAATTTATTTTTTTTATTTTATTTTTTTTTACTCAGTAATTAATGTGTTTTAAAATGTAGCGAAGTACAATACTTCAAACAAAATATACTTAAGTATAAGTAAAATTACAGATTAAAAAAATTACTTTAAAAAGTATTAGTACACAAAAAAGCTACTCAATTACAGTAACGCGAGTAAATGTAATTCGTTACTTTCCACCTCTGAATATGATACATCCAGTTACAGTTCAGAAAACTAAACAATTATAATACGTATGGTACATTTTAAATTTTACAACTTTTAAAAAATAAACAAAAAATTTTAAAACAATTTGGATGATTTTATATCACATTGATGCCTGAATCTGATGCTGTTCTCTTAAGGAAAGTGAAATAGATGCAGCTGAACTCAGTGAAGCCCTGGTGTTTATAAAGGTAAATCCAAACTACCAAACTACAGTATATGCAAATTACTCACAATTTATGTATAAATGAATTAACAATTTACTACCACTCAAACGTTTGGAGTCAGTAAGATTAGCAAAATACTTAATTATAAGTGAAGGCACAAGACATATATTATGTTACAAAATATTTTTATTTCAAATATACCGGTATGTTGTTCTTTTGAACTTTCAAGTCATCACAGAATCATGAAAAAAATAATTATTGCAGTTTCCACAAAAATGTTTTCAACATTCGTAATAATAAGAAAAGTTTCTTGAACAAATCAGCATATCAAAATGAATTCTGAAAGATCATGGGACACTGAAAACATCTATTTTGAATTGTTATAATATTTCACAATATTACTGGTTTTACTGTAGCTTTGATAAAATAAATGCAGCCTTAGTGATCAGAAGATATTGAAAAGAGAACATTTTGAGTTCATGCAACATGAACTCAAAATGTACCTTCTTTCATTCATTAAAGGGATAGTTCACCCAAAAATAAAAATTATCCCATAATTTACTCACCCTCAAGACATTCTAGATGTATATGTCTTCCCTTTTTAAAAACGAATCCAATCAGTATTGATTTAAAAAATGTCCTGGCTCTTCCAAGCTTTATAATGCCAGTAAATGGGTGTTATTTTTCAATAGTCCAAAAGTAGTCCAATAAAGCGCATCCATCTATAATAAAACTTGCCTAGAGCCCCATTCAAACCAAGAACACTAACTATAATAAGTCCACAGCTATAATGACAGAGAAACTATATCGTTGGAATCACTTTCAAAACACTTTTAAAAACACTGACACAAAAACATAATCAATTCTACTGTCACGAGTTTGAGAATTTAGCATGCATATGGTTAAAACAAACAGAAGATATCATCCACTAGTGTGGACACTAATATCGTTATCTTTATATTTATCGTTCTTGGTGTGAATGGGCCTTAACACAGTTCCGGAGGGTGAATAAAGGCCTCCTGTAATGAATCGATGTGTTTTAGTTAGAAAAAAATATCCAGATTTAAAATGTTAGAAACAATAATCTCTAACTTTCGCTAACTGTTGTATGCACGTTCACAATAGAACGCCATTCCAGGTGGATGATGTAGGAATTATGCATCGCATTTCGATATAAGCCAAGAGGAGACTGGTTTTCTTTTGCTAAAGTAAGAAAACTTTGCTTCCTTTGCTCATGTAAACAAATGTTGGTTTTCACGAGACTAGCATATTCTCACTGAAATTTACGCTACATCCTTCGTAAACTCCAGTTGGATTAATCTGAAAGACAAAAGAATAAAGTCATATACACCTAGGATGGCTTGAGTTTTAGAACTCAAAACTTTCTTGTTAGTCTAAAAACAGCTTATATTGAAACCAGTCTGTCAAAAACATCAGCTTGTGGAATGTGCCACTCTATAATGTAATAGTGTGGATAAGCACTGCCTCCACAGAAGATGATCAACGCCTGCTTCTGCAGCACTGCCTGTTTAGCCCCGCCCACCGATTCTACATCACTGCCTGTTTAGCCCCCCCACCGATTCTACATCACTTCCTGTTTAGCCCTGCCCACTTATTGTACATCTCTGCCTGTTTAGCCCCGCCCACCTATTCTACTTCAATACCTGTGTAGCCCCACCCACCGATTCTACATTACTGCCTGCCTAATCCCGCCCACCGATTCTACAGCACTGCCTGTTTAGCCCTGCCCACCGATTCGCACACGTAAAAGGTAAATGAAAAAAGCGGCAAATGCAGGTCTACACAGAAACCAAATGATACTCTTCATTTGATAAATATTTTTATGAAGTGCCAGACAAAGTCAGTAAGAACTCGGTCCTTTGTTCACTTCATTTTACTACAGATTCCTTTACAAACAAGGCACAATGTGATGCAGGATTTTCAGAAAGATTGAAACTAAAATAATATGCTGTGCTGACTATATTGGATTCGAAAGTAATGTCGCAACACACAAGTCTGAGTAAAATTTTATTATTGTATTTTTTTGTTTTTAACGATATCACTATTACTTTGTCTGATATATAGTTTGAAATGTTTTTAACCTAAACCAAGAGCAGCATACACAACTATTAGCCAATCATATTAGTGGGCATTTACTTCCGAGTCTACAATCCTCCACGCGTAGTCAAACATAGCGTTTTGATAAGGGGGGGGGGGGGGGGGGTGGAGGGGGTTAGAAACAGGACAGAAAATACAGGTGCTGGTCATATAATTAGAATATCATCAAAAAGTTTATTTATTTCACTAATTCAAAAAGTGAAACTTGGATATTATATTCATTCATTACACACAGACTGATATATTTCAAATGTTTAATTATTTTAATATTGATGATTATAACTGACAACTAAGGAAAATCCCAAATTCAGTATCTCAGAAAATTTGAATATAACTTAAGACCAATACAAAGAAAGGATTTTTAGAAATATTGGCCAACTAAAGTATGTACATGAAACGTTTGAACATGTACAGCACTCAATACTTAGTTGGGGCTCCTTTTCCCTGAATTACTGCAGCAATGCGGCGTGGCATGGAGTCGATCAGTCTGTGGCACTGCTCAGGTGTTATGAGAGCGCAGGTTGCTCTGATAGTGGCCTTCAGCTCTTCTGCATTCTTGGGTCTGGCATATCGCATCTTCCTCTTCACAATACCCCGTAGATTTTTCTATGGGGTTAAGGTCAGGCGAGTTTGCTGGCCAATTAAGGACATGGATACTTTGGTCCTTAAACCAGATACTGGAAGCTTTGGCACTGTGTGCAGGTGTCAAGTCCTGTTGGAAAATGAAATCTGCATCTCCATAAAGTTGGTCAGCAGCAGGAAACATGAAGTGCTTTAAAAACTTCCTGGTATACGGCTGCGTTGACCTTGGACCTCAGAAAACACAGTGGACCAACACCAGCAGATGACATAGCAGCGCAAACAATCATTGGTTTACACTGGACCTCAAGCAACGTGGATTGTGTGCTTCTCCTCTCTTCCTCCAGACTCTGGGACCCTGATTTCCAAAGGAAATACAAAATGTACTTTCATCATAGAACATAACTTTGGACCACTCAGCAGCAGTCCAGTACTTTTTGAAGCGAGACGCTTCTGATGCTGTCTGTTGTTCAAGAGTGGCTTGACACAAGCAATGCGACAGCTGAAACCCATGTCTTGCATCTGTCTGTGTGTAGTGGTTCTTGAAGCACTGACTCCAGCTGCAGTCCACTCTTTGTGAATCTCCAGGGTGCGGTTATCCCTATTGCTTGTACACTTTTTTCTACCACATCTTTTCCTTCCCTTTGCCTCTCTATTAATGTGCTTGGACACAGAGCTCTGTGAACAGCCAGCCTCTTTTGCAATGACCTTTTGTGTCTTGCCCTCCTTGTGTTAGAGGTCAATGGTCGTCTTTTGGACAATTGTCAAGTCAGCAGTCTTCTCCATGATTGTGTAGCCTACAGAACTAGACTGAAAGAACATTTAAAGGCATTTGCAGGTATTTTGAGTTTATTAGCTGATTAGAGTGTGGCACCAGGTGTCTTCAATATTGAACCTTTTCACAATATTCTAATTTTCTGAGATACTGAATTTGAGATTTTCCTTAGTTGTCAGTTATAATCATCAAAATTAAAAGAAATAAACATTTGAAATATACCAGTCATGTGTAATTAATGAATATAATATACAAGTTTCACTTTTTGAATGGGATTAGTGAAATAAACTTTTTGATGATAAATAAAAGTGTTTTTAATCCATTTGCAGGTGTAACAGATGAGATCCAGGTGTTTGGTGCTCTAGAGTACTGGCTCAAACTCAGGGTTCCTATGGAACAAGCCATTGGTCTTTATAAAGAGTGAGTTAAAGCACTTGGTTACCTCAACACAAGCATGAGGGACAGCCAGGTACTGTTTACAACCCCATCTAGGGCACCATTTCCTGCTTTGAAAATGCTAAAATTACTTGACCATTGTTATTTTCCATTCAGACTTCATCAGGACTGGTCCCCAGTTCTTTATTATTGATGGACGGTGATCTAAATTAACTAAACGTCAGCATACACCACTGCTGTGATCTCAGATCCAGATGTCCTCACACCCAACCTAGCCACTACAAACTCTACCACTTCCCTGAACATGATACTCCAATCATATCCTCCACCAATGAGTCGCAGTTTGAAGATCACATGGTCTTTCCAGTGGCCATGAACTCTGATCTCAGTCACAGTGTCTGGTCTGTGTTTCCCTGGGTGTCCACTAGTGGTCTTACTTCCCCATAGAGTCATCCCACTGCAGAAACTACATTTCCCACAAGTCTTTGTCCCATTCATCACTTTTAATTGCACACCTGTTAATTGCACTCAGCTGTCCCCACTCTGTTTCATGGAGTCCTTGTTTCATGTCACCCTGCTTTCTCGTGTTCCCCAGTGTTTTTCATGTTTCTTGTTTTTGGACTGCTTTCGTTGTTATTGACCTCTTGCCTGTTTTGGATTTGATTTTTGGATTTAAACACTGCAACTGGATCCCTCGTTTTGTGTGTGCATTCGTAACAGTTCCTGAATTCAGAGGCTCTGGTGTTGTATGTGTTTGATGATCTGGATGTCAAGAAGCAGCTGTATCTGGGCAAGGCTAGAGTACTGGCTCACGATAAAACCATCACTGGTGAGGACAAACACTTGTCTTCTAGTGAATTCTAGGAACATTGGGAAGAAAATTGAAGAAAACCATTAAAGGACCCATTCTTCGTGATCCCATGTTTTAAACTTTAGTTAGCGTGTAATGTTGTTGTTAGAGTATAAATAATATCTGTAAAATTCTAAAGCTCAAAGTTCAATGCCAAGCGAGATATTTTATTTAACAGAATTCGCCTACAACGAACGACCGGTTTGGACTACATCCCTCTACTTTCTGCAGTAATGACGTCACTTAAACAGTTTTTTGACTAACCTCCGCCCACAGGAATACACAAAAAAGGGGCGTGGCCTTTTGTTGTGCTCCGAGGGAGAAGAGGAAGAGCTGCGTTTGTGTTTGTCGCCATGTCGTCGAAACGCTGTTATTTTCATCTCTGAGTCCCGTCACCTTTGTTTAGGCTTCCCAGGGACGCTGTACTCAGAGACCAATGGTTACAATTTATGTAACCATAGATGTTAGGGCTGTGCAACAAAATAGAATGCGATTTTCATGCGCATCTTGTCAGTAAAGGTGTTCTGTGATTATAAGTACATCTCCAGCACGTGCGTTCAGATCAGGATTGCCAGTTTTTCAAAACAAATCCTGCCCACTTGCTTCTCAAAACTACCTCAAAACTAGCCCAATCGCGTTTCCAGGAGGGCGGCGCACGCTCAGCTGGTGTCGAATCACAATACAGGAACCGCTGGCACAATCAGAACTCGTTACGTATTTCTGAAGGAGGGACTTCATAGAACAAGGAAGTCATCAGCCCGTTTTTATGACAGTGAAAACAGCAGTATACAGATAGGTGAATTGTGTGAAAAATACTGTTTTTTTACACGCGAAACATGAACACAAGTTATATTAAACACTGTAAACACAATCAAAGCTTCAAAAAAGCACAAAGAACGGGACCTTTAATATTGACCTAATATTTTGAGGATATACTTTTTTCTGAAAAGAGTTGCTCTACCAACACAATTTGGATTTATTATTATTATTATTATTATTATAAAAAATTAGAGAGGCTTAGAGACACCTTTTTCATATTGGTATTTATCTTGTGATTTGTGTTTTTTTTTTAAGATATGTTTTGAGCTCACAGACCCCGAGGGACTTCCAAGTGGCCAAATCAGTGTGACTCTGAAATGGACGTTCATGTACTTCCCTCCAGCATCCTCGGCTATCACCGCACAACAGATCGAGATGGACGACACCGGAGAGAATGATGTCTCAAGACAAGGAGAAAACACAGACAGAGACACAACCGATGACCAAAGACTCTCCACTAATACCTCAACCAACTCTTTCTGAGGTAATGGCATCCCTAAAACACCTTCGCATCCAGGACCATATAGAGGGTTTTCACTGACGTCACGTTCTGGGTGGTAACCCGGATGCGCGGCCATTGTGGAGGCACTCGGTGTAAAAAAATGAACGGAGTACAATGGAGTATAGTGCGCTTTGGATACTTTAAGTGAATGTAGCCATGTCTAAACAACCGAAAAGTTCATCAAAACGTGCCCAAGATGCAAAGGCATATAGGGAAGGACTTGGACCACAAGAAAAGGCGCGATATTTCGAGAAATTACGATTTATTGGCGGTGCAGATCCCTACGAGTTAGCTCCCTCTTCTTGGATCCGTGACGACCCGGTGATTCTTCCTTAAGTTGCATATCCCAATATAGTCAACTACCTGGTTTTCTCGCCGAGCCCATACACAGTGGAAGACCTTAAATCCTACAAGGGTTTGGAGGCCTATAACCAGATGGTGTGTGGATGGGTGAGAGAGACGCAGTACCAAGTTATCAACGACCGTTGTATTGTGAAGGCCAAAGTAAGTAATGCAATAACGTCTTTAATCAACCTATACTTAACTGTATGATATCATTGCGATACTCAAGGTGTAGCCAAGTGACTCTCAATCATGGTTTTTTTTTCATTTCAAAGACTCCCAGTTTGCTATCTACACTTTACACTATCTGAGTTAGTTTCATAGTATTTTATTCTATCATATAAATGCACATGTACATTCTGACACCCCAATAAATGCACATGTACAATCTGACACCCCAAAAAACCACACACTATTAATTATATTGAAAAAGAGTAGGCTGAAGCTATCAAGCTTATATGTGCCTACCCTTCAGTTAAAGACACCTGGGGGCCTCAAACTGAATCAGTGATGCAGATAAGCCTACATGTTATTTATTGATTTTTTTTTTTAAATAAGTGGTGAGAAACTATTTTGTTATTCTTAGAGTCTTATATTTGGTTTTCTTGTCTTTTATTCAGGTACTCCATTCCCAATCAATCCGAGAAACACCCCTCAAACCCTGGATAATCGCTGAGAAGTCTGGTCGTATACTTGGAGCCCACTGCACATGTATGGCTGTCCTCGGAGAGACATGCACACATGTTGCTGCATTATTGTTTCTCATTGAAGAAACAGTGAAGTTGAGGGACTCAAAGGCAGTGACGCAAGAAAAGGCATATTGGCTGTTTCCCACTGCACTGTCGAAGGTGGAATACAGGGAATGCCAGAAGATTGACTTCACTGTGACAAAGAGATCTCAAGTAAAAGCTGGCAAGATGAATTATGCTGCTCATGGACAGTCTCTTGAGGAACAAAGTGCTAGTGATATTTCTACTGATACAGTTAGGAAAACACAACCACCAACCAGTGATGAACTGTCATCATTATTCAGTGCTCTTAGTGCAACTGGATCAAAGTCTGCTATTTTGTCCCTGATTGAACTTTACTCTGACAGTTTTATCCCCAAAGTGATTGGAGAAAACTTCCCTCCTGTGTTGACTGAATTGAGAAAGGATGAAGCAGTTCACGTGGACTATAGTGATCTGTTGTCCATGTGCAAAGATGTTGACATTTCAGTATCAGAGGAGCAAGCAAAGGCAGTTGAAGCCGCTACAAGGGATCAAGCCTCCTCTAAACTGTGGTTTCGATTTCGTGCTGGTCGCATTACAGCATCTAAAATGAAAACTGCATGTTGCACTGATCCAAAACAACAATCACAAAGCTTTTTCAAAAGTGTGTGCTATCCTGAGTCATACAAATTCACATCAAAAACCACTACCTGGGGATGTAATCATGAGAAATTAGCATGTGACATGTTTATAGATGTACATAAGGAATCTCATGAAAATGTTAAAGTACACGACACTTTTTTATTTGGATTTGGTTTCTTCATATATCCAAGTGTGCCATTCTTGGGTGCTTCTCCTGATGGCTTTGTTTCTTGTGATTGTTGTGGTGTTAGTGTAATTGAAGTGGAATGTCCATTCTGCGTGAAAAGTGACAAGTTAGAGAGTGTATCTTACTTGGAGAAGGACAGTGAAGGGAAACTGACACTTAACCGAAAACACCATTTCTACCAGGTGCAAACTCAACTTGGGGTGTGCAGACTGGAATCTGCCTATTTTGTTGTTTGGACCGAAAAGGATTTGCGTGTTAAACAAATTTTATTTGATGAAGAGTTCTGGGGTATGATATGCCAGAAAAGCAAGAAAATTTTCGACACAGCCATTATGCCAGAGTTAGTTGGCAAGTTTTACACAAGGCTTTCTTCTACCATGGCCACTGTGTCATCACAACCTGGAAAATTTACCTCAGCTGAATCACATGGCTCTGATTGTGCTGCAAGTGCCAGTGACCAAGAAAAAACCTGGTGTTTCTGTGGCCAGGTTGAGTTTGGAAAGATGATTCTATGTGATAATGCAAAATGTCATATTAAGTGGTTTCACTACTCGTGCATTAATGTTAAGATTGCACCAAAGGGAAAATGGTATTGCCCACAGTGCCAAAAGCTACCCCAGTCTCTGCAAAAAAAAGGAGAGAAACATCCAAAGTAATAAAACAAACCTTTTTTTAGTTGGCTGCTGTGAAGTTTTGCACTTCATGCACTTTGTTTTAATGTAGGTCTGATGACGCGCTGTGATAACCCTCTATAGACCCCGAAGCCGCCGCCAGACGCCGCCATTTGCGCCATTTAGAATTTCAGCCGCCGCCAGCCAATAATTTCCTAAGGCAAATTGAGCCGCCATCTGATAAAGTTTGGCTGAGCCGGCTAGTATTATTTGCATCAAATAATAATTCATTAATAATTCATAATCACATAGAGACATACACACACACAAAATATATAAACAATACACAAGATCTATTTTCCCACTGGTTTCATAACAGCACCGTCTTGTGCTCGTTGCTACGATACACAGACTCAGAGTGAATTGACGACCAATTAAAATTGCTCGTTTTCCATGCAGAAGAAGCGATGCATTTTTTTTCTCGCACTGAGGTGAAATGGCGGAAAGAAGCAAGGTAATTTTGATCTCACTTCTCACATACTTTCCTAATTCCTACGTACTTTTTTTTTACTTAGGCCTAACCAGACTTTTGTTAAATCTTCAGGGCACGGTTGCACAAACACCTAAATCAAAGATTGATGTTATGAGCCAAATATTCTGGAACGGAGAGATTTATAGCACTGAACGTGATAACAAACCACCGTTTCCACATTGCTAATTCACGACGCATGCTTCAGTGTACATTGAAGTGAAATGTGCAAAACTTTGTCCAAAATAATACTGATAACAGTGTGTGTTTATATTAAGGCGAGACACGGCAGGCAAAAACTCAATTTTGAGATTTTTGGATATTTGTCTTTAATAACATATCTTCTTTCAGACTTGTGGTGAAAAAAAGTCCGAAATACACATTTAGGTCTTTATTTTACTACACTTCGTCTGTTTGCGTCTGTAGATTTCTCATAAATTCAACAAAAGTTTGCGTTTTTAATCAACATATTTCTCCGCGATCTCTGCCGTCACCCTCTCATCACATGCACCGTTTAGCTCTCTCTCTTCTGTACAGTCCTGTTGGATCCAAATATGGTCATTTCCTTTTTATCAGCAACCAATCGTGAAAGTAAAAAGACTGAATGCGCGATCTCATTGGCTGATGATAAATCGTACTCGGTTACTAAACGTAACCTCGGTTCTCTCTAGAAGAGCGAACGAGTACTGCGTCTTAGCTAAGACGCTACGGGAAAAGTCTCTTTTCACGAAATACTGAAGCAAAAAATTATCCTTAATTTTGTATTTTTGTAAAGCGCATTTGCAGCAGTACACAGCCATAGGCGAGACGGCTCGTTCGCTCATTGGCTTGTACTGCGGCAACTGCACAGCCTATCGAGCGCGGGCTGATGCAACATCAGACAAATAAGGGCGCTTCGCGCCCTTCTTGCCACTTCCCGCCGAAACGGGTGTGGCCCAACCTATAAAAGGAGCTCGAAAAGGCTGACTCACCTGATTTATTTCATCGCCGAAGCGAACCAGAGTGAATCGTGCGCACTGCAGAGAACGCAGTACTCGTTCGCTCTTCTAGAAAGAACCGAGGTTACTTTTAGTAACCGAGTACGTTCTCTTACGAGAGCTCTCTCGTACTGCGTCTTAGCTAAGACGCTACGGGAACCCAATGTAAAACGCCGTGCGCGCAGGGATCACACACCAATAAACCTGAAGCAACGCCCAGGATTTACAGTGCACAGTCACCTGAGGGACTCACAGAGAGTCCAGGACAGAAAAGGGAAAAAGCCCTCCGTCCTATATCTAGCAGCATCTGTAGATGCGGCAATATGACATCACACAGCCGAGGCAAGGCCTGACCAATGTGGCAATGCGGTTCTTACGCAATACTGCCCATATAACAGTCGGCAGCGCATAGCGCCCGTGAACTCAGAATTCCCCTCAGGGCCCTGATTCGACTATACCAACAACAGCCTTGCTTGCAAGGCGGGGACCACCAGGTTATAGAACCTGATAAATGTAGACGGCGAGGCCCAACCTGCCGCCATACATATATCCTGCAAGGAGATCCCAGTAGACCACACCCACGACGAGGCGACGCCTCTTGTGGAGTGTGCTCTGACGCCAAACGGGCACTGAAGGCCCCTGGAAGCGTAAGCTAACGCTATGGCGTCAACTATCCATCTGGATAGAGTCTGTCTCGAAACAGCCATTCCCTTGGAACGACCACCGAACGAGACAAACAGCTGCTCCGTCTGCCGAAAGGCAGCAGAGCGAGACACATAAGCTCTTAAAACCCTGACAGGGCAAAGAAGACTCGAGTCTCCATCCTCCCCTGACACCGGCAGGGCAGACAGGGCAATAACCTGAGCCTGAAACGGTGTGTTGAGGGATTTCGACACATAACCGTGCCTAGGTTTGAGTATGACCCTTGAGTCATTGGGCCCAAACTCCAAGCACGACTGGCCTCACCGAGAGCGCGTGCAAATCACCCACACGCTTCACAGAAGCGAGAGCCAACAAGAATACTGTCTTGAACGACAGATGCTGAAGGCTAACCGATTGGATAGGCTCAAAAGGGGGACCCTTCAAGGCCTCCAAAACCGCCGCGAGGTCCCACATAGGGACTGACGGAGGTCTGGGAGGATTCAGCCTCCTAGCTCCTCTGAGGAACCGGATGACTAAATCGTTCCTTCCTATTGACTGACCGGACGGCATTTCAGAAAACGCCGCGATGGCCGCCACATAAACTTTGAGCGTGGATGGGGCTCTGCCCTTATCCAACAGCTCCTGTAGGAAGGAGAGGACCTCCGTCACCTCACAACTAAGGGGTGAATAACCTCAAGCTGTGGACCAGCTGGAGAACACCGACCACTTCGAGGCATACAGACGTCGTGTCGACGGAGCTCTAGCCTGAGTGATGGTATTTAGCACTCCCACTGCGAGATCAGCGGGTAACCGTTGAGCGCCCACACATGGAGGGACCACAACTCCGGTTGAGGGTGCCAAATCGAGCCCCTGGCCTGCGAGAGGAGGTCCCTCCTCAACGGTACGTGCCACGGGGCGACATCTGCTAACTGCATCAAATCTGGGAACCATGGTTGGTTCTTCCAAAGAGGTGCTACAAGCAGTATTGAACATCTCGTCTCTCTCACCCATTCTATCACCTGCGGAAGGAGGGAGACGGGAGGGAACGCATAAAGCGGGCAGCACGGCCATCTCCGTGACAGCGCGCTTTCGTTCTTGGAAAAGAACATGGGGCAGTGAGCGTTTTCGTGGGACGCAAAGAGGTCCACCTCCGCCATGCCAAATCTCTCCCACAACAGCCGGACTGTTTGCGGGTGTAGAGACCATTCGCCCGTAGGAACATTGCCTCTGAACAGCCTGTCTGGACCCAGATTCTGCAGTCCAGGCACATGCACTGCTCTCAGCGAGCGCACGTTACGCTGAGCCCAAACCAGGAGGCGTTCCATCAGCCTGCACAGGTTTCGGGACCCGAGACCGCCCTGGCGATTTATGTAGGGCACCACGGACATGTTGTCCGCATGGACTACGACGTGGTGATCCTTGATATGGGGACAAACGCGCGTTAGCGCGTTCTCCACTGCCAGCATTTCCAGGCAGTTGATAAGATGGAGCTTTTCCCGTTCTGACCATAGGCCAAAGGACGGTCTGCCTTCGAGCAGCGCTCCCCATCCCGAAGTGGAGGCGTCCGTCGACACCATTTTCACACTCGGGGAAGTCCCCAGGCTTACACCTGATCGGTACCAGCCGTTTGCTGTCCAAGGTGCTAGAGCAGCTCTGATCGACCTTGAAATGCAGCCGGCCAGACGCCCACGCTCTGCGCGGCACCCGAGCCTTCAGCCAGAACTGCAGGGGGCGCATGCGGAGCAGGCCCAGCCGCAGAACCGGAGATGCTGAGGCCATGAGACCCAGCATCTTTTGACAGTGTTTGAGCGACACGGTCGCGCCGCAGCGGAAAGAACTCGCTGCGCGCTGAATGCCCATCGCGCGGTGTGGTGACAGCCGCGCCGTCATGGAACACGAGTTCAGAACTATACCCAGAAACAGGATCGTCTGACTGGGGTTCAGCGAACTCTTCGCCCAATTGACACTGAGGCCGAGCTTCTCGAGGTGATTGAGTAAAACGGCCCTGTGGTCCACGAGCTCCGCTCGTGATCGGGCCAGAACCAGCCAGTCGTCCAAATAATTCAGCACTCGTATGCCTCTGAGTCTGAGAGGAGCGAGCGCTGCATCCATGCACCTCGTAAACGTACGAGGAGTCACGGAGGACTGTAAACTGGTATGCCTGGCCCTCGAAGGCGAATCTCAAATATCGCCTGTGGTTTGACGCTATCTGTATTTGAAAATACGCGTCCCTCAGATCTATTGACATGAACCAGTCCCCTCTGCAAATCTGCGCGAGGAGTTTCCTGGTCGTAAGCATTTTGAAACTGCGTTTCATCAATGCCTTGTTCAGCTGTCTTAGATCCAGTATGGGTCTGAGACCCCCGTCTCTCTTGGGCACCAGAAAGTATCTGCTGTACAGCCCCCCCTCGCTTTGAGCTTGAGACACAGGCTCTACAGCCCCTTTGCTCAACAGTTTTGATATTTCGGCCCGAAGTATGTGTGCTACTTCTGTTTTGACCGTAGTTTCGACGCGCGCAGAAAAGCGTCGAGGGCGTCGAAAAAAACTGTAGCGAGTAGCCTCTCTTTATAATGCCTAGCACCCAATCCGAAACCCCTGGAAGCGCTGACCATGCATCTGCATGAATGGCTAAGGGCTGGATGCGAAGCGCACTCTGTTGACCGGGCAACGGTGGCGCTCGGGTGTGCTGCGCATTTGAGGCGGGGAGCGCGCTGATCACAGCGGGCAGATCGCTCCTCCTCGACCCCGTTCCGGCGCTTAACCGACTGGGGGAAGGCTGAGCAGGTCCCGTGGGACTCGATATGTCTGCGAGTGACTGTGGGCTGCATATACCACTTTCAACTCGCTGTCTGCCTGTGCAGAGCGTACGTGCACGGGCCTCGTTTTTACAGAAGCCATGCGCCGTATGTGACATAGTGTATGTGGGCACTGGGGAGTGGGCACGTTTACTATGCGGCGCGCTCGACCGATCTGTGTCGATCTTATGTGCGCGAGCCCTGTGTGCAGGGCTGTGCTTACATGTGGAGATGGGCACTGAGGAGTGGGCATCGTCACTGCATTTATAGCACCATCGGCCGTGGCCGGACGAGCGTGCACGGGTTTTTTTTTTTTTTTACAGAAACCACATGACGCGTGTGACATAGTAATTGTGGGCACTGAGGGGTGGGTACGCTTACTGTGCAGTGTGCGCGATCGACTTGAGTCGCTTTTATGGGCGCAGGCCCTGTGTGCAGGGCTGTGCTTACATGTGGAGATGGGCACTGAGGAGTGGGCATCGTCACTACATTTATAGCACCATCGGCCGTGGCCGGACGAACGTGCACGGGTTTCGTTTTTACAGAAACCACATGACGCGTGTGACATTTTATTTATTTTATTTTATTTAACCCATATTTTACCAGGAATAATCCTTTGAGATAAAAATCTCTTCTATCAGGGAGTCCTGGCCAAAATGGCAGCATACAAAATTTTACACATAAAATATTACAAGACAAGCATTAAAGGAAAACAAAACAAAAACAAAAAATCCTGTCACAAAAATGTCCAGCACTCAAGATTAATGTAATATATAAATGTTAAGTAAAACAGGAACATGATTCTTTCAAATGTGACGTCAAAAGGTTTCTAAAAATATTTAACGATGGCAGCATGTTTAGCTTCAAAGTACTCTGCATTTCATTCCATAGTCTGGGCGCATAAAAGGGAAAAGGCAGTTTTACCAAACTCGGTGTATGATCGAGGCACAGTTAAAAGTAATTTAAAAGACGATCTAGTTTTATAGCTACCAGAACAATAAGATAGGAGACTACAGATATACAGAGGCAGTTTACCTATTAGAGCTTTGGCAATAAACATCAACATATGCATTTTTCTCCTCTGATACAAGGAGGGCCAGCCAACCAAATCAAACAAAGTGCAATGATGGGTACATGTAGGAGCATTTGTCACAAATCGTATTGCAGCATGGTATATGCAATCTAATTTTTTTAGTGAAGATAAATTAGCATGCATATAAATCACATCGCCATAGTCCAGCACAGAGAAAAAACAACTTTGAATAATTCACTTTTTGGCTTCAGATGGAAAACATTTCTTTAAACGAAAAAGAAACCCCAATTTGGGTCTGAGTTTTTTTTGAAAGATTGTCAATATGAATATTAAAACCTAACCTTTCATCAAGCCATATGCCCAGGTATTTATAGGTATTTACTCTTTCTACACAGTCCCCTTCCAAAGTTAAAATGGGTGGAATCACGAGTGTGTTACGAGAGCGAGTAAACAGCATATATGTAGTTTTCTTAATATTTAAAACCAATTTTAAATTTAACAATGAAGATTGCAATACCTGGAAAGAATCTTGTAATAGCTCAACAGCTTTTTTTATGGACTGTGCAGACGTATAAATAATTGTATCATCGGCATATAAATGCAGTTTAGCTGAAGTTATATCTTGACCCAAACCATTTATATAAATTGAAAATAAAATTGGTGCTAAAATGGATCCCTGAGGAACACCTTTCTTGATTTCTAGTTTTTTTTAAATGTAATTTTCAACTGAGACACACTGCGATCTTTCGGATAAATAATTTTTAAACCAATTTATACTCATTTTACTAAAACCTAAGGACCTGAGTCTTTTTAAAAGAATTTTGTGATCTACAGAATCAAAAGCTTTAGAGAGATCTACAAATAAAGCAGCACAGTAATATTTATTATCTAAAGAAGTAATAATATCATTTGTGACAAGAGTTGCCGCTGTTACAGTACTATGGGCTGACCTAAACCCCGATTGAAACTCATTTAAAATATTATTTTCTGTTAAAAACTGTTTAACCTGATCATTTACAAAAGACTCAAAAACTTTTGCCATAACTGATAACCTTGAAATAGGACGATAGTTATCCAGTTCATGAGGGTCACCCCCTTTTAACAAAGGAAGAACCATGGCTGATTTCCATGCAAAGGGAATTACATTTGAGGTTAAACTTAAATTAAAAATAGAAGTAATAGGTTCTGCTATAAAATCTGCTGCAATTTTAAAAAAATAAGGTTCAATATTATCAGGTCCTGTTGACTTTTTACAATCTAAATTTAGTAGGGCTTTATGAACTTGATGATAACGTGATACTAAAACAGGGTTAAATGTAAAAAGCTGAGTAGAGCGATATATTTCAGTTTCACCATTCCCTTTTATTATATCGTTGGTTAAATGACTAGGGTCAGGGGCTGAACCCGCAGTAATGAAAAAATTATTAAAAACCTCAACAATAATTTCTTTCCCTTTTATAATTTTTTTCTTTACTTTTAAATAATCAGGTAAACTCATAGAGGGTTTTAGACCAGAAACTGATTTGCACAACTTCCAAAATTTGGAGGGATCATTCAAATTTCCACTTATTGCATTTAAATAATATTCACATTTAGCTTTTTTTTTACCAATTTTGTACTATTATTTCTTAATGTCCTGTAATGTACCCAGTCCTGAAGATTATTTGTTTTCTTTGCTTTAACCCATGCCGCATCACGTTCTTTGATACGTGAGGAAATTAACTCCGTAAACCAGGGGTTATCTCTCCCTCTTACTCTGAATTTTTTAAAAGGAGCATGTTTATCACATATACTTAAAAAAGTACATTTGAAATGCTCCTATGCTAAATCTACATCAGGTATCAAAGAAACCACATGTAAACCACTATCATAAATATCTTGTAAAAAAGCTTGTTCGTTAAAATGCTTAAAATAACGTCTTGAAATAATACGTGGTTTGCTTTTTGGGGTCTTACAATTTCTCACACATACTATAACACAATGGTCACTTATATCATTACAGAAAACTCCAGAAGCAGAAAATCTATGAGAAACATTAGTTAAAATGACATCAATTAATGAAGATTTGCTTGGGTCTTTTTGATTCAACCGTGTTGGAGATTTTATCAATTGCTCCAAACAAAGAGAGTCACAAATTTCCTTGAATGGATCAGACAATTTTGATGACCAGTGATTGTGGGCACTGAGGAGTGGGCACGTCTACTATGTAGTGCGCGTGATCGACTTGAGTCGCTTTTATGGGTGCGAGCCCTGTGTGAAGGGCTGTGCTTATATGTGGAGATGGGCACTGAGCAGTGGGCATCGGTCACTACATTTATAGCACCATCGGCCGTGGCCGGGACACCAGAAATTATACCTTTTCCGGGAAATATCTGGGTAGCCGTGATAACGGTTTTCGTGTGCAGGCAAGCGGGCAACCGTACAGGCTTGCACATTGCTAAAAACGCTGAAACAGTCACAATCTCTGGAACTGAAACAGCGGCGCGCTTAGGTGAGAGCCCGGCCACAGCGGAACTTGTACACCGGCGCTTCGATGAAGCAGCCATCGTGTGTAGTGCCGACGCAGCGTCATGCAGCATGCGTAGATGGCTTTCCTAGGATGGCTTTGGGGCTCCCGGCCTCACCGTAATCCTCTGCTGCGGTCCCCGCAGCGCGGGGCGACGGCCGGTAGAGCGAGAACGGGGGTCTCGAGCTGCGTTGCTGAAGCTGTTGTGATAACGGCTTTTGTGTGCAGGCAAGCGGGCAACTGTGCAGGCTTGCGCATTGCAGAAAACGCTGAGACAGTCACAATTCCTGGAACTGAAACAGCGGCACGCTTGGGTGAGAGCTCGGCCACAGCGGAACTCGTACACCTGCGCTTCGATGAAGCAGCCATCGTTAGTAGTGCCGACACAGCGTCACACAGCAGGCTTTAGATGGCAACACCGCTTTTGCCGCTGTCCAGCAGAGGGGGGACAAAGGTGCGTCGCTATCGCCTGTTCCACTGGCGGAAGTGAGTGGTAGTTCCTGTTTTTAGCATCATCAGTGTGGAGAATGCTAGTGAGACAGACGAACGAGTTCGCGCTGAATATGGAGCGTTCCAAGCCTTCGCCACCTCTTCGTGAAGCTCAGGAAGAAATGAGGCGGGCTTTGAGAAGTACGCTCATCCGAAAGGGAAATACCATCCAGCCGGGAACGAGAGGGGGGGTGCTGGTGCAAACCACTCGCGGCCGAGACTCATCGCGGCCAACACGAGCATTCGCCCCGGCTCCTTCTCGATGTCAGCTCGTCTGCTGGGCTTCTGAGCAGAAGGCGCGAGATCCTCGGAGCTAGCCCAGCCCTCACTGCCCGAAGCTAGCAGAGAGCGCGTGTCCTCTTCCTCCGACGCGGCCCTGAGATCGACTTCCTCGGATGATACGCGGGCAAACAGCGGGCGCTGCCCACCGGGAGGCGATGCAGGGGGGGGAGTGGGGGGGGGGGGCGGTGAAGCAGGGCGAACCGGCGAGCTCGGTTGAGCTGAAGACGGTTCCGGAATCCGCTGGAAGCGATGCTTTTACGGCGCCTTAGCGCAGCGGAGAATGCAAGCTCAGAGAAAACCGCCAGGCGAGTCCTCAGAGTCACCATGGCAACAGCTCGCAGTGGGGGCATCCGCCGTCAGCGAGCGCGAGCGCTGCATGATCTTCACCCAGGCAGGAGACACAGATGACGTACCGGTCTCCCTCGCTGAGTGGGGCTCTGACAAGCCGCAGGAAGGCATCTTAAAAAAGACGCGAGCTCTTTTACGAGTGTGTGTCGCAGGGCGAACACTCACACACACATAAAGCTTGGATATAACAGTTTTATTGGATCTTAGTGCTGCGTTTGACACAATTGACCACAACATTCTTTTGCATAGACTTGAATACTTTGTTGGCATCAGTGGAAGTGCATTAGCATGGTTTAAATCGTACTTATATGACCGCCATCAGTTCGTAGCAGTGAATGAAGATGTATCCTATCGATCACAAGTGCAGTATGGAGTACCTCAAGGCTCAGTACTAGGGCCGCTACTCTTCACGCTTTATATGTTACCCTTGGGAGATATCATCAGGAAACATGGTGTTAGCTTTCACTGTTATGCTGATGATACTCAGCTCTATATTTCTTCGCAGCCCAGTGAAACACACCAATTTGAAAAACTAATGGATTGCATAGTCGATATAAAAAACTGGATGACGAGTAATTTCTTACTGCTAAATTCTGAAAAAACAGAGGTGTTGATTATAGGACCTAAAAACTCTGCTTGTAATAACCTAGAACACTGTCTAAGACTTGATGGTTGCTCTGTCAATTCTTCGTCATCAGTTAGGAACCTAGGTGTGCTACTTGATCGCAATCTTTCCTTAGAAAGCCACGTTTCTAGCATTTGTAAAACTGCATTTTTCCATCTCAAAAATATATCTAAATTACGGCCTATGCTCTCAATGTCAAATGCAGAAATGTTAATCCATGCATTTATGACCTCAAGGTTAGATTATTGTAATGCTTTATTGGGTGGTTGTTCTGCACGCTTAGTAAACAAACTACAGCTAGTCCAAAATGCAGCAGCAAGAGTTCTTACTAGAACCAGGAAGTATGACCATATTAGCCCGGTCCTGTCAACACTGCACTGGCTCCCTATCAAGCATCGCATAGATTTTAAAATATTGCTTATTACTTATAAAGCCCTGAATGGTTTAGCACCTCAGTATTTGAATGAGCTCCTTTTACATTATAATCCTCTACGTCCGCTACGTTCTCAAAACTCAGGCAATTTGATAATACCTAGAATATCAAAATCCACTGCAGGCGGCAGATCCTTTTCCTATTTGGCGCCCAAACTCTGGAATAACCTACCTAACATTGTTCGGGAGGCAGACACACTCTTGCAGTTTAAATCTAGATTAAAGACCCATCTCTTTAACCTGGCATACACATAACATACTAATATGCTTTTATTATCCAAATCCGTTAAAGGATTTTTAGGCTGCATTAATTAGGTAAACCGGAACCGGAAACACTTCCCATAACAACCTATGTACTTGCTACATCATTAGAAGAATGGCATCTACGCTAATATTTGTCTGTTTCTCTCTCGTTCCGAGGTCACCGTGGCCACCAGATCCAGTCTGTGTCCAGATCAGAGGGTCACTGCAGTCACCCGGATCCAGTACGTATCCAGACCAGATGCTGGATCAGCACCTAGAAAGGACCTCTACATCCCTGAAAGACAGTGGAGACCAGGACAACTAGAGCCCCAGATACAGATCCCCTGTAAAGACCTTGTCTCAGAGGAGCACCAGGACAAGACCACAGGAAACAGATGATTCTTCTGCACAATCTGACTTTGCTGCAGCCTGGAATTGAACTACTGGTTTCGTCTGGTCAGAGGAGAACTGGCCCCCCAACTGAGCCTGGTTTCTCCCAAGGTTTTTTTTCTCCATTCTGTCACCGATGGAGTTTCGGTTCCTTGCCGCTGTCGCCTCTGGCTTGCTTAGTTGGGGACACTTCATCTACAGCGATATCGTTGACTTGATTGCAAATAAATGCACAGACACTATTTAACTGAACAGAGATGACATAACTGAATCCAATGATGAACTGCCTTTAACTATCATTTTTGCATTATTGACACTGTTTTCCTAATGAATGTTGTTCAGTTGCTTTGACGCAATGTATTTTGTTTAAAGCGCTATATAAATAAAGGTGACATTGACATTGACATTGACATTAACAGAATTGAAAGGATATAGGCGCCGGATAGCACAGCAGGAACGGCAGTGGAAGGCGGCGATGCCAGCAGCTTCAGAATGGCTCGTCCTGCTGATGTGCTTTCTCAGACGGCGCTTGCTTCCTCCGTGATCCAGCGATGCGTGAGCTTCGCTGAAGAGATGAAAAATCAAGTGAGTCAGCCTTTTCGAGCTCCTTTTATAGGTTGGGCCACACCCGTTTCGGCGGGAAGTGGCAAGAAGGGCGCGATTTCTCAAAATGACCTTTCTCTCATACACCAAGTCCGAAATCTCCACTTCAGTAGTACCTAGTTATATTATGAAGACATTTACAGAGGGATTTGTAAATATATTATTCCTAGCCTGATATATAACATTTTATTCCAAAAAACATGGCGAAAATCATTTTTTTAAGGCTATTGACACAGTATATTCTGATTTACAGGATAACAAAAGTAGATATCCATAAATCCCTCTATAATTTTTTTCCCATCAATTTTAGGCTATTTGAAAATGTTTAGTAGCATACAGACTACAAAATAAATATTTGCATACGTTGTGAAAGTAAAATCTGGTGTTTTCTTTATTACATTGTATTGCATTTTGTAGAAATATAGTGTAAGCCATGCAATGCTTGGAAAGATGGAGATCTAGATAATCAGTATAACATAGACATCTGTAGACATGAAGTGGCAGCTTCAGCCATTTGCAGCTATGAAAAGTTTGGCGGCTGCAGCAGCCATTTAGTTTTTGGCTGAGCCGGCTAGCCAGCCAATAACTTCATCAGCCATCCATTATTCTCAAAACAAATGGCTTCGGGCTGTAGGTCCATACAGTACATAAATCAGTCCTCAATTATTTATATTTTATTTATTTCTTTTATAACTTTTTCCTCTTTGTACTATAGACCTCACTGCCCAAACCCAGACAGCGAACTCTACCAAAATCAACTTCTAAAAGAGTTTATTTTTTGGATGTCACAGAGCTTGAAAAACAGCTAAAAGAAAAGTCTGCTCTTGTTTAGTGATGTTTATGAAGTCAAGCATCGCTTTTATTGCTCGATTTAAGGCTTTAATTAACCCTGCAACCTGAATTCTGTGAGACCAGGTTGAACCCTGAGTATTATCCTGTACCATTTGTGCACTTCTGTATGTGGTGTTATGATTATGTATTTTGCGTGGTTGTATTAATAATCACAAGATGGAGCCGACTTCAGCCGCTGATAATGAAGAGCCATCATCATCTGTGACCCCTGCATCAAGGTTAAACCATATGAAGTTTACTATTTAAATAAGGAATTCAATAGTCATGTAAAAAATGGGAGATTTCTGAGGAGCTGCAAGAGCCACCAACAGGTGTGTGTTTGGACTCGGAGTTATGGTATAATATTCGGCCAGAAATAAAGTTTTTGTTTTATTTATTGGTATTTGATTTGTCTATGCATGCCAGGCTATGATAATTTGGTTGAATTTTTATTGGTTTCCCTGCCCTGATTAATTGTTGAGTGACATTTTTTTTTTTGTGTGATGAGTAATGTGATGAGTATGATTTAAGTATTTAAGCATTTTAGTTTATTAATTAATTAGTATATTATTAAAACTAATTAGGTGCTAAATTAATGCTGAAATATTTTTTTTATTTATTTATTTTTTATTTATTTATTTATTTATTTATTTATTTTATTTTATTTTATTTTTTTTTTTTCACCCTGATATCATTCCAACCCCACACTGTTCCTTTTTGATAGATAAATAACTATATATAGAAAATTCAATATGTTGGTTATTTGCTATTTTTTTAATAATGTTTAATAATTTTTTATAACTATAATTTTTCAAGCTCCAGCATTTTGTCCACAGTTCAGATTCATTGTTTGGAAAAGAGCAGCTTGAACATAATTCAAAACATCTAATTTTGTGTTTAAATTCATATATGTTCGGAAAGACATGAAGGTGACTAAATATTGACTATTGATTGTTTTTTATAAAGTTCAGTGTTAAAGTTAAACTCTAATTGGATGCAATATGACCACAAACTTAAGGTGCTTCTATTATATAAAAATAAAAGTTTGTGTTATTGTGGGCAGGAAGGCCCCTGTGCTTTAGCCCTGAGTAGAACTTGTATTCAGTACAGCAACATATGATTTTTTTTGGCAAACCAATACTTATTGCTGAGCGTTAGTATTCAGTTTTATATGAGGAAACAACTGTGCTATTGTTTTACGAATGAGATGAGAATCATTAATATTTCATTCACTGCTGCCAATAATCTGATGTGTTTCCTGTTGACAACCAACAACATAAATGTTAATGTGTGTTGACCTTGGCCAAGAGGCTGTCTTTAAAGTGTTAATCTCTAACATCTCTCTCTCTGCGAGCCACTTGAGACCAAAGAAAGATGGACGACATGAAAGTAAACAGCCCAAACTGGTCACCAACAACTTCCATATTCAATTCAAGTTCATTTGTATAGCGCTTTTTACAATACAAATCATTACAAAGCAACTTTACAGAAAATTACGTTTCTACAATATTTAGTAGTAGCTTATAAGTGGTGACTGTTAGTTTGTGCACGTATGACAGGATTTTTCAGAAAAATGAATACAAGACGTAGTCAGCCAGACGATGAACATTATTAACAGCAATTATGATGCAGTCACACTTGTAGCAATATTTGTTAGTTATGTTTGTTGATTCAGGGTTAGCATCATCTGGGGTCCTCTGAGGTGTTGGCATCATCTCTTCTCAGGTGTTCTGCATCCAGACTGGAGCTTGTGTAAATCCTAGTTACCACGGGATGTAAATCCCATGGCAAAACATAGAAACAAATAGAGACATCATTAGCATAGCTGCTGTTCCAACAAAGTAAAATTAATTAGTTTAACCCAAGCTAAAGAAGAAGAATGCACATTTGATCAGATGCAACTACACTCACAATTTAAGAGATGCATTATTAATGCTTGGCGAAAGAGATGTGTTTTTAATCTAGATTTAAAAAGAGAGTGTGTATCTGAACCCCGAACATTATCAGGAAGGCTATTCCAGAGTTTGTGAGCCAAATGTTAAAAAGCTCTACCTCCTTTAGTGGACTTTACTATCCTAGGAACTATCAAAAGTCCAGCATTTTGTGACCTTAGGCAGCGTGATGGATTGTAACATGGTATACGGCTAGTTAGGTACACAGGAGCTAAACCATTTAGGGCCTTATAGGGAAGTTATGATAATTTGTAACTGATACGGAACTTAATTGGTAGCCAGTGCAGAGACTGTGAAATTGGGGTAATATGATCATATTTTCTTGACCTGGTAAGGATTTTGGTCTACCTGTAGCTTGTTTATTGAAGATGCAGGACAACCACCTAGAGGTGCATTACAATAGTCCAGTCTAGAGGTCATGAATGCACGAACTAGCTTTTCTGTATCAGAAACAGGTAACATGTTTCTTAGCTTGGCAAGCTTCTAAGATGGAAGAATGCAGTTTTTGTAACATTTTTCAAAAGACAAGTTGCTGTCTAATATAACACCCAGATTTTTGACTGTAGAGGAAGTAGCAGTGCATCTGTCTAGTTGCAAATTGTAATCTACAAGTGTAATGATAAAGACCTTCATATTCGGAAGAAGGAGGCGGGAACCGGCGGACAATCAACATGAAACTTTAATTACAAAAATAAACACAAAACCGCGCACCAGCCCCTCACGGATGACTGGTGCGCTCAAATAAAAACCAAAACACAACTAAAAGCCCAGGCCTGGTCCTCTCTCGTCCTTCACTGTCGTCGCTCCAGTTTTATATCCTTCCATCTCCTCCGTGGGCCTCGAGACCGGTGGGTCGAATAGGTGTAACTCATCTCCAATCATTCCACCAGGCCTCGCTCCCATGTCCCTCGGCCCCGCCCCACTCGTCACAACAAGATTCTGTGTACTGTTTTTTGGTCCAATAATTAATATCTCTGTCTTATCCGAATTTAATAAGAGAAAATTATTGGTCATCCAATCTTTTACATTTTTAACACACTCTGTTAGCTTAGATAATTTAGAAGTTTCATCTGGTCTCGTTCAGATATATAGCTGAGTATCATCAGCATAACAGTGGAAACTAATCCCGTATTTTCTAATAATATTACCAATGGGCAACATGTATATTGAAAATAGAAGGGGACCTAGGACGGATCCTTGTGGCACTCCAATTTTTACTGGTGATAAATGAGATGACTCCCCATTTAAATAAACAAAATGGTAGCGATCACACAGGTAGGATCTAAACCATCTTAGAGCCTGCCCTTGAATACCTGTATAGGTTTGTAATCTATCTGTGAGTATGTCATCATCTATGGTGTCGAACACAGCACTAAGATCAAGTAAAACTAGCAATGAGATGCAGCCTTGATCTGACGCAAAAAGCAGGTCATTTGTAATTTTAACAAGTGCAGTTTCTGTGCTATGGTGGGGCCAGAAACCTGAAATTCTCCATACAGATCATTTTTTTTTGCAGGAAGGATCTCAATTGAGCAGACACAACTTTTTCTAAAATTTTAGACATAAATGGAAGATTTGAAATAGGCCTATAATTTGCCAGTACACTAGGATCTAGTTTTGGTTTCTTAATAAGAGGCTTGATAACTGCCAGCTTGAATGGTTTTGGGACGTGACCTAAAGATAACGACGAGTTAATGATATTGAGAAGCGGTTCTTCGGCTACAGGTAACAACTCTTTCAGTAATTTAGTGGGTACAGGATCTAATAAACATGTTGTTGGTTTAGATACAGTGATAAGTTTATTTAGCTCTTCCTGTCCTATAGTTGTAAAGCACTGCAGTTTGAAATAAGAACTAGGAATGATCCATCTAATGATCTACTAGTGCTTTACTTCTGTATTATCAACTGATCATAATACAGAAGATGCAAGCATTATTCCTGCTCAGAGCTCAAAGCATAAAAGAAAAACAGGTGTGTTCTATCACTTTGCATCTGTCCATGTTTTACAAATGAACTGTGCTTGACCGATATATTAAATAGTTAATATTAATTTCTGGATTTTTGATCAAACAAATGCAGCAATGATGATCACAAGAAACATCTTTACTTGGTATCTCTGACCAATCTATGGAAAGTATAGTCTCAAATAAAGTTGACATCCTCAACAAAGGACAAAAAATAAATCACTGGGTCTCAGGAGAATATTGTATTTTTTTCTTCCTTGCTGATAAAAGTTCATTTTAAATATATTTTTGTGATTCATTTAGCCTACAACTTAGCGATGTGCATTCAGAGAGTTAAACAGTCAGCTTAGTGTTCTTCCTAAGAGGATTGTAGAATGCAACAGAGATCTACTGTCAGCACAAGCGTAATGGCCTAAACACTCCAACAATGTGGACGGCATGTTTGACAGATTGAATCCAATGATACATGGAGAGACAAAGCATCTCCAACTCCCATCATTATCAGAGAGCTGTGCCTTGTAGGTTACACGTCTACATCAGGAAAGAGAGTTTTTCCATCATCCGTCACTTCATACGGTGGAATAATCTTCACGGATGTCCTGTCAGATGTAGAGAGTGATTGGAGTCCCTGAAGATGCACAGCGAGTCTCAACATGTCAGTTGTTGTGAGGTTGCATGTCAGTTGTGATAAGGTCATGTGATGCCTTGCTCCACCAGCCGTCCGAGTGCATTCGTGTGGAGATCATTTCTCTGAGTCTGAAGCTAGGCTCAAGAGTGGCAGAAGACAGTGGAATCATCCAGTTGTTTGTGGAGTACTGTTTCCTGGGCCTGCCATCAGTCAAGACCCCGCTGTCCCTGAAGAAGCCTCTGGATACAGCATCTCCTACAACTTCAGCAATGGTGAACAACCACATTCATACTAATCTCCATGAAGATTTTTCTGCTTTAGTATCTATGGCAGCATATTGAATCTTATGGTATAAAGTTGTGAAAATTGGTGCATTGACTTTTTTCTGACCAGTTTTAGGTTCTACACCTCAAACCTTCTAAAGCCACCATAGACTCAAAATTGCACTTCTCTGCTTTGGTCTACAATAGTGGTTCTGGTCCTGGAGAACCCCCACCACAGCATGTTTTGATGTCCCACTTATCTGACACACACATTTGATGGCTTGGAGTCTTTTCTAATGAGCTGATGAGTTGAATCAGATGTGTTTGACTAGGAAGACATCTAACATGTGCAGTATTGGGGGTCCTCCAGGATTGGGATCCAATGGACTACAACAGGGATGTCAAGTCCTTCTCCTGGAGGGCCACTATCCTGCAGAGTTTAGCTCTATTGCCCATTTAGTCACTCCTGAACCAGCTAATCAAGGTCTTCTAGAAGCTTCCAAGTCTGCTTGATATTGACGGTTTAATGCCAAGCTCATGAAACTTAGTGGTTTCAGTTTTTGACCAACTAGAAAACATGGGTGAGTTGAAAGCAGTCTCTCTAGAAGCAGTCCTGCTTCTAGAGAGAGCTACTGTCCTACTAATGTCCTGCAGACTTCAGTTCCATCTCTGCTCCAACACACTTGCCTGAACTGATCAAGTAGCCCTGGACACCTTGATTAACTGGTTTAGGTGTGCTTGATTGGGATTGGAGCTGAAATTTGCAGGACTGTAGCTTTCCAGAGCAGGACTGGAGACCCCTGATTTAAATTAATGACTCCATTTAGATTAATTGGCTAATCCAATGTTTTCCAACCCTATTCCTGGAGGCACCCCAACACTACACTATTTTTGATCTCTTCCTATTCAAACACATCTAAATCAACTCATCGGATAATTAAGACCTGAAATGGATGGGAGAGATAAGGGAGGCATCCAAAACGAGTAGTGTTGGGGGCTTGAAGGAACAGGTTTGAGATATACTAGGGTAATCCAAAGTACTTTTATCAACCACATTGACTGCCCACCATTTTGATTTTTATACTCTTCAATACCTTGCTTGGCCACATAATTGGTTCTTGTAGCTGAATTAGTTTACTAAACAACGGCAGATAAACATTCTTCTTTGGTAATTCATCAAATTAAAGAAAGAGACCCGAACAACATACAATGTTCTGACAGTGATCCATGTGGATAAGGAGAGTAAGCAACACAGGCGGCAAACTCAGAGGGCAGTGCTGGAGGGCCAGAACAAATAACTTGAGCAGTGAGACACTTTCTGATCTATAATCAGGTTTCTTTGTGGCTCATTTATTTGTCATGTAAAGTATATTGTTGTAACATACACTACACTGTGTTATCTAACTCATATAAGCAGCTAACCATTTCATTGGCTGTGACAGTATAAAGTTCACAGTGTTGAGCGACCCTCCTGAAGAGGAGGAGCAGGATGAGGAGTGCGAGGATGTGGGCATGGCCTCTCTGCGTATCATCAATATCATGAAGAAATGCACAGACATGAAGGTCATCAGTGTTTTTTTAATTGCTATCATGCAATTATTGTCACAACAAAAGTTTTGAAATTAGTGTGAATATTAGAGTGGTGCTTGTTTATGGTATCTTAAATATTGGATTACTTAGTCATCTCCATAAATAGGATATTAAATAGGACCTTGAACACTCTGTTTTCAACAAGTTATCAGTGTTGATTGTCCACCTCAGATGGTCAAACTATATACATTACATGATTTGGTTTATTTTAGATGAATTTTATATGGGATTTGCTTTTTTCTCCTTCAACCCTGTTACCAAATTTTGAGAGACAGTTTAACCCAATATTCTTTATATATTTATACATTCGTATTTATTATATAAACATGAAAAAGTAAATTAAATTTATAAGAAAGATGCCAAAGCATTGTAGGTTTGCAAGTAACAGTGTTGAAAATATTGCTTGCCAGGGTCTAGGTTGTTTGGGAAGAAAGTTTGTAAAACATTGATAAACTTTTTCATAGTTTCGTAATTTTTCTTAAATTGAAGAAAAATATTTATAATAAAAATATTTGTATTTTTAATGTAAGTTTAGCAACAGGGTTGAATGGGTGAGCTTAATGAATACAATTTATGTAAAAACTAATCTAATTTATGTCACATCCAGGGTGTCAAATTTTATTTTTATTTTTTTCATGGGTAACGGTGGCATTCAAATTTTTTCAAACACATAAATTTAGAATTTTTGGTAATTGGTAAAACTAATTCGTATTAATTTTTAATTGAATGCGGATTAAACAGACTATAAATAGCCTATTATTACGGTGTGATATACATTTTTTCATATGCCAAATACATTTAATGTTTTTTTTTTGGTTGTTGTTTTTCATTTCATATTATATATTAGTTTATCTACCATATGTAGTAGTATTTTCTCCAAAAACATGATATTCATGCCTTTTTCAATAATGATAAAACAATTTGTATCATATTAATGGAAAGTGCCATGTGCTGACCATAAAAACTTTCTGTGTTTTTCTGTCCCTCACTGTAGTTGTGGACGTTCAGGACAGCAGTGTAGTTATCAGCCATCTAGTTGTTACTGTCGAAGCTCTGGAGGCTCTAACATCCATCATGAAAGATCCAGAGTGTGATCGTCCACTAACTACAGTTGCTTAATTTACCAAAACCAATGATTTACTTTTTCCAATAAGCAATATTAAATGTCCCCTAAATCATTTTTGTATATAATTAGATACACTGAAATGAAGTGAAATGTAATGCATGGGGCGGTCGGTTTGGTTTTAAACATATGGGAATAAAACAGTCCTTTATGTAAACACCATCACGCGGCTTTGATCCCTTACAGTGTGAAATCATCTCCTAATGTTTCTCTTTATGGCCTCCAGTGTTGCGTTTGATGGAGTGCTGATGTTTAGACCTTTAATAACTTTGCTTAATGAAAAGGCTGTTAAGCCTCATTAGGCAGCGCTGTGGCAGGCGGCGATATTTTATTGAAGGTGCGAAATGAAATCTAACTGGATTTAATGGGATTAAATCAAGCTCTTTAAAATGCTAATGCAGATTTTCACACGTGTCGAGCTGTGGCGCTCACGCATCCACTTCTTCTGTTTTGGTGTGTGCGATTGAGTGTGAAGTGTTGCTGTTATCTGCACTGGAGATTATTTGATATTTCTGTATTGGTCTGCATAAGAGAGTACAATTCAGATTTAGTATCTTTTGTTGAGATATAGATGCTTTATTTTGAATGCACTGCAAACCTTTGTAGACAGCCTTATAAATGTTTTATATTCATGTACATTTCAGAGTAATGTATTAAAGAGTTTTAGTGGTACTTCATTTTGTTTTCAGATTTTCTTAAAACCAAGAAGTTGAAGTTGAAACTGCATTTAGAATCCATTAGAATTGTATAGTGACTGACTTTCATTCTGCTAAATACAAAATATATTCTGAATAACTTTGGACCCATTGAGTTTTATAGTATGGACCAAACACAGTAGTAGAGCCACGTGGGGTGGAGTAAATGTTGACAAAATATGCATATTTGAGAGTTTGCCGAAACCAAGTGCAGATACTATGTAGCCGTTAGCATTTATCTCAATGGTAGTTGCTTTGGCTGGCACATACTGTACATGGCAGGAGTATGTCTTCCATTATTTTGAGCCAATCACCTGAGTGTGGTACTAAGAACATGAACCAGTCAAACTTTGACCCCCTAATAGAATGCAAAAGTCACGTTCTGGAACTAAAAATGCCATTCATGTTCTACATAGAGAAAATTATTTTTAATTATAATTTATAAACCTTCAAAGACAGAGCTACTGTGAGCTCTGAGGTTGTTAATTGATGGTATATGCATTTGTTGAGTCTCTCCATGATCTCAAAACACTTAAACATTTGAACATATTTAATATGCATGTTTTGCAATAAACTTGAATATATTATTTATATCACCATCTTTACATGGATACTTTTATGTTTCTCTATTGTTTTAATTTAATTGTAATTTGTGATGGTCCATGGGATTGTAGTTTTTATCCCTCATTAAATCTGTCTTAAATACTTTGTCATTTGTCTGATTTTCAATTGCATAAAAAGTTAGTACTGCTGTGATTCTCCACGTATCGGTTTGGTAGGGTTCATGGCTTATAAGGATTTAATAAATACTTTTAAAAAATCCCAATTCAAAAAGGGAATGGAGAATTAAAAAAAAGTCCTCATGTTTTGATGAACGAAGACAACCTTTTTTTAATAATATTATAGTAAGAAGGACAATAAGAAGGAACATGTACTAAAAACGACAATAAAGTCCAAAGCTAACAAACCAACTCATGCTAACAACGCAAAATAATTTGTATCTTTCTCCAGAAACATTTTGACAGAGCTTTCAGTGAGGCTGAGCTACTTTACATCAGTATTGGATCTTGGATGGCTAATGATCTCTCTAACGGGGTTCATGTGTTCAGCCAGGCAGCATCATTAGCCGAGCACATGACTTGATCAATATTATCGGTCGATACGAGCACTGCCGTCCAGTTCTGTCAGCTTTTCCTCTCTTTCGCATGTTCCCTCTCACCACTATCATGCAAATGACCCTGCCACCTGAAAAGAGGACAAGAAAAGGTGTCCCACGGGGTCTCATTAGCCATTCAGAGTTAAGATGTGGGGCGGGTCGTGTTGTCATGTGAAGATGATTGGAGCGCAGCCCTTTGACAGCTGTGACAGGCGGGTGGGTGGCCCCCAGCCCCCCCTTTCCACTCTTGGCCCATCTGTCAAATCACCGCTGAGCATTCTGGGAAATGATACAGGGCCGCTCCTCAATTAGATGTGTTAGGACAAGAGGGAAGTGTCATTTTGGTGACAAGGATAACCTGAGCCCACAAAGGCCACTTACCACCGGCAGATACTAAATGAATCTAGAGTGGAGCGAGTCGCAGAAATATCAACCTAACTGTCTCTCGGAGGGCACCTTGCACTTACATTTAGTTAAACCTGAAGCTTTATAATTGATATGACACGATAAAAGTGCTAACGTTGTGATAGGAACGGTGTTGAAGACTTTGACTTTAGCACTTAACTAAAGGAAAATACAGTTTCTGTCACAATTTAAAGTAGTTTAAATAGTTAAGTGATCCTTTTAGCTACCTAAAAAAGAACATCCCCATTTTTTTAGTATTTAGTTCCCATTTGGTTATTTTTATGGGAACCAAATAAAAGTTTTAGAAACATTCTCACGTTTGCGCTAGGCTAGTTAGGCTTATTGATAGGTTTTACTTTTTTTACGAAGGTTTTTTGCTGGTTTCAATCAAAAAGCACAAACTTCAGCTAATTGCATCTAATATAAATTTAAACTATAATATATTTTATTTAATTGAAATTAAACATGCAATCATGTGTCTTATAAAACTAAATGTAGTTTTTGCCCCTAAGTATATCATTTGATAAGTACTCATTTTAAAAGTATGCTAAAGGATTTCTTTTTCACAAGAGCACAGTAAGAAATTTGCAACCAAAACTTGCTAACTGTGTTAGCTGCTTATTCATCAAGTGTATAGCCTACTTTTCTTTGAGAGTTAATAAAGTCTGAGTCCTTATGTTACAATAGTTTAAAGCAGTTAATGTCATTTTTACATTTTTCAAACTTTTCGGAATTCACATTTGACGTAATTACGCTCCATAATTCTGTCTATTACTCGTCATAAATTTGAAAACATTTGGGAAAAAAAAAATAATTTGAAAAATAATTTCCCAGGTCCAAACTGTATTTCATTAATTATCAAGTATGTTTCGACTGTCTGTGATTGTTACATTTTTCCAGACATCGACGAAAGTCAATTTACTTGTCGCTGGTGTTTTGGTGCAGATGCATATATAATACTCTGGTGGTTTGACTGTCAGGACTTTTCTTAAACCTTTCATGAATTGCTAATGGTGTCATTTAAAGCTCAAACACGTGTCCAAATGGCCAGCGCTTTGCATGTCTGAGACAGACAGACCCACTTCGGTCACTGAGGCGTGATGTTTGCTCTCGCCGTTGTCTCTCCAGTTCCTCACCTTTGACTCGGCTCTGTATTTGGTGGAAGTGCTCTGGTTCGGGACGGCTGTATCGCCGGGCCTGTCGGTGGGTTTCATTACACTCACTCAAGTTCCTGCCCAGCAGCCCGTTCCAGTGCCGCAGGCCTGTCAACCGCATGATCAGGGGTGCATGAAGACAGGAGCCTCTATCACACTGCCTCTTTTTTAATGTAGGCAGATTTCTCTTTCTGTAGTGGAAGTGTATTTAGAAGATGAAGAGAAGAGAGTTATAGAGAAAGAGAATGTTGTTTGGACCGGTTCCTATCTGGTTTTGATGGGTAGTGCTGGTCTGTTACTGGCACAAACTGGTTAGTGTTGCAGGCCAGCCAAGCTAACCAGTGTGCCATGCTGAATGATCAACCGAAACCAGCATGAGACTAAAAAAAACTCACCTGATCATACTGGTCATCATGATTGAGCTCTTATAGCTGGTGACCAGCTTCAGTTCCAGTTAAAACTAGGTTTTAGGATCGATTTTTCAGGTTTGTTGGAAACAGGAATACATTTATTATAATTTACTAGAACAATGTAAAGCAATTAAAAGGTACAGCAGCAGTACTAGGACACAGTGATGGTAATAACACAGTAATAACTTAATAATAAATTATTTTATTTTACAGTCCATACTAGGTACTTATTATAGTAATTACAATAACTATGTAATAACTAGGTACTAACCCTGAACCTACCCCTAAACCTAACCCTACCCCATGTAGTTACCTTGTATTACCAGAACTTTCTTAGATAAATACATTGTAAGTACACTATAAGTACATGTTAGTACACGTACTGTAAAATAAAGTGCAACCTAACTTTTTTATTATTTGGCATAACTATGGTTCATGCCCAGAATTTTATGGAATTACTATCTTGCATGGCCAAAAACTATAAAAAAATGGCCATACTGTGGCCCAATGATGATATCAAATGGTAATAACATGATTACCTTAATAGTTATTAACTTAACTATTACCAAGTTCTTGGCATAACCATGGTATATGCCTAAAATTCTATGTAATTATTATCTTGCATATCTAAAAAAAAAGTATTTATATGGTATATCCCCAAAAATGCATTATTTAAATATTAATTCATTCAAATATGGTATCCAAATATTGTAATAACAAATATGATATTACAAAAATTTTACATTTTGTACAAATTTGTACATGCCCCATATGTATTACCATGGTCATTTAAAAAGAGTATTTCCATAATATACACTTAAAAACATGGTATTGCATTAGTACAGTGGTTCCCAACCCTGGTCCTTGAGGCACCCCAACACTGGTTGTCTCCATTTCTGTGACACACCAATTTCAGTTCTCTAGAAACTTCAGAGTCTCTACTAATGAGCTGATGACCTGAATCAGGTGTGTTTGATTAAGGAGACATGCACAATTTGAAGTGTTGGGGTGCCTCCAGGACCAGGGTTGGGAACCACTGCATTCATACATAAATAAAACATACATTTTATGCCATGATACACGCTAATGCCATGTCATGGTGCACACCCCAAAACTGAATATAAGGCCCCAAAAAGCACTGTATTGCCATGGTACTACTTGTAAAAAAAATATGGTATTGCTATCAAAATGTGGTACTTGCCCCTTAAATATATTACCCATAGCAAGTCTTCAAAAACACATGGTATTTCATAAGACATTACTATTTTTACCATGTGGTGTGTCTAAAAACTAGCATTACTGTGGAATGTGATCTACACTGTAACCGAAGTGGATAAGATTCATGGACAGTGCAGAGTCCACCACTAGGAGGCGTTATGGCACCATACTTTCCTAATTCATTAGAGATCCTGTCCTCCTCTCAGTCTTCTGCACTGAATGCTTTTTAATGGCATTTTTGTCACAAGACATATTGTAATGCCGACACCTCTTGCCCAGTGAACTCTCCCTAAAACCTGTTCCCTGCCCTGGTTTACTGTAATAATTAGCTGCAAGAGGAGCGTCACTTTGGTCAAGCCTTATGTGAGAACTGTGACATTCCTCTGGTTAAGAGAGGCACTCTCAGGTCATGTGTTCCTGGCCTTGTGTTTTCATTGGCTCTCTATTAACAACGCTTTAATGTATGCGTGGCATGTCACCTCTGGAATTACATTTTCAAATCAGCCCTGTCATGCTCCGTCTCACTGTTAATCGTTCACAGCATTTAAGCTACTGTACCCCTCTCAGCACTAACTCACTCCGCTGCTTGAGACCACGTGATCCATACTTTAACCCACACACACAAATCAACAAAACCCTTCACCAGTCAGTATTTAAGCTTATTGATTTAAACACAGACATAAAAAGACTCTTATCAAGAGCACCGTAAAAGCATTAGCATGTTATTGACTGCGCTTGCACTGTCAAAGCCATTAAACTCATTGGACTGTGTTCCTAATCTGTTTTTCACTCAATGCTTTTCTCACATAGAAGTCCTACAGTTAACGCCACAGACAGGGATACTGTTCAAGGCAAATTATTCACTTAACAGCCTGAAAAGAAAGTAGTCCTTAGAGACCACTGGCAAATAAAGTCTGAATGGATATATATATATAAGCAGTGCTTTGTAAATTGTTCTTTTTTTTTAATCCAGTGCCTTGGATAAAAAAAGAAACAAGTATTTGCCTCAGTGCCATACTATCATTAACACCTCAGCACACCCATGTGCTAATTTCAAAACAAAATAAAAAATGAAAAGCTTTTCATTATTATTATTATTATTTATTTTTTTTTTTTTCATTTACAATTTATTCAGCTCTGTTACTTTGGAAATCCATCTGTATTATTTCATTATTTTATAGTGCTAAGCATTAAAGCATTAATCTTAAAACATCAAATGAACAAAGTAAACCATTAAACTCTGTTTAATGTTTTTTAATGTGTGTTTTTTTCTTTAATTGTGTTTTTGGAAAATGTAAGTAGATCATCTAGTTTAAGCTACATTTAAACTTATTTTACTATATCACATACAAAAAATAAAAATAAATCTTGACATATGAATGCCCTGATCTTTATGATATCATATGATTTTCTAATGCCTAACATTAAATTAGCATAAAACATTGAGTAAATAACATTTATACAATTAAGAATGAGTAACAGGGTTGTAGATTTAATATAAATGAAGTGATCACTTTTATAGGATCTAATAAGCAAATGTTTTCCCAAATGATGGTTTATAGTTAGTAGGTGCCGTAAATTAATAAAACGTATGTATTTTTGTATTTTTTTTGATTATCACAGGGTTGACTGGTTAAACAATGACTTCAGTCGACATTACAATTTGATTAAAAATGACAAAATGGAATTTAAATTCCAATACCTTGTACTATATTATAAACTAAGCATTCAATTAGATGTTTAATTTCTATATTTTCTATATTAATTCCTATATTTTTGACACACTTTTTTTTAATACACATAGCATAAATTAAGCTCTCAATCATTATAGGCTAGTTAATTTGGAACCAAATGTTGGTTTCTAGTTAGTAAACATTAACAAATATTTGTTTCATAATTTTTCTTACAGTAGCTGATTTGAATAATTAAATATGAAAAATATAATCAACAATACAATTTGTGTAAAACTGACAAAATGGAAAGTGATTATTACTTTATAACATATATGTGTGTGTGTCTATATATATATATATATATATATATATATATATATATATATATATAGACCAGTGAGAGGGCCCAAATAGCACTTTATTTCTTTTGCCATAATTTCATAAAATGTTCCGGCAACACTTCATTTTGATGGTAACTTTTGATGGTGAATTTTGTTGACAATCAGTAACTTTACACCTACATGTCAACAAACTCCCATAAGAGTGTTAGTAGACTGTCTGATTAACAGACATTCTACTGACTATAAGTGACTTTTTAAGTAAAATGTCAACTTGTTCTAATTCTAACCCTACCAGTGTACTAATACTCAACTAACACTCTTAATGAGAGTGAGTAGACATGTAGGCACAGTGAAACATATAGTCAAAAGAATGAGCAAAACCAATGTTCCATTTTAATAGGGGGAAAAAATCATGCAGTAACAGGGTTGAACAGAAACAGACTTTTTTGGGGGGGGGGGGGGGGGGTTAAATAGAACTAATAACAAATTGATAATATTCTGTAATAATGTTAATACAGCTGAGAAAGTCAAGACCACTGAGACGGGTCCACCGCCTTATTTTACAGTCAGTATCTGTTTTTTTTCCATTGCATGAATACAGCAGAAATTAGAGGTACAGTCAGTGGTATTTTACTCATGCATGCAAATCTCCATGCACGTGTGTGATTCTCTGGCATCCGTGTTGATCAAGCATGTTTGAGTGATGCATTCATCAATGATCAAGAGCCGTGGATCTGTACAGCTTTCATCGGGCTGGAGGTTACAGCTGTGTTAAAGCTCCTGGAGTCCCCACAGGTACAGCACACACACACACACACAGAGACGCACAGACAGATCCATCTTTATATTAATGATCTCTACAGAGACAGATGAACTCTGCCCCATCCACATTTAAATTACCTGCCCATTGTCTGCTGGCCGCCGCCGCCGCTGGCAATCATTTCTCAAACGCCACCTGGGTTGGTTTAACCTGAGATTAACACTTTGAGTGGCTGTGTGTGCATGTGTGCATGTGTGTGCAAGTATGATATATGAACTGGAGATTTTGATACAAACTATGTTTTTATGATTGTGTCTATGATGTGAAGGTGAATAATGTATTTTCATCAAATATATAAAATATTATAGAGGAAACCAGGCCTAGTTTTCTCTCTTTTTACTTCAGTGAATATTTTGTGTGTCATTTTTTTAAATAAATTTTTCCACACATAATAATAATGAAAAAAAAAAAACTTGTATGCAAATAAATTAATAAAAAAATCTATATACAAATATAATAATGATAAATTATTTATTTTGAGACTGGATTCATCACTTAAATTATGACTTTATGTGAAAACCCACAGTTTGAATTTAACGACATATCTTCAGTCCAGTGGTTAATTGTTAATGCGTGCAACAGGAAGTGACACTAATGTTATTTTCATTTCAAAATCAAAACAATTCATTTGCATTATTTGATCATAACATTCAAAAGGTGTTTTTGCACCGAAGGGCGAAAATGCTCCTCAACTATATCACTAGCTCTGTGAATGAATGACCGATAGTTAGCATTATTATAGCGCTCGTGACGGTTACGTGCGTGAATAAGTATGCCTTTTCACACCTTAAGAGAATAAGCAGAATAAATTAAGGAGTCGGTTGCCTTTTGGGTTAGACATTAGACGTCTTTGGTTCGGACAAGAGGGTGTGAAATGTTAGTGATTAATTTCAACTGAATGTGGGCATGAATGTGTATGGCTTGCTTTGTTTAATGGTCCATCCATCTAACCTAGAACCTTCTCCAGGATACAAGACCTTGAGAAGTTACAGCTGAATACAGTAGAGCTTTGCTGCTGCGTAAACTGCGTAATACTGTTTATAGATATTTTTAGAGACTTTGGTGTATGGGTTATCTACAATATGTTTCCTATAACAGAGCTGAACTACAGAGCTTCACAGGGTTGATGTAAGTTTAATAATGGAAGCTAATTTGGAACTAAATGTTGGTTTATAGTTGATAAACAAAAAAAATGAACAACACATGTGTTTTACACAAAAGTTTGACTCGATGAGCACAGTCAATACTACAGTTTGTGTGAAATTAACAAAATTATTATAATTATTATTATTTTTTTAACCATTAATTCCACTTCCTGCCAATAAGAGAGGCCAAATATCACTTTATGGGTTTCACCATTTTATGAAATGTTAATGGGGAGAAATCGTGCAATTATAGGGTTACAAAAACAATGTAAAATTCTATTTTGAAACGTGTTTTTGTTTGTTGGTATAGAATGTTACAGGTTTGAATATCGGTGCAAATACAACTTGTAAAAACCTTATCTGGCAAAATTAGATTACAGATTACAGTCAGGGTTCTTCAAGAACAATATTTTATAAACATTGTTTTCCCCCTGTAACAGAGCTGAACATTGAGATTTACAGGGTTGACATCAGCGTAAACATAATGAGATGCCGGGAAAGACTGTAAGAGAAAGTTACCTCTTTTTGAAGCATGCGGCCAGAAAGACTTTGATAAGTTCAAATTCTAAAAATGTAAAATGGGGAAAGCTACAGTAATAGCGGTGTTGAACAAAGACAAATCATACATATCATTCCAATACACCACATTATTTTTTATTATTTTTAATAATTAATATTACAGTCAGCACTGTTGTGCAATTTATAGCCATTTATAAAAAAATAAATAAAGATAAATAAATAAAGAATTACAGTATAACAGGGTTGAAAAAGAAAATGGAAAATGGCATAGAAAGTAACAGTATGACATTTATCTTTCAGTAAAAGCAACACTTTTTGTCTATATAACCCATTAAAATGTAGCTTTAATTAAACATGAAAACATATTTTTTTTAAAACAAAGTTATCAAATGTTACAAAGTATGCCATGCTATTAATTGTATCAGTCAAATGCAACAATTTCTTGATGTAATATTAAATATCAGCACTGTCATCTAACTGATATCTTGCAGAGTCTCATATTGTCTGCTGACCTCTGACCCCTGAGACCCTAGCAAGCATCTGTGTGTGTATTTGTGTTCTCAGCACATTCCAGGAGTCCAGTAGCACCAGCCTTACATTTCTAGCGACTAGGAGGCAAATGAGCTTCAGGTTTGATGGAGGTGCTGTAGGTTCAGCCTTCAGTTTGTCACTGTGTTTGTCTGCGCTGACAGCTTTATGTGATCAGGGCGATTCTGGGACGGGTGTCAGGTAGGTAGTGTATATGACAGTTTAACTGAGTAAATACAGTGATCTGTCTGCCAGCTGCCAAACACACTCGAAATCTACTGCCATCCTCTGCGCAGGATGACGGAGGATTGAGCTGCAGTGCTGAAATATTTCTCAGAACAGTCTGTATGCCTGTCCTGACAGAAACTCACTCTTAAAACAAACCGCCTGAATGTGTTTGTCTTGTCTTACAGGTTCTGTCTCCTTCCCGTTTGTACAGAAGTAGCTACATGTGAAGTATGCTAGCAGACTTGTGTAATTCAGTTCAGCTTGTGTGTGATGACTTTGGTTTGGTTTGGAACAAGGTCACATCACACTTGAAATCTTCTAGTTACGTGTCTATGTTACTCTGCAAACCAGCTGTTCTATCCAGCTGGTAAATGTTTAATTACATTTCATTTGTGAATATGTTGAAATGTGTGTGTGTGTGTGTGTGTGTGTGTGTGTGTGTGTGTACTATATATATATATATATATATATATATATGCAGCTTGGGGTGAGGCACTGTAATGTGTCTTTTGCATTTCTTTTGATGTTTAAAAATCATGTATTTCTCTGAACTCCAAATTCATGTGTTACTTGTGTATTTTGTGTAGAGATTTATTCATAGCCAAGAGCATGGCTTATTTTTAATTTTTTTAATGAAATGTAGCACTTAACCTCCTGATGAAAATGAATAACAAAGCAAAATGCATCTTTCTTTATTTAATAAATCTACAGGTTAGATGTATAGCGGATAATATTGTGCTGTAGATAAGTGTTTGTTTTGGTTAGCCGCGGCAGCTAAGGTAGATCGGCAGACTATATCCTTGGCTAGAATGATTGATTGAACCTTTTGTTTCCATTTACCCTCGAGGGCAGAGAGTCAGTATATCCATTATTTATGGCTGTCTTAGTGTGGTGGGCCGCCCGCTTGGCCCTTGTGTTCTTCCTGCCTTTATGACATAAACCTCTACTGAGAGAATGTTACAACAGAGAGAAAATATAGCAACAGAATCAATCAAACGTAACCTGGTCAGGGGTTGACTCCACACCTCACCTACATGGGAATTGGCTTTTTTTTAAATTAACACTCTAAAGAGATTGTAATTATTGAAATTAATGATGGCAAATGACTGTTATGTATATACTGTTAATGTGTAGCTACATATTTACAAACAACTACGTTTCTTTCAACGAAAATGTTTTTTTTTTTCACAGAAATTTTTTTTTTCATCACAGTGTACAAAACTTTATTTAAAGTATGTGAGTAAGCACAAATGTATTATTGGTCTTCAGACTCTGTAGATCTGTTTTGAGCTTCATTTGTGTGCAAAGTCAGGTTTGCTGGTTGTTGCTCATTTGTTTTAGGCACTTGTCTGACAGACACGTGTTAATTGAGAGTGAGTGTTTGTTTGAGTCATCAGATGAACTCAGTCTCTCATACGCAGGAGTGCACGTGGCAGGGATTGATGTGGTGCTGTGCGCATGTCTGCTGCGCGAGGTTGTCCCGTCACTCTGACAGTTTTGACAGTTCTCCTGCCGAGATGTTGATGCCAGGAACGTCAAACTAATATTACAACATGATTGGCACTCCACAAATACAAACAAGCTCATGTGATGATATTCTCTGTAATTGATGTGTGCAGAGAAACAAGGATAAGCAATTCGAGTTGTCAGCCGTAATAAGGCTGTTTATAATGGACTGTTGCCTCTTCAGAAAGAGAGAAGGAAATTAGATATGCCTACAACAAAAAAAAAACTCTGAAGTTTATTTGCAAACCTTTCGTGGAATATACAGGTCCTTCTCAAAAAAATTGCATATTGTGATAAAGTTCATTATTTTCCATAATGTAATGATAAAAATTAAACTTTCATATATTTTAGATTCATTGCACACCAACTGAAATTTTTCAGGTCTTTTATTGTTTTAATACTGATGATTTTGGCATACAGCTCATGAAAACCCAAAATTCCTATCTCAAAAAATTAGCATATCATGAAAAGGTTCTCTAAACGAGCTATTAACCTAATCATCTGAATCAGCTAATTAACTCTAAACACCTGCAAAAGATTCCTGAGGCTTTTAAAAACTCCCAGCCTGGTTCATTACTCAAAACCGCAATCATGGGTAAGACTGCTGACCAGAAGGCCATCATTGACACCCTCAAGCGAGAGGGTAAGACACAGAAAGAAATTTCTGAACGAACAGGCTGTTCCCAGAGTGCTGTATCAAGGCACCTCAGTGGGAAGTCTGTGGGAAGGAAAAAGTGTGGTAAAAAACGAGAAGAGGTGACCGGACCCTGAGGAAGATTGTGGAGAAGGACCGATTCCAGACCTTGGGGGACCTGCGGAAGCAGTGGACTGAGTCTGGAGTAGAAACATCCAGAGCCACCGTGCACAGCGTGTGCAGGAAATGGGCTACAGGTGCCGCATTCCCCAGGTCAAGCCACTTTTGAACCAGAAACAGCGGCAGAAGCGCCTGACCTGGGCTACAGAGAAGCAGCACTGGACTTTTGGACAAATTTTGCATGTCATTCGGAAATCAAGGTGCCAGAGTCTGGAGGAAGACTGGGGAGAAGGAAATGCCAAAATGCCTGAAGTCCAGTGTCAAGTACCCACAGTCAGTGATGGTCTGGGGTGCCATGTCAGCTGCTGGTGTTGGTCCACTGTGTTTTATCAAGGGCAGGGTCAATGCAGCTAGCTATCAGGAGATTTTGGAGCACTTCATGCTTCCATCTGCTGAAAAGCTTTATGGAGATGAAGATTTCATTTTTCAGCACGACCTGGCACCTGCTCACAGTGCCAAAACCACTGGTAAATGGTTTACTGACCATGTATGTGCTCAATTGGCCTGCCAACTCTCCTGACCTGAACCCCATAGAGAATCTGTGGGATATTGTGAAGTGAAAGTTGAGAGACACAAGACCCAACACTCTGGATGAGCTTAAGGCCGCTATCGAAGCATCCTGGGCCTCCATAACACCTCAGCAGTGCCACAGGCTGATTGCCTCCATGCCACGCCGCATTGAAGCAGTCATTTCTGCAAAAGGATTCCCGACCCAAGTATTGAGTGCATAACTGAACATAATTATTTGAAGGTTGACTTTTTTTGTATTAAAAACACTTTTCTTTTATTGGTCTGATGAAATATGCTAATTTTAATAGTTTAATTTTTATCATTACATTATGGAAAATAATGAACTTTATCACAATATGCTAGTTTTTGAGAAGGACTTATATACCCTCATGAAACAACCCTGTAAAACTATCCTTGATAGGGGGCGCTATTCACTTAAATTTTGAGGTGATCACATGGGACCCTATCATATAGCAAATGCATTTGCACCCATGGGCATGCTGATCTAAAAAACAAAAGAGGTGTGTTCAGGCGCATTGTTGGCGCGTTACTATTTTGAGGAGCTGAAAATAGACTGCACCATAGACCAACTCAAACCTGGTCTGAAGTCTGGAGCAATATTTTTTCTTTGTTATTTTAAGAGCGTGTTAATAATGCACATATAGGCGGGTGCACAACATGCATATCCTTTGCATTTAAAAAAATGACAACTTACATTTTGCCATGTAAATAACGAATACGCCATGGCGCAAGCACATCTGGCTTTTAAAGGGGTTGGGAGATGAGACTCTGATTGGTTTATTGCATGTTACACCTAAAAAATAGAATAGGGACAGCCTGTTTAGACCATGCGCCCGGGCGTGGAGACCGTTTTCCCGTCATTAAACTAGCAAAAGTGGATCCGGACACGCTCTGAGTGCACCTGCGCCTTGCACTTTAGATAATTTGCTTAGATCGTTAAAATATGGCCCTTAGTTTCACTTAACCTTTCGAAAAACCTTTCGTTTTGAATTTATTTGACCATTTCAAAACAGATTTAACATTTCAAACATATAGAATGTTTAAAATGGTACAGAAATGAGTATAAAATGTCTCTTCGAAATTTTGTAAGTGTTTGATCAGCACTGATCAGACTCTCGCTGATGAGTTGCGAAGCCTCATAAAGCTCATTGAACACGGGCCTCATGACATGTGAATGAAGCAGCAGGAGGGCCGAGTGATATTCAGCTGTCCTGACCTCTGTGTCTGTCTGCTGACCTCTGCCGTGACACTCTCAAACACTGTCCTCTCATGACAGCCCATCACTGGCGACTTCTTTTGTCGCTGATGGAGATTGATACTCTGTGACTCTCTTGTTTTGTTGGCCAGCCTGATGGTTTCCTGAATAGCAGTCTACATGTCATTTGTATTGTGGGGAGTTTAATCAAGCAATTCAAGCATCACAGTGATTTTACCATGGTTAAGGGCTCTTATTAGGCACAATTCCTTATTTATCCACTGCCGGCTCTATAATTAATAATATAAGTCTACTCATTCAGTCAAGATGTAGGAAGGTTAGAGGTTAGTATTGGTTTCCATGGCAGTATCTAATGACAACAAACTTTCGGAATCTCACATTGTCCTTCTTTGTGATTCTTCAGAAAAGGCTCTATAAACTTCATTCACTCAACATCACTAACGCTTGTTGGACTGAAACCTGAACAGATTTTCTTTCCTAAGCACAAAAGGAGAAGAAGAGAGCTCTTCTTTAGGCAGCATATGGCAAAGCGTGAGGCCAACAGTTGGTTCAGTGAAAATCTTCAGAAGTGGACAAAGAGAAGTCCACTGCTCTCTGGCATCTCAAACAGGAGGCAGGAACAAGATGTTTAACTGCGCCAGTATGTTGATGAGCGACCACTGAGAGACACTTTTGTCTGTGCCTCCTTCAGCATTCTGAGGCATGTTTCTAAATGTTTTACACCTCATATAATGCTTTGAATGTGTCCGAGACACTTTGACACTGATGGAGCATTGAGTTTAGATTGTCTGCTGTTGGTGGAGATTCTTGTAATGCTGTACCATTGAAGTCAACACGAAACAATCCAAAACATCAAAAAATGTGGATGTATTTTTAAATGAAACAATTCAAAGGGACAAAATGTAGAACGGGACTTGATTTTGATGAAAAGTTAATGGAGGCAGGTGATTGAATTTTTTTTTTTTATATACTTGACTGGAATAATATGTCAGGTATCAACACTGTGCAGATACATTTTGATTTCCTTTTGTCTGTTATAAGTAAGCAGCCATAAAATGTGCAGGGATCTATTGTTTTAAAATAAATGTTTGGATGATTAGTCCTTTTTATAGGTAGCACTTAAGGTTCGAATTAATTAACATTAGTCAATGTGAACTAAAACATTTTTTTTTACAATTTGTAAATCTTTATGACATAAACATAATTTGTTTTAAATCTTGGTCAATATATTATATTAAATATATTATGGTTTTCATTAAACTTATTTTTTTCTTTTCACCCATGTGAAATAAAAATGTGTGTACTGTATGTGCACTTGTACTTAATTTTAAAAAGCATATTTTTATGTAACAGCAATAGATTGTTGTTTTCTTAACACACCTGAAGTAATTACACTTTTTGAAAAGTGCAAATCAATTTTTTGTTTTTTGTAAAACACATCTGTGATCATCGTTTTAATAATCTTTTGTCATGCTTTAAAGTACACTTATTTTGATGTGTTGACTACATACTAAAGCACATGTAAAGTGTTAGATCGTAACTAAATTGCACCTTCATCATTAAAATGTATTTACATATTTAAATACACACAAACAATCAAGTTTCAGTAAATGACATTAAAATATATTTTATTTTAACAAATGTTTTAGTACATTTGACAGAATACTTTAACCATATTCAAAGAGAATAGAAGCAAATTATTAAATTAAATATAAAGCAGGTTAAATTCAACTAAATGCATTTAATATAAATTCAATCTATAACTGAATTAACTGTGTTACTGATTTAACACTTTATAACTGATCATTTGATTGCATTTAACATGAAATTAAGTGTCCAGAAACATTTAGTGTGCCCTTATAAAGTATTTTACTTTAAAAAATGATAAAGTGTACTTTTTCGCCACAAAGGTATTCATTAAATTAACTAATGTAAAGCCCTTTAAGTAGTCATTAGCTTGATTAAACATATCCAAAGTTTATGTTGTTTTGATGTTTGGCATTTTGGTTGTACACACATAAATCCAAGAGTCCCAAACTAACACTCACCAAACGAGGAATACAAGTGAAAATGTCATTTTGCAAATACATATATTGTGAATTTATATACACAAATATTCAAGGTAAAAATGTGTTGCCATATAGACTTGGTTTATTTGAATGGCCGTTCTCTGAACCCGAACCTGGAGTCACAAAAGTTGCGTTTTTGTCGACACTAGAAGACAGGTATTGTCATCTGTCCATAAACACAATGTCTAAAGAGACCAGTGATGACAGAGGACATCTTAAGACCAATTCAGCCTCTGTTTTCTGTGAGCATGAGCAAGCGTTACTCAAAGCCTGTCAACAGCCTTATTGCGATGGTTCAAACATGTTTGGATGGGACGTGTGGTTCAAAGAAGGTTAAAATGCTGAGGTTTAAAACATCTGTTGACAAATCCTCCACTGAGCAGGTTTAGCAAGTCTAAAATGTAACACTTTTATTGTTTTTCCCCCTTAGTTTGCAATAATAAATTCTATCTTATCAATTATATTTTCTTATTGTATGAAATGTAAAGAACTTCTCTTATTTCAAGTTTCTTACTAAACTCAAATCTGATCTCATGGCAAACTGAACATATTTTACCCGATGTCTAATTCATAGGAATTTTTGCTTAATTGTACGTATTTTGAGGTTATACAAATTCTTAGAAATCAGCCACTGCATAAAATATGGACGAGTTGGTTGTGAGATAGAGCTGCAAACTCACAATGGTAGGCTATTCGATTTACGTCTACATATAAAAGTGGCAGAATTGAAATCTGAAATACAGATCTCAACCTTTGCGAAAGACCTTTGACTTTGTGTCTTTGTTTGGTCTAGTGACAGTACCTTTCACTATGGCCCACTTGCACCATGAAGTCTTGTGTGTGTGACCTTTGACCCCTGACCCTGGTTGACACCTCCACACCCACCCAGGAAATGACCTCACACTGACCTGCCAACATAAATCTTTGAATTGCCCAAGTTAAAGATGGCCGTCATCAGTGAGGGCGAGCGATCTGGAGGTGCAGTGGTGGGGGGCTATGTGGGCTTTTTTAAGATGGGCAATTACATGATAATGGGCATTTGAACTAAACGATGAGGGGCTTTAGCGCAGGCAGGGGGCAGGAGATGAGAGCTGAGGCAGAGAAGCACTGGTGGGCCACATTTGATAAATGAAGGGGCAATCCACATCCATCTGCTCCACCTTTTGTAGTGCATCACGCTAGCACGTTTGCTTTTTTATATTTCCTGCACCATCCCTCTTTTTTGATCACTTTTGCTTAGTCCATCACAAACTACACTTTTTCTTTGACTTAAAATGTGCATTTTAATATTGTTAAAATATTTTTTCTTTACCAGTATATTCAGAACATTACTGTTTAAGTATCTGAACAGACATGCAGAGCAACAGTGACTCAACCAATGGTGTAAGTTTGGGGCAGGGTGGTCTGTTTCACTGACCAATGGGAGACAAGATGAGTGGTGAGGAAATAGTTTGTAAACAATCTTTATTTTACAATTCTTTTTGGTGATGCTAATAGTGAAGAAATGGCGACACTTCGTCCTAAACTGTCTTTGAACTTGTTTGACTTTCTTTAATGAACAAATGAGAGAACATTAGAATATCATGCGAATATCATATCACAATATTGCAAATTTGCTGAGTTCGGTTTTTATACAGTTTTATCACTAGAGTTGCAAAATAATATATTCAAATAAAAGTGTTTCACTGTATTTTTACAACAGTAATACTGACAAAAAGACAAGTTTTACAATCATCATTTGTTATAGCTTGGTTGCAAAATAAAGATGAGTGCAGGATCTAAAAGTAGCAAATTTTTCGTTACTAAGTAAAAAAAACTAAAGAAGAGAATAACCAATTCACACATGACAAGAACAGATGACAAACAGAAGAAAACACACTGACACAAACCAATCAAACTGGTGCAGACACTAATCAAATCAATGAGTAACTGAGGTAACAGATTAGTGGCGGGAACATAGGAATAAAAGGAAACTAGTTCAAACAAGGAACACTTCAACAAAACAGAACAGAACATATATGTGACACTGTTCTGTCAAACACAATATGTCAGGAAAATCTTAAGAGTAGCTGATTGGTTCTTGTCACCTTTATTTATTTATATAGCGCTTTAAACAAAATACATTGCGTCAAAGCAACTGAACAACATTCATTAGGAAAACAGTGTCAATAATGCAAAATGATAGTTAAAGGCAGTTCATCATTGGATTCAGTTATGTCATCTCTGTTCAGTTAAATAGTGTCTGTGCATTTATTTGCAATCAAGTCAACGATATCGCTGTAGATGAAGTGTCCCCAACTAAGCAAGCCAGAGGCGACAGCGGCAAGGAACCGAAACTCCATCAGTGACAGAATGGAGAAAAATACCTTGGGAGAAACCAGGCTCAGTTGGGGGGCCAGTTCTCCTCTGACCAGACGAAACCAGTAGTTCAATTCCAGGCTGCAGCAAAGTCAGATTGTGCAGAAGAATCATCTGTTTCCTGTGGTCTTGTCCTGGTGCTCCTCTGAGACAAGGTCTTTACAGGGGATCTGTATCTGGGGCTCTAGTTGTCCTGGTCTCCGCTGTCTTTCAGGGATGTAGAGGTCCTTTCTAGGTGCTGATCCAGCGTATGCGTGCGTGTGATTCTTCTAAACCGTCAACACAACAAGTCGATATCTCCTTCTTGTCTCTTGTCTTACTTACATCCACCTGACCTGGGGTGCGTTTCCCAAAAGCAAGTATGGTTGCAAATTCTGTCATTATCAATAGTTCAATGGAACTTACCACCTTAATGCTCTTAATGAGGAGGTGAATAATGAGGAGGAAGGCTAAAATAAAACACCACCCTCTTTTCCATTGTCGATTTCAGTTGGAGATACATTACAATACTGAAGTTGGCGGCATCTTCCAGTTCTCACAGACTTTACTTATGGGAAGTATTAACTTTGCGAAAAGTTATGTTAATTTTATACAACCAAAGAGAGAGAAATATTTTCTAAACTTTGAAATGTCAAATGTATAATGTATAATGTCCAACCCAGACCAAAATGCATATTAGAATAATGAATTTGGTATTGGATTCCTTTGGTTAAAATAATGGAATCAAAACTTGTCATAAGCCAGACCTGAACTCCGGTATCCTGCATCAGTGCCACATCTGTTTAGAGCACATGCTAACCACTAGGCTACAGCTCCAACAAACCTGACTTATGAAGATATTTCATAATAATAGCTTGGGAGAAGATGAACAATTAATTTAAACAGCAAAACTACGACCCACACGTGATATACATTTTACAGACGGGCGTCCCGCACAGTTTGCGTTCAGCCAATCACACAACCCATGTGCAACATCTGTGAGCCACATCAGCGAGCCGTGTGTCATGGCCAGGCACACTATGTCATGGGACTGCAGATGGAATTTTATTGGTTTCGGTGAGCACGGTTTGACTTTAACCAAAGTGGACATGTGTGTAGAAACAATGATGGTAGGAGCTCTTAATTTCCCCTGGAAACGCCATCAATTATTCATGCTGATGCAGTTGGCGCTACGGCTGGCGTCTTCGCTCCATGAACCGCTGTTAATTACAACCTACAAGACTGTTACAGTTAATTTCAAGGCAAGCATATTGTCTCTTGGAGGCTGGTGAGCGGGTCATAAATTATCCTGAAGGTGAAGGAGAGCTCGAGGGAAACAGTTATGAAAATTTCATCAATCTCGTCCGCACACCACAGCTGGTCCTGTCAGCGGCCACATTGTGGAGGAGCAGTGCTGGGCGGAGGGTCAAAGCTGGGGATCGGCGAGGGCCGAGAGGGGCCTGTCACATCCTGCTACTGCTCTCTGTCACAGAGCAAACACACACACTGGCTATTATTGTAGCGCTGGGCAGAGAGCCACACGGGCAATCTTCAGCCTGTCCTACTCTATTAATTTATTTAAAGCGTGCTCTGTGGTCGGGACCTCTTCCTTTCTTCAGCTTGAGTGAACGTGTGTGAGTATGCGTGTGTGTGTGGGCGATCATTTCTAGCTTTAGTGCTCACTTTGTACCATATCATACTTCAGCACAAAGCTTCTGTGTGAGATTATAAATGTCTGTTTGCGGTTGTAAAAAAGTTTGGAAGTTCATGTTTAATGGAGATCTTTATATCTCATGTCAGCCCTGGGATCAGCCTACAAACTGAGACAGGCTGGACATCACGTTACTTTTTGACACCTTTGTAATGATGCTAACAGTGGAGAGAAAAGGAAAACATTGGGATCAAGGAATGTTGCAAGCCAGACTCAAACCTGCACCCCCATATGAACACCACACTAACACATCACAACATGTTACATTAGAGAAGCACACACCTTTCTTTCTTTCTTTCTTTCTTTCTTTCTTTCTTTCTTTCTTTCTTTCTTTCTTTCTTTCTTTCTTTCTTTCAGTGTTTGTTTGTACTTTCCTTTTACCTATTTTTATTAATTGTTATTTAAAATGAATCCTTTTTTCATTTTTTGTTCATTCTAAAGTTTTTTTAGTTCCCTTTTTTGTTGATGTTTTCTTTTTTACATTTTCATCTTTTTTGCGTTTGTTTACTCGTACAGATTTTTCTTTCTTTCTTTCTTGTAAATTTGTTGGTTCTATCATTTCTTCTGTTGTTCATCTGTTTGTTTTTTCTTTTGCTATTTTCTTCTATCTTTTGTTGTTTTCTACATTTGTTGTTTATTTTGTTTACTCTGAAAGGGTTTGTTTGTTATTTTTCTAATTCATATTTTCTTATATTCATTCTGTCAGTATATTTTAAAGTTTTTACATTAATTATTTTGTTCTTTCTGTTCTGTTCTTTTGTGTTTCATTTGTTTTAGATTTATTCATCCTTTTCTCATTTCTTCATAATTTTTTTCTTTATTCTTACGTTTATTACATTTGTTAACAATAGTTAACACAAACTAAAAATAAAAATACTTTTAAAGAATTTCTTATCTTGTTTTTATTATTAATAAGCTTAATATTAATTTAAAGTTTTTAAAATCAAAATTGTATTTTTACTTAATGGACTCGAGAGTACATAAATTAACAATTTACAGTCATTAACAAAGATTAACAAATACCGTAATTTTTTTTAAACATTTTTTTTAATGAATACTGTAACTCAATTACAGTTATTGTAGAATAATGCATTAAATGACATTAACCTTTTTGTGCTACCATTATTTCTTTTATAATTTGTTTGTTCATTCATTTGTCCATATTACATTTATTTCTTGCTTCTTTTATTAGTTTTTTTAATTCTTCTCCTTTCATATGTTCTTTTATTCATTCTTTCTTTGAATGTTTTGTTTATTCAATCAATCATTCTTTCTATTGTTTGTTCATACATTCTTCCTTTCATGTGCAAGTTTTCTGTCTTTCTTTCTTTCTTCTGCCGACAGCTGTGGCACCCATCCGCAGTCATACATCAGCACTCGTGCTCGTCCTCTCGCTGCAGTCACAGACGGACACTGAGGTGTGCGAGCGGCTCGTCTCGTCAGGTGTGAACACCGTCTTCCATCCTTCAATCTGTCAATTAGTGCGGCTGCAGATCAGAGGAGAGGGAGTGTGGGCCTTTGATAGTGGGCAGAACGGCCCGTCACACAAGAGAACGGGGCGGAACAGGGCTGACAAGGCTATTTTTTACTCTTTTGTGGGGGATTTTTTGAACGTTTTGGGATAAGACTGTGGGTAGTGAATATCTTTGAGTTTATTTGAATTTTTAAGCTAACCTGATGGCCTTATTACAGTATGTAACCTGTTATGCTCATGTCATATGCTTCCTGTTTGTCTCGTCATGGTGAAGTGTGTCTCTGTAAAAGCTGTCTATAAGATACCCATGTGTGATGTGAGATTTGGCGAATGACCTTCTGCGTTCGGGGCTCCGTCTGGGTCTTAGCGAAAGCCGTCTCCTCCAAAAGACTGGCACGTTTTGGCACCTCGGACAGACGCAGAAACAGATGCAGTCTCTGTTAGTAATGACAGGTGATTATATGTGGCAGCAGTGCCAAGGCAATTAAACGGCGGGCTGACGGCACCATTTGGCGCGCTGTTATCCTAGCGTTAAGGCTAATTGTGGCAGCACTTTCACTCCTGCCAGGACACTGCTTCGAACATCGTTAATTTTACACCAATACATGTCGTCTGGAGATGAATGCTGGCTCTCTGAGGGCTCTTCAATTCAGGGTGGGATCAGACACGGTGAAGTAATTACCCAGCGTTTCATGATTATAATCAGTCAAACTGTTCTCTGTGGCGATGTTCCTCTTCGCGTTTCGTTTCTCTCTGAGGCCGCTGCTCAAATTTGCAATGCAGTTTGAAAATATTGGAAAACAATTGAGCTTTGAGGCATCAATCATGCAGGGTGAAAGTGAAAAGTCAGGGTTACGTTCAAATTTGTTTCAAACAGTGTAATAATAATACTAATTAGAGTACATTTTAAATTTCTGCTTTAATTTTTTTCTTTGTGTGTATTGTGTTGATTAACATACTAAAGCACATCATAATTTTGGAAATTTTGAGCATGTTATTCAATATTACGTTTAAAGTTAAAATATTTGTAAATGTACTAAATTACAACTTGTCATTATAAACGAGTAATCACAAATGAATTTGAATACATGGCATACACGTTTCAATAGATGTTACATTAAAGTTTATTTAAGTTCAGGTATAAATCCTTTTTTTAAATGTACTACATTCGGCAGCACACTTTAAGCGAATCGATGCATTTTTGTAAGAAAATTAAATGTGTTCAAATAAACAACACTTGTTTCGATATTTTCTCTAATGCATTGACATTCTCGATAGGTGAGTAACATTGGTTTTGCTTTGCTTCACAGAACTATATGCTGGATTTGGCTTGAATATGCTCGTGTGTCATAATTGTTGCCTGGGTTGCGTACGTATGAAAAAAAGTAAGAAATTGCAAAACTGTGCAACTGCGGCATGCCAATAGTTAATGTGTTGAACTTCATCAATGGCTATTTACATAGATAATGTTAGAAATTTTGATCTAATGCATTGACGTACAAATATTTGGACTCTTAAGTCCTAAAAATTGGATTATCACAGACTGAATAGTCAGCTGTTGACTCACAGGCTAAATATACATGACTGAACTGATTTATTTAAAAGAGCTTAAGCTGGTGTTGTAGTAGTCATCTTCAGTCCGCTTTGCCAGATTACAGTAAAGCATCTCCGCCGGTGTAATGAGCTCTTGAGCCGGTCAGCATCAAATGTTTAAATGGCTCTTGCTTGGGCCACTGACCTGCCCAGCACATGATCTCATTGGCCGTCACAGAATGCAGCACGCTGTTATTCTTTAATTACTGAGGTCTTAGCTGTGAACAGCCTCCGCTAACGACTTTTAATCAACCAGGATTTGACACAGAATGATGGTCCAGTGTGAAATTACACAGCCGTGTACTCACAACCCCTCGCAGGCAGATTTTATCCAGAGCTTTAGACTACATGTGTCGGCGGAATTCAATTTGGATCGGACACAATAATGCGATTAGGAAGCTATGTGACCCAGGGTGTTTAACTATGGCAACTTTTGGACCTGTGGACGTAGAAACTCATTTGAAACACACTCTCACTATTTTAATTTGTCTACTAACCATCTTTATAAATATATCACACGAGAATCCTGTCATTTTTGTCTTTTGTTCTGGCCTTACAAATGTCTACAATGTGTGTTGATGTGTCAAAGTGGAAATGACATGAATGAAACAAAATGGCTGCCTCCTTTGTCTTGCTCATGCTAATTTCCTTGCTAGCATTATAAATGACTTTTATTGATTAATCAGATGTTTTTCACCAGCAAAAAGCTTCCAGCTCTTTTATATTGAGTAAGTGTCATATAAATGTGAATGAAATGTGTTTATTGCAGCACAGCGCTGGTTGTGTTTGCATTGGCAGAGGAGAAGGGTGTCAGATGGACTGTAATTAGGAGTCAGTGAACAGACTGTCCTCTCGCTGGGCTCAGTGCGTTTGATGCTGTAGGGACACAGTGCTGTCAGTTTGGCCAAATCCAACAAATTTTAAATATTGGGTCAAAGACACTTCCTGTGAGCTTCCTTAATCTGCCTGCACATATATGCCAAAGTCATTAACACACACTTTAACAGTTCCAAATGAGCATATGATTTTAGGGAAATATGGCATGTTTGTGTAGCATGAATATCTGATGTTTTGAGGCACAGTTTGGGGGCAATTATAACATGCTACATTTCTTCAATCACCAGTGATGACACTTATTCACACCACGCTTGGTGTTAACTTTTTAACAAAAGATGGTTTTGATATATACATTCCTGTTCATATTCTATATATATATATATATATATATATATATATATATATATATATATATATATATATATATATATATATATATATATATATATATACTACTCTTAATTTTTAAATGGCTTTGAAATGGTTTTATTTGATCTCAGCTAAGGTTGATGGTTGACCAAGATTTAACCAACTGATAATTACCAATATTTTATCATGGCTGTGTGGTAGTAAAAACTATTTAGTAATATCAATAGCGCTGTAAGTTAGTATAATGGTACATTTGAAGTGAGTTATAAATGAAAATGTTAAAACATTTCAGCGCAGCCCAGACTTTACTTTTGGATCCTTATTTTTGTAAATAAAATTTTATTAACTTTGGTCACAGATAATTTTAAGTGCATTTAATTCAAGTTCACTATAGTCCTACAATTATAGTAAACATTGCAATGGCTGTTCTATTTGTCATGGACATAAAACTCACAATACACCAAGTGACCCCAACTAAGCAAGCCAGAGGCGACTGAACAATACAATACAAAGCAACTGAACAATGGGTAATCATTTTTTGGTTAAAAATAGAATTTACAGAACTGTAAGATCTTATTTTTAATTTAAAGGTGTTTCTTGAAAAAAAAAAGTTTGTTAAATGCACTTGTGGTTGATTACATATTAATACAATGACATAAAAATACAATATGCCAGAATTCTCTATAACTCTGTAGACATTACAGTCATTAATACTGAAAATCACTGTACTAAATATAGACCTGACTGTACTGTACAAAGTCGATTTCTTAAATCGGTCTAGACAGATTTCATTCTTCATGTGAGTCTTTCACATCACAGAAGCCAACTGATCGCCATTTAAATTTCTCTACGTTCCACATTTGATATGAAACTCTCAAACTGATGTGCCTGAACTGCTGTCATAAATCTGCCCCATCTTCATGTATAAAGATGATATGACAGCTGTTTCAGAGGATAAAATGAAGGCGGCTATTAAAGTGTGTTAAACAATGAGAGATTTCATGATGGAGGCATTTAAACTTCCTGAATCCTCTTAAATCTGAAACACTCAAAGAAAAAGAGGAGCTGTCAAAGAAAGCAAGATGTATTGATGCTGTTGAATGCTCCATATGAAAAAAAAACAACCTTTGATTTGTTAGAACAGTTCACCAACAATTGAACATTTTGTCATTATTTAGTCACCCTCATAAAGTTCCAAATCTGTTCTTTGGAACACAGAAGCATAATTTGGAAAAAAAAAAATCTTTACCCAATCTTACAACAGTATTATAGCATGTTCCTTTATAGTAATTGCATGGCTTCTGAAGACTTGGACTATAGATCATATGGACTAACTTTATTTTTTCCATCGAGAGTAATTGACATCCAACACATTTATGAAATAACACTCCTGAGGAGAGATTTTTGAGCTTATTGGCATAAAATTGGAATAAAATATTAAAGCTGGTTAGTTTGTTAATACAGAAGTGCAGCAGGGGCTGTAAACACTGTAATTATACTGAAGTTAGTAAGTTAATTAGTGAACGTTAAGGAGCACCACTGGAGAGGGACGTAATAGAGTAATAAAATAGCTCCCCATTACCTTATCCGATGATCTATACACATCTGCACAGTGTAATTAAATCTAGGTCCAACAGCACAATAAGCGTAATGTAAAATCTGAATACTTCTATAAAAGTGCAACAAGGACAACAACTAATGAAATCTTTTTATGAAATAAAACTAAACCCTAGAAACTCTAAAATCTGATTGGATGACCTGTGTTTGAAATGTCCTATACCAACAGAACTAACAAAGAGCAAAGTCATTTCAATCACATAATGGGTAAATTATTATGGCTTAGTCGTGTGTCAGAGCATTAACCACTAGGCCAAAATTCTGAATACTTATTTGCTTTGGTTTACTTGACATAGCATTCAAGGTTTTTTCAAGGGGAAAGGTGCCTAAGACATCAACTAATCACCGGCATGCCTCTGGGCTCAGTGCTTGGCCCTTTTCTATTATCAATACACACAACTTCATTGGGCCCAAACATAAAGGCAAATGGTTTCTCCTATTTGTGAAGATTATAATCACCTTTGCCTGTCATTCCAGCATGATAACAATGGTTGATGTGACATTAGTTTTTCAGACCCATAGGTTTTCATATTTTTCAAATAACCCGTGAACCAAACCAACCAGCCAAGAGATGAATCACATCATGAAATATTATGAAAGACATTATTATAAAAATGACACTGACACATATGGCTTCTACAGAAGCATATATCATCACTTCCACATATACTTCATAGCTAAAAATCCATTTCTCCATGGAGAAACTGAATGAAATTTTTACTTCCGCAACCCTACTGGTACGCTCTGTTACTGTCAGAGTTCTCCATATTCTGCTTTCACAGGATAACCCTTTAGACCTTTTGATATTACATGTCTGGAGTTTGCAAAACACAAGCCTTTACGCTTCTATTGAAATGTTGGCTATTACATCCATTCAACTGAGGTCAGACACTCACCATTATTGAATGAGGTTTGATTCTTCCCCAATGAGAATCCGATGGCATTGATCACTCTGTAATATGAGCTCATTAGCAAACTGACTCAGGATCACTGTGTTTGGGAAACGAAGAAGCTGCTCATCTTGACCTTAGCTAACGTCTCCAATCGATTAACTCAGACTGGGAAAATAAGCCGCCGAGAGGTGAACACTGCTTTGTCTGAAACATGATTATAGTACTTTGGCCTCTTGGTTTTTAGCATTAGAGTAGAGTAACTAAATTAGCGCTTACTGATAGTATTAATAATGACTTGGGGCGACTGATTTACATTGATTCTTGTTGCGCGTGTTTCAAGAGCCGTATGGCACCACACACTTGATGTGTTTAAATTATATGAAAGTGCACGCTAAATTACTGTACTTGGAGATGATGGGAGGTAATATTGTTAATGACTTGGGTAAAAGATTCTATTAGATTCTTTAGGCATTTCAATTGAGTGTTACAGACCCTAGTCAAGTATATCTACTGCTGAATCTAGAGTAGGTACCTTAAAATATAGCTTTTTTTTTGTTTGTTTCTGTTTTTTAAGGTAAATGGTTTTATAAACATTAAGGTGATCATTAGCATTAGCTTAGTTGTTACGGTTCTTTGGCTTCAGTTTGAATTGTGGAAATTGGGTAGAGGGGTAGGTTAAGTTGTTCCAGTGGGTAAGCTGCGTCACTCCCTTAATCTAACAAACTGTGCACAATAATTGCCATATGGCCATATTTTTAGAAACAACACATCATAAACATCTGCCTGTGATTGGAAAAAAATACAAAATACAAAATGGTAGATTTGTTAGAGTGTCAGCATTGCAAATTTGTTTCACTGCCACCAAATATCTAGAATATTAAACCGTTTCTCAGCAAATAAATTAGTTGATAGTAGACATTGACTTTTGTGACTTTACCTCTAATTTTCATTTATTAAGAGACAGTTTGAATAAAAACATAATAGTAAAAAATCATTTAAACCGTCCATGTAGCAATTATAAAAAAAAAAAAACTAACAAAAATAATATTTTTTCTTCTTGAACCTCAGCTGTATACTCTAAACGACTGTTGACACCATTGAGCAGCATCTAATATAAATGGTTAATGGGTTGTGATGACCAACTACATGGTTGAAAGACCATGTAATCTCTCTTCAATTACAGAAAAGCACACACAGCTTTCTCTCTTCCAGCTGACACTGAAAGGCTGTGATGTGTAAAAATGAAGATCTGTGGTATAGAGGCTCTTGGAGGCACTAGGCATCTGTCTGGTTATTTGTGTTTTAGCACCATGTGTCAGTTTAAACCCCTCCAACACACAACAAACACACCTCTCAGATACTTCAGCTTAATTAGTGCTAAGGCAAGTATCATTATTGCTCAAACCTCTGACCTTTAGTATTAATCTTTGGCATGAAACTCATGTTGCACCATTTGTGCTTGGATATGATAGTTAAAATCATGCAGCTTGTTGTGGAGAGGTGTCCCATTACTTTTCTAAATGGTCTTAATTACAATTTTGCCTGACAGATGGTAAAATGGGTGAGAGAAATCATATAGTTGATTTCGAACTGCGTCCTCTAGGGGCCGCTATGGGTAACACCTCGTCGTGACCCGTGTCTGAAGCATACATTGAAAAAACACCAATTTGTTGGCCGGCTACAGCCTCTGACGTCACTACCGGCGCGACTATAAACCGGCACCGGGAGAACACGTCATTCTCTTCTTCGTCTTCACTGACTGTTCTGTTTGAAGCGTGCATCTGAAAGAACTGGTAAGAGCGATCTTTCTCTGTATATCATGGAGACTATTAGCAAGCGTTTAGACAATGCATCCATGTCGGCATTACACAAGCGATCCTTGCGTCATTTGTTTGGGTGAAGAGCACGCACCCGATGTCTTTGAGGAGGCAATCGGCGTGCTTTGTGAGTGTTTTTTCAAGGAAAAAGGCTCCGCTCTCGTTCGTCTCTCTTCCGATAAAAAGGCAGTCATCTGCTTCCCGCGGTTCAGGACCTGCCGCTGCTGAGGCATGGAGGAGAATGAGCTCGTGAGAATACAGGTCTGTTTGAATGTTTTAAAGAGGGATTTTCCCTTTTGCCCTCGTAATGCAGGCGGACGAGAGAGAGCCTCAGGAGGATGATGTTATATCTTTAACACTATCAGGTTAGTGCTCTGCTGGGTTTTTACCCAGGGAAAGCAGGAGTTATTTGAGGATGGTGAAGAAGCTTAGGCTGAGCCATCTCAATTCTCCTGCCCTACGTATGTAGAGCTGTTAGAGGTTATGGATCGCGCCACGGCAAAGTTGGACTTGCCATGAAAATGCACTAACAATATGACTATGTAAGGCCGTTAAAAAAATAAAGAAATAAAATAAAATAAAAAAATTTAAAAAAACCTCGATGAGTGTTTTCTTTCTGACCATAGCCCTCCAGCTCAGGTGAGCCTTCCATTTCTGCATGATCTCCATACAGATATCAAAAGAAACGAAAGAGGCCATTTTCCTCTCAAGTTCCTCGGTTTCGGCGTTAGAGTAAATCTGCTGACATCGAGGTGAAAGCGGCTATGAGAGGATGCCCCCTGTAGAAGGAGATAAAAAAAAATGGATGGTGATTTCTTTCTGCGGGGGAGACATCCTCTCTTAAGCTCCCTCCTTGCCATCTAAGCCCCTTCAGAAATTCATCTGGCTTAGATGGCAAGGCATACGCAGCAGCAGGTCAGGCTGTGGCTTTGTTACACACAATGATGGTGCTTCAAGCATATCAGGCTGATCTGCTAAGAGACCTGGATTAAGGCAAGGGCCTTTCTCCTGATCAGGTAGCCGCGTCGCACCACAGACCTCTCTCCATGCTACCAAGCAGCTCACCTCCGCCATGGGCGGAACTAGGGCATCCATGGTTGCAGTGGAGAGACGTCTGTGGATGAACCTGGCAGACATCGGGGAGAAGAAAGAAAAAGGTTTCTTCTCGATACTCAGGTTTCGCCTTCTGAACTTATCGGTATTTCCTTTGACACGGTGATCGAGAAGTTCAGGGAGATGAAGGCGCGCTCTGCTGCTTTCAGATCCTTCGTTCCTCGAAGGTCCAGGTCTGAGCTCGAACAACATAGGGGTCCTGGCCTGTCTCGATCTGAGGATCAAAGATGGGCACAGAAGGCTAGTGTCGTGACTCGCGCTCCTCCCTCACCTGTGGGCAGGGGTAAGAAGAATCGTGGGTCACGTGGAGGTAAGCAGATCCTAAGCGAAGTAATCCAGACGAGGCAGAGTTCTCGTCCGAATCAGTGTGAAACCGAGGAATCTACTCATTCCCTTCATGGATTTTTTACTTCTGCTTTTATCCTCCCCTTCCTAATTCCCCTGTAACCACCATCTCTCCACCTGATCGAGGTTAGGTGGAAACCTCTCGCATAACAGTCTCTTATACTGGACCTATAATGTTTTTGGTTGGTTTTATGTTCATAGCAACCACCTGACTGATGGTCCGGACTAAAAGGAGGTGCCCCTTGAGCAGGGCTCCAGCGCAGGAGGGTGGGTGAGTATGTAACCCTCTCTGTATATACTTATGTGTATTAAATTGCTGGTGGTTATGTGTCTACTAATAAATTATGTAAGTTTCCTTTGCAGTGCTCAATTACAGTGTTTACTAAACACTCGCCAGCACCAGCCATCCAGCTTCATGTTCCGGTATCAGGTGGCTGAGATCACAGGCTTCTGCGGGAGCCTCCTTGATCATCAGGCCTGGCACAGCACTGCAGGGAATTTCATGGATGTCCGGCCAGGTCACCATGAGGGGTCTCCTGGCCTCTTAGGGGTGCTGTCGCATCTAGTGGGAAGTGAAGGTGGCAGTTACAGAAGTCTTCTTGTATATGCTACCTCAGGTCATGCTCCCCTCACCTGAGGTTTGTAAAATTGAGCTTGTCTCTCCCGTGTAATTCATCACCTCTGCGATGCTTAGGAACCTTTAGGTACACACTCTAAGCTTTGTGTACTTTCTCAAAACCACATGGTGGTCAGTGTGCACGTGAACACTTAGCACAATTTTTAAAATCCACGTAAGTGGTAAGTGTGCACGCAAGACTCTGCGCACTTTCTGAAATCCTGTATGGTAAGGGTTTCAGGCTCCGCCTCATTCCCTTTCTTGAGATGATTAGACCTTGGTTCCTTGGGCCTCATTCAGCCAGTGTGTATTTATTTATACACACACAGGAGTTCTCCTCTCATATGAGACTGAGTTCTCTGTTTTTTTCCCCAGAGCACTCCAGTATTGTTTCCATAGATCGAGTTGATGACTCTCAATCATACTGTTTTGAGATGCAACATTCCATCTATGAGCTGCTCTATCAGAGTGCCACGAGAGCCCCTCCTTAGAACAGTATTTGAAAACCCATGCTATGGTAAGTGTGCACGTGAAGTCTTTGCACACTTTTTGAAATCCACACTGTGGTAAGTTCGCACGCTAGTATTGTGCGTTCTTTCTAAAATCCTATATGGTGAGGGCTTCGCGACAGCTCTTACAGCAACCTTATGCGCAAGCTAGCGGTAGCCACTGTGTGACAGGCAAGACTTGGTAGAAAATGCTAGGTTCTTAGCCGTGTCCCTTTAAAGGAATCTTTCCTGATTCCAAGCCTTCAGCTCTAACCTGGGCCAAGGCCCTGACGAGACACTGCACCATCTAGCTCCCTGCCATGCTTCGGATGCAAGCTTCAGATGAAAAAGTGAATGATGTGTTCTCAAGATGCCTGTTTATAGTCACACCGTTAGTGACATCAGAGGCTGTTGCCGGCCAACAAGTTTTTTTTTTTTTTTTTTTTTTAAATGTATGCTTCAGACACGGGTCACAACGAGGTGTTCCCCATAGCAGCCCCTAGAGGACGCAGTGTCTCGTTCTCTACTCAGGTATCCATGGTTACATTTGTAACCTGAGACGACATGATGGATTAGACTGTTGGAAATAAGTTCATTTAAATGTATTGAATGTTCACTTGTAGCATACTTCAGATCTTAAATGTAAGGCAACTTAAGTGTCAATAAAGTGAATACACTTCAGTATCTATTTATTACTTCCTAACTTGGTTTTGATATTATTATCTTTGTTTGAAATATTAAGGGAACATCTGCAAGATATGAAAAGCCCCCATTGTCTAAAATAAGGGCCCCAAACTTAAGAAAAAAGAACAATGATGCTTTTGGCCTGTTTTGATAAAGTGTCACATTTATTTATTTATATAGCGCTTTAAACAAAATACATTGCGTCAAAGCAACTGAACAACATTCATTAGGAAAACAGTGTCAATAATGCAAAAATGATAGTTAACGGCAGTTCATCATTGGATTCAGTTATGTCATCTCTGTTCAGTTAAATAGTGTCTGTGCATTTATTTGCAATCAAGTCAACGATATCGCTGTAGATGAAGTGTCCCCAACTAAGCAAGCCAGAGGCGACAGCGGCAAGGAACCGAAACTCCATCGGTGACAGAATGGAGAAAAAAACCTTGGGAGAAACCAGGCTCAGTTAGGGGGCCAGTTCTCCTCTGACCAGACGAAACCAGTAGTTCAATTCCAGGCTGCAGCAAAGTCAGATTGTGCAGAAGAATCATCTGTTTCCTGTGGTCTTGTCCTGGTGCTCCTCTGAGACAAGGTCTTTACAGGGGATCTGTATCTGGGGCTCTAGTTGTCCTGGTCTCCGCTGTCTTTCAGGGATGTAGAGGTCCTTTCTAGGTGCTGATCCAGCATCTGGTCTGGATACGTACTGGATCCGGGTGACTGCAGTGACCCTCTGATCTGGACACAGACTGGATCTGGTGGCCACGGTGACCTCGGAACAAGAGAGAAACAGACAAATATTAGCGTAGATGCCATTCTTCTAATGATGTAGCAAGTACATAGGTTGTTATGGGAAGTGTTTCCGGTTCCGGTTTACCTAATTAATGCAGCCTAAAAATCCTTTAACGGATTTGGATAATAAAAGCATATTAGTATGTTATGTGTATGCCAGTTTAAAGAGATGGGTCTTTAATCTAGATTTAAACTGCAAGAGTGTGTCTGCCTCCCGAACAATGTTAGGTAGGTTATTCCAGAGTTTGGGCGCCAAATAGGAAAAGGATCTGCCGCCTGCAGTTGATTTTGATATTCTAGGTATTATCAAATTGCCTGAGTTTTGAGAACGTAGCGGACGTAGAGGATTATAATGTAAAAGGAGCTCATTCAAATACTGAGGTGCTAAACCATTCAGGGCTTTATAAGTAATAAGCAATATTTTAAAATCTATGCGATACTTGATAGGGAGCCAGTGCAGTGTTGACAGGACCGGGCTAATATGGTCATACTTCCTGGTTCTAGTAAGAACTCTTGCTGCTGCATTTTGGACTAGCTGTAGTTTGTTTACTAAGCGTGCAGAACAACCACCCAATAAAGCATTACAATAATCTAACCTTGAGGTCATAAATGCATGGATTAACATTTCTGCATTTGACATTGAGAGCATAGGCCGTAATTTAGATATATTTTTGAGATGGAAAAATGCAGTTTTACAAATGCTAGAAACGTGGCTTTCTAAGGAAAGATTGCGATCAAGTAGCACACCTAGGTTCCTAACTGATGACGAAGAATTGACAGAGCAACCATCAAGTCTTAGACAGTGTTCTAGGTTATTACAAGCAGAGTTTTTAGGTCCTATAATTAACACCTCTGTTTTTTCAGAATTTAGCAGTAAGAAATTACTCGTCATCCAGTTTTTTATATCGACTATGCAATCCATTAGTTTTTCAAATTGGTGTGTTTCACCGGGCTGCGAAGAAATATAGAGCTGAGTATCATCAGCATAACAGTGAAAGCTAACACCATGTTTCCTGATGATATCTCCCAAGGGTAACATATAAAGCGTGAAGAGTAGCGGCCCTAGTACTGAGCCTTGAGGTACTCCATACTGCACTTGTGATCGATAGGATACATCTTCATTCACTGCTACGAACTGATGGCGGTCATATAAGTACGATTTAAACCATGCTAATGCACTTCCACTGATGCCAACAAAGTATTCAAGTCTATGCAAAAGAATGTTGTGGTCAATTGTGTCAAACGCAGCACTAAGATCCAATAAAACTAATAGAGAGATACACCCACGATCAGATGATAAGAGCAGATCATTTGTAACTCTAAGAAGAGCAGTCTCAGTACTATGATACGGTCTAAATCCTGACTGGAAATCCTCACATATACCATTTTTCTCTAAGAAGGAATATAATTGTGTGGATACCACCTTTTCTAGTATCTTGGACAGAAAAGGGAGATTCGAGATTGGTCTATAATTAACTAGTTCTTTGGGGTCAAGTTGTGGTTTTTTGATGAGAGGCTTAATAACAGCCAGTTTGAAGGTTTTGGGGACATGTCCTAATAACAATGAGGAATCAATAATTGTCAGAAGAGGATCTATGACTTCTGGAAGCACCTCTTTCAGGAGCTTAGATGGTATAGGGTCTAACATACATGTTGTTGGTTTAGATGATTTAACAAGTTTATACAATTCTTCCTCTCCTATGGTAGAGAATGAGTGGAACTGTTCCTCAGGGGGTCTATAGTGCACTGTCTGATGTGATACTGTAGCTGACGGCTGAATGGTTGCAATTTTATCTCTAATAGTATCGATTTTAGAAGTAAAGTAGTTCATAAACTCATTACTGCTGTGGTGTTGGGAAATGTCAACACTTGTTGAGGCTTTATTTTTCGTTAATTTAGCCACTGTATTGAATAAATACCTGGGGTTATGTTTGTTTTCTTCTAAAAGAGAAGAAAAGTAATCTGATCTAGCAGTTTTTAATGCTTTTCTGTAAGATATGTTACTTTCCCGCCAAGCAATACGAAATACCTCTAGTTTTGTTTTCCTCCAGCTGCGCTCCATTTTTCGGGCTGCTCTCTTTAGGGTGCAAGTATGCTCATTATACCATGGTGTCAAACTGTTTTCCTTAACCTTCCTTAAGCGTAAAGGAGCAACTTTATTTAAAGTGCTAGAAAAGAGAGAGTCCATAGTTTCTGTTACATCATCAAGATGTTCTGAGGTTTTGGATATGCTAAGGAATTTGGATACATCAGGAAGATAACTTAAAAAGCAGTCTTTTGTGTTAGAATTGATGGTTCTTCCATACTTGTAACAAGAAGTAGAATTTACAATTTTGGCTATATGAATTTTGCAAAGAACTAAATAATGATCTGAGATATCATCACTTGGCTGAATAATTTCAACACCATCAACATCAATTCCATGTGACAGTATTAAATCTAGAGTATGATTTCGACAATGAGTAGGTCCTGAAACGTGTTGTCTAACACCAATAGAGTTCAGAATGTCTATAAATGCTGATCCCAATGCATCGTTTTCATTATCAACATGGATATTAAAATCACCAACTATTAAAACTTTATCTGCAGCCAGAACTAACTCAGATGTAAAATCACCAAACTCTTTAATAAAGTCTGTATGGTGCCCTGGTGGCCTGTATACAGTAGCCAGTACAAACATAACAGGGGATTTATCATTAACATTTGTTTCTTTGGATAATGTTATATGAAGTACCATTACTTCAAACGAGTTATACTTGTAGCCTGCCCTCTGAGAAATCCTGAAAACGTTGTTATAAATTGAAGCAACACCTCCACCTTTGCCTTTTAGACGTGGCTCATGTTTATAACAGTAATCTTGGGGGGTGGACTCATTTAAAATAATGTAATCATCAGGTTTTAGCCAGGTTTCTGTCAAACAGAGTACATCTATATTATGATCAGTGATCATATTATTTACAAAAAGTGTTTTCGTAGAAAGGGATCTGATATTCAATAAGCCAAGCTTTATCATTTGTTTATCCATATTGCTTCTGTTTTTTACTTGTTGAACCTCAATTAAATTGTTAATCTTAACCTGGTTTGGACGTTTTTTGTTTTTTCTAGTTCGGGGAACAGACACAGTCTCTATAGTGTGATATCTAGGTGAAAAAGTCTCTATGTGCTGAGAATTAACTGACCTCTGTGACGGGAGGCAGCTAGCAGACGGTCGGTTTAGCCAGTCTGTCTGCTTCCTGACCTGGGCCCCAGTTAGTCAAGTATAAACACTAAGACTATTTGCCATATTTCTAAAGAGAAGAGTGGCGCCACCCCAGGAGGGATGAAGACCATCTCTTTTAAACAGGTCAGGTCTGCCCCAAAAGCTCGTCCAATTGTCTATGAAACCTATGTTATTCTGTCGGCACCACTTAGACATCCAGCCATTGAGTGATGACAATCTGCTATGCATCTCATCACCACGGTAAGCAGGGAGGGGACCAGAGCATATTACAGTGTCTGACATCGTGCTTGCAAGTTCACACACCTCTTTAATGTTATTTTTAGTGATCTCCGACTGGCGAAGTCGAACATCATTAGCGCCGGCATGAATAACAATCTTACTGTATTTACGTTTAGCATTAGCCAGCACTTTTAAATTTGCCAAGATGTCAGGCGCTCTGGCTCCCGGTAAACATTTGACTATGGTGGCTGGTGTCTTTATATTCACGTTCCGTACAATAGAATCACCAATAACTAGAGCACTTTCATCAGGTTTCTCAGTGGGTGCATCACTGAGTGGGGAGAACCTGTTTAATGTTTTGATCGTAACAGAAGAGCGGTGTTTTGACCCACGACTACGCTGCCTCACCGTCACCCAGTTGCCCTGCTGCTGGGGCTCTGTTTCCGGAACCGAACAATGTACAGGAATCCCTGAGCTAGACGCATCCAAAGCCGTATCTAGAGCCCTAACATTTTTACTATCCTCAATTAAAGTTTGGATGCGTGTCTCTAATTCTGAAATCTTCTCTGTCAGCCTAACTATTTCCCTGCATTTATCACATGTGAATCCCTCATCAGCGACAGAGATAGATAAACTGTACATGTGGCAAGAGGTGCAAGAAACAATGATAGGAGAAGCCATTACTCACCGTGCTTGATGAAAATTCTTACTGCGGTTGTTTGATGAACTTGTGAAAAACTGGAGCGAGGGAGTCAAAGTCAAAGTCACCTTTATTTATATAGCGCTTTAAACAAAATACCATTGCGTCAAAGCAACTGAACAACATTCATTAGGAAAACAGTGTCAATAATGCAAAAATGATAGTTAAAGGCAGTTCATCATTGGATTCAGTTATGTCATCTCTGTTCAGTTAAATACTGTCTGTGCATTTATTTGCAATCAAGTCAACGATATCTCTGTAGATGAAGTGTCCCCAACTAAGCAAGCCAGAGGCGACAGCGGCAAGGAACCGAAACTCCATCGGTGACAGATTGGAGAAAAAAACCTTGGGAGAAACCAGGCTCAGTTGGGGGGCCAGTTCTCCTCTGACCAGACGAAACCAGTAGTTCAATTCCAGGCTGCAGCAAAGTCAGATTGTGCAGAAGAATCATCTGTTTCCTGTGGTCTTGTACTGGTGCTCCTCTGAGACAAGGTCTTTACAGGGGATCTGTATCTGGGGCTCTAGTTGTCCTGGTCTCCACTGTCTTTCAGGGATGTAGAGGTCCTTTCTAGGTGCTGATCCAGCATCTGGTCTGGATACGTACTGGATCCGGGTGACTGCAGTGACCCTCTGATCTGGATACAGACTGGATCTGGTGGCCACGGTGACCTCGGAACAAGAGAGAAACAGACTAATATTAGCGTAGATGCCATTCTTCTAATGATGTAGCAAGTACATAGGGTGTTATGGGAAGTGTTTCCGGTTCCGGTTTACCTAATTAATGCAGCCTAAAAATCCTTTAACGGATTTGGATAATAAAAGCATATTAGTATGTTATGTGTATGCCAGGTTAAAGAGATGGGTCTTTAATCTAGATTTAAACTGCAAGAGTGTGTCTGGAAAAGGATCTGCCGCCTGCAGTTGATTTTGATATTCTAGGTATTATCAAATTGCCTGAGTTTTGAGAACGTAGCGGACGTAGAGGATTATAATGTAAAAGGAGCTCATTCAAATACTGAGGTGCTAAACCATTCAGGGCTTTATAAGTAATAAGCAATATTTTAAAATCTATGCGATGCTTGATAGGGAGCCAGTGCAGTGTTGACAGAACCGGGCTAATATGGTCATACTTCCTGGTTCTAGTAAGAACTCTTGCTGCTGCATTTTGGACTAGCTGTAGTTTGTTTACTAAGCGTGCAGAACAACCACCCAATAAAGCATTACAATAATCTAACCTTGAGGTCATAAATGCATGGATTAAAGGACTATCTGTTTTTGACTTGCTTTCCATATTGATTTGATTAAAGGGATTATATAGTTTAATGAGTTTTCTGCTTGAGTGCTCTGAGAGATGAGGTGAGATGCTCTTTCACTCTCTTCAGTTGATACATTTCAAGTACACTTCACACAATGTATTCTCTATCAAACACTACTAGAACACAAACACACACACACACAAACACACACAACAACAAAACAAAACTCACAAATAATAAAATTCAGTATCAATCAACCACAAATTTTGTAATATTTCGATCTCCCTCAGATCTAATAATTTAATAATAATTAAAAAAAAATAATAATTATTCACACAGACAATTATTAGGTTAATCTTTACCATGGTAAACGTATTACATTTCTGTATTAAATTTATTTTAAAATGAATTGACTGGTAAACATGTTAACATGCTAAGATAATAAAAAAATACATTAAAGACCTGGAAGAAATATTTCTCAAAGTAGTTCTGTTACATACTTCACGACTCCTTGTTCAAACTCTTGTTCTATCCAGGCTGGACTAATACAGTGCTCTCTTGGCAGGTCTTCCAGTCACATCTATCAACCCTCTACAATTATCCAATTAATTAATTAATTAATTGATTGTTTATCAATTTGCACTGGCTAAGGCATTAATGTTTGCCTACAAAACCACCACTGTCTTTGCACCCCTTTACCTAAGTCCATTACTTCAGAGTTATGTGCCCAGTAGAAGCTTGCATTCTGTAAATGAACGAGGCATTATTGTGCCATCTCAAAGAGGCACAAAATAATAACGAAAAACTGTTCCCTCCTCATGAAATGACCTGCCCAACTCAATCCAAGCAGCTGGGTCATAGCTATCTTCAAGAAACGACTAAAAACACATCTGTTCAAACTTTATTTTTTACCCTCCAACTCTAGCACTTTCTATTATATGTTAATTCTACTTTATCTATTAATATTTTTTATAAAAAAAATAGAAAAAAACACTAGCGTTCTATTTTTTCTATTCTATCTACTTGTTTTTCTTTGTGTGTGTGTGTGTGTGCAGGCAGCGCAATCTTAACAACCTGCACACTTTGCTTATGTCTGCTAATACACTACTTTATTTTTCTATTGGTCACTGGAACTTCCAGTCTGCGGTAAACAAAGCCAATTTCATTACTTCTACTACTAGTAATTCAAAGCTTAATCTCATGGCCCTAACAGAGACCTGGATCAAACCAGAGGGCACTGCTACACCTAGAGCACTCTCCAATAAATTCTCATTGTCCCACTCCCCACGTTTTACTGGAAGAGGTGGAGGTACTGGTCTGCTCATCTCTAATGATTGGAAATTTAATCCTTTACCATCTTTGGGTATTAACAGCTCCTTTGAATCTCATTCAGTTACTGCTACTTACCCTCTTAAAATACATATTGTAGTTGTCTATCAACCCCCAGGACCACTAGGTAACTTTTTGGATGAATTAGATGTGTTGCTCTCAACCTTTCCTGAGGATGATACTCCCCTAGTTATGCTTGGAGATTTCAACATCCATCTAGATAAACCTCTGTATGCTGATTTCCACACTCTGCTTGCCTCTTTTGATCTCAACCGAGTGTCAACTACTGCTACTCACAAATCAGGCAACCAACTGGACCTTATTTATACACAACACTGCTCTACTGATCATGTTCTAGTTACTCCACTGCACACGTTGGATCACTTCCTCCTCACTCTTAACCTCAACATGGTTCCTGACACATCACTTACCCTTCCACGTGTCATCTTTCGACGTAACCTACGCTCACTCTCATCCTCCCAGCTATCTGCAATGGTTTCATCTTCACTTCCTTCCCCTAAACTAATCTTTTGATACTAACAGTGCTACTGATTCTTTCTGTTTAGACCTTGTCTTCCAGGTCAGCCCATACCACCCCTTCATACCACAGTATTTTTGGATTTGCGCCACACCCTTTCAGCAGCTCTAAGCTTAGAACGGTGTTCGCATAGAACATCAGATAACCAAGGGGCAAATGGTTATCTGATGTTCTATGCGAACACCGTTCTAAGCTTAGAGCTGCTGAAAGGGTGTGGCGCAAATCCAAAAATACTACTGACCTTAATTTGTATCAGTCACTCCTATCTTCCTTCTCTGCTAATGTCTCCACTGCTAAAATGACATACTACCATAACAAAATTAACAATTCATCTAACTCTCACATGCTTTATAAAACATTTTCCTAACTTCTTTGTCCTCCTCCTCACCCTCCTGCTTCATCTCTAATAGCTGATGACTTTGTATATAATGCTCTGTCCATGTCTTTCTGTCTAAGGGCACTGTAGTCACTCAAAAATCTCAGTGCTCTCTATGTACGTCTGTGTCTTATGTCTTGTTATTGTCACTGTATGTCTGAGCCTCGTAACAAGCATTTCAATGCCCAGTTTTCCCCAGTGTTAACTATGCAAATGACAAATAAATGCCTCTTGACTCTTGACTCTTGACTTTGCCACATGTGCACATTTTTCCACACCACAATCAGTCAAGTTCATATCACCAACAAACATACATGCATTTACATCCTTCTTTTCGCTCTCTGAGGCAGGAGTCTCCAAACTCATCCTTTCTAATCATTGTACTACTTGTCCGCTTGATCCTATTCCATCTCATCTCCTTCAAGCCATTTCTCCTGCAGTTGTACCTGCACTCACTCACATCCTTAATATATCCCTCCACACTGGTGTTTTTCCCTCATCATTTATACAGGCTTGTATAACTCCACTACTTAAAAAACCCAACCTCAACCCATCTCTTTTAGAGAACTACAGGCAAGTTTCCCTTCTTCCTTTCATTGCAAAAACACTTGAACGAGCTGTGTTCAACCAAGTCTCTGCATTTCTCACACAGAACAACCTCCTTGACAGCAACCAATCTGGCTTCAGAAGTGGACAGTCAACTAAGACTGCCTTGCTCTCAGTTGTTGAAGCCCTAAGACTGGCAAGAGTGGAATCCAAATATTCAGTACTTATCCTGCTTGATCTGTCCGCTGCTTTTGGCATGGTTAACCACCAGATCCTCCTATCAACCCTACTGGCAAAGGGCATCTCAGGAACCACACTTCAGTGGTTTGAGTCTTACCTATCAGATTTAGTCCTTTAAAAGTATCTTGGAGAGGTGAGGTGTCCAAGTCACAACATCTAACTACTGGGATGCCTCAGGGCTCAGTTATTGGACCACTTCACTTCTCTCTCTACATGGCATCATTAGGTTCTGTCATTCAGAAACATGGCTTTTCATACAACTGCTATGCTGATGACACTCAACTTTACCTCTCATTCCATCCTGATGATCTGACGATAGCTACTCGCATCTCAGCTTGTCTAACAGACATTTCTAGCTGGATGATGGACCATCACCTTCAACTCAACCTTGCCAAGACAGAACTGCTTGTGGTTCCAGCAAACCCATCGTTTCATCACAATTTCACCATCAAGTTAGGCACATCAACCATAACTCCTTCAAAAACAGCCAGAAACCTTGGAGTTATGATTGATGATCAGCTGATTTTCTCAGACAACATTGATAAAACTGTTTGATCCTGCAGATTTGCTTTATTCAACATCAGAAGATCAGACCCTTTCTTTCAGGACATGCTGCACAACTCATTGTTCAAGCTCTTGTTCAGGCTGGACTATTGCAATGCCCTCTTGGCAGGTCTTCCAGCCAGTTCTATCAAACCTTTACAATTAATCCAAAAAGTGGCAGCAAGATTAATTTCTAATGAGCCAAAAAGAATACACGTCACACCTCTGTTTATCAGTTTGCACTGGCTACCAATAGCTTCTCGCATAAAATTCAAGGCATTGATGTTTGCCTACAAAACTACCACTGGCTCTGCACACATTTACCTAAATTCATTACTTCAGACTTATGTGCCCTCTACAAGCTTGCGTTCTGCAAGTGAACGTCACTCGATTGTGCCATCCCAAAGAAGCACAAAGTCACTTTTACGGACTTTTAAATTAAATGTTCCCTCCTGTTGGAATGACATCCCCTACTCAATCGGAGCAGCTGAGTCTTTAGCCATCTTCAAGAATCGCCTTAAAACCCACCTCTTCCATCTTTATTTGACCCTCTAACTTTAGCACTCACTATTCTAATTCTATTCTTTAAAAAAAAATCTAACTACCTTTCTAAACTTTTTGTATTCTATTTTCTTTTCATTTATTATGCAATTATGTGTGTGTGTGTGTGTGTGTGTGTGTGTGTGTGTGTGTGTGTGTGTGTGTGTGTGTGTGTGTGTGTTGTGTGTGTATAAGACCTCTAACACTAGCTTGCTCTATTCTTTTTCTATTCTGTTTTCTTTTTATTTATTATATTATTTAAAAGCCCATGCTACATCTACTGTGTTAAGCTAACTGAGACTTGTTATAGCACTTATACAGTATATCATTGCTCTTTTTGTTGTTTTTGATTGCTTCCACTTTCCTCATTTGTAAGTCGCTTTGGATAAAAGCGTCTGCTAAATGAATAAATGTAAAATGTAAATAAATGTAAATATATCCATCAATCTATATATATTTATATGTTCATTCGTCCATCAACATCTATCTGTCTGTTCATCGATCCTTCTCTCTTTCATTCTGTCTATCATTCTGTTGTTCTATTTACAAGTATTTTTTGTCAAATAGGTTTTATTAAAAGACAAGGATATTGAAGATGGATTTGCAATCGTAGATATTCCGTCTCTATTACATGTACAAAAACACAAGCCTTTTTTAACAACATATTAAATTGATGGTAATATAAAGAGCAGCTTTTTACCTTTTCTTCATCTTGGACATCTTTATATGTCACTGACCCTTTAATTCTGTTCTGTCATAACGATTAAGGTCAAGCGGATAAACAAGCTCTAATTGCTTATAAAGAGATTTCTAAGGTCACGCGTGAAGGTTGCATATTTTGCATCTGTCTAAATACAGCACACTGTACTCTGCTTGACCCATCCAGGGCGATGCTGTTATTACTGTACCTCCCATGGGCCAGCAGAAGCAAGCGGACTGACTAATGCTTTTATTAGCTTTCAGACCACCAGCACAAATCATGACTGATCTAATCTCATCAGCTCATTTAAGAGTATGAGAAATGAGACGTTTGCAGGTATATACAAAGTCCTAATGTCAGTGTTCCAGCCCTTACGTCGCCTCTGGGCTTTTCCCGCCCTGGAAAGAATGATGTGAATATTATTCCTCTCTGAGTGGCATTAGAAGCCCACATCGTTTCTCCGACAACTTTATGAAAGCAGAAGGGGTCGTGGCTCATATTCAGTGATGATTGACAATTATGGCCACATAATTCTCTGCCTGTCAGTTTTGCACGCCAGCCCCTTTTCTCTCCATCGGAGTGACACATCCCTTAGATAAAGGAGAATAAATATGTCATAAATCAAGCCAAAGGCTTACGGGCCCCCACTGGGATAATCTGCCATGATGCACCAGTCTAGTATTCATCATTAGATTGGGAACTAGAAAAAGGTCACAGTACCAGGTAATTTCTTCTCCCTCTTCTCTCTCTCGCTCAAGCCATGGACACCAGGCGCGTGAAACGCCCGCTCATCTCAGCCAATAAGAGTGCATTAAGATGAGATCTCCGTATCATTTCCCCCTGCCCCTACCATATTCACAGATAACCACATTTTACATCACTTGTTCCTTTTTTTCATCCGCTTCCCTTTGTGTCTGTCAGCTGTTGATTTATTAGCATCTCCTAGCGTCGTGCCGCTAGCTTAAGTTCGGTTAGCTTTGGCGGTCCTGTCAGCTGTTGAGTTAATTACCACTCTTAATGAAGGACTGCTGCTTGGGTGGACATGACATTTGAGGCATGTCGTCAGAGGAAAACAAACAAATGGAAAAATTTAATTAGCGCAGTTGCGAAGTGACAGTTACTTTTTTTTTTTTTTTTTATAGCCACTCAGAATAAAAAGCACACTCTTATGCATATAATGAACTGCTCCGGTGCTTTTTTTTTTTTGAGTACTACCAGGCTCACTTCTTAAGAGTCAACAATAATGATAAGAAAGCAACCCACGATGCCCGTGTTATGGCAAACACATCAATTATTCATCTTTGTTAGCCTTATTATCTTTTCAGCGCCGACGTTAAGCGCCATGCCGTATTTGATGGGGATAATGATCAATGCTTCTTGAAGACCGGGAATGAAGTAAGGTGGGTGACAGCGCTGATTGTATTTATACGGCTCTTCTCTAAATATAGTCGCGCTGTGGTCCTGGTAGTGCTGGTGTTGAGGCATCAGTTCACGAGGTGACAGCAATGCTAGCATAATGAGAGAGCTGTTGTATTCGGGGCAAGTGGGAAGGCCTATAAGCTTCTTGTGGGTTTTTAAAGTACACATTTGTAGTGTGGCTGGCTCAAATGATACCACGTACAACAGAAACAATGAAACTAGAAGAATATCCATAGAAGAGAACTCCCTACAGGTGACAACATTAATTTAATTAACATCGACTAAGGGTAAAATTGCAGGGCAGTCTCTTGTGGTTTGTTGGTTTTATGAAAAAAGCAGCAATATCAGTATGACCAAAATCGACCCTTTTCACATTTCCAGGGGCCTCAGAAGCAAGTCTTCCTAGTTGGGCAAATTTCTTTAGTGGTGAATGGAAATTGCAATAAAAACAAATCTATGTTCCCATTTGCTCCAATAGCAAAATAAACACAGTACACAGCAGCGTTTCTGTAACTTTCCAAAAAATATATAGAGTGATTTTGTTGGTCAGAAGAGAGAAAAGACTAAAATTTGCCTTCACTTTCTCAGCTATCTTTTTAGAAACACGTCACTCTAACGATAAATGGTTTTCAGTACAAGGTAATAAAACACAAAGTATAGAGTTATATATATATATTCCTCATCACAGTCTGTTAAAAATGTTAATTACCAATCAATTAAAATTCAATGAATTACATTTGTTAGTATTATTAAATAATATTCCATCAAGAAATATAGCTCATTAGTAGAAATATAGTTCACTGCAGGCTGTCAATCAATCAATCTCAGTCAATAATTCAATAAATCAATCAAACAATCAATTATAAACAGAATTGGTTAATCTTAAAATAAAATAAAATCAATTACTAAGGCTGTTGGTATCAATGGAATTGATATTGGAAATGAAACTACCTCTTCTCACTCTAAAAAATGCTTTAAATACAACCCACTGCTGGGTGAAATGTGGACAAACCCAGCAACTGGGTTGTTTCGACCCAGCGGCTGGGTTACTGTCCTGAAGATTGGGTTAAACATTTAACCCTACTGTTGGTTGAAAACAACCCAGTCACTGGGTTTGTCCATATTTTACTCAGCGCTGGGTTGTATTTAATCCAGCATTTTTAGAGTGTGTCAATTAGCCTAAATGCCAAAGCAGCTGAAAGATATATCTGTCTGCAACTCATTTTATAGTCATTCTAGTTATTTTAAACAAGGAAATGTAATGCTAACCTCATAACAGTCTCAGAAAGTTATGTTTACAGAAAGTACCAAGTGTGCTACTCAAAGGCTTATTTGAACTCGACAAGTTTAATTTTCCCTCTTATTTTCTGGGTCTTACGCCAGTCGACATAGATGTTCATTTGTTTTGCCTCGATCTTCTGCCGTTCATTTCCCCATTTCCGTAATTCTTTTATTTTTCGATTTTCTTCATTTCTTGTCTGGCTAAATAACATCACCCTTCCCCCTCCCTCCGCTTTGATAAATAATTTGCGGCGATGCGCGTAGTCGTCAGTCAAGTGGGCTAGCGTGGCATGGGCTCTGCTGTGATGCGATAACTGCTCGCATATCTTGGCTGTGGCGTGGAGATTTATTAAGCCGCGATAAGTGAAGAGCTAGCCATCACGCTCAGCCAAATAGACTCCCCTATGCGTTTATTCTTATTGCGACGAGAGATGCAAAATGTCTCCCCAGAGGGCCCAGCGGCTGCCAAAGAGGCCTGGCAGGCTGTACGTGTCATTACTTTCTATTAGATAAAGAAGGAAATGCGGCTCGCTGGGACTTGGGCGATGATGGCAGTCGTTTGTATGAGTGACAGAGCATCACTCACCGGCAGACCCGGAGATGACTGCCAGGCGCTGCGTCCTGTCTTGTGCTGTCATATTTTTCTCCTCTGTTTAAGATGTTTTTGTCTTCGCAGAGTTTTGAAGTCATTAAGGAGCTGCGAGCTCTCGGGCTGTTGTTGTCCTATCAGAGGATGTCAGAGGAACTGGCTTCAGGACAGACCGCTGAGGCCTCAGCAAATGCAATATTACACACTGAGTTCTAATAAGCACATGATAAATGGAGAATTATACTATCTATATTCAGACAATCAATCTGACACATGCATAAACATTTTCTAATAATAGTTTCACGAAAGATATCAAGGATAGTTTTGGTTCTTGTTGCGAATCGGTCGACATTTGAGATAAAAGACACAAATGTTCAAGATATCATTACAATCTTAATATCCAGTGCATATTATTCTCATTAGTATTTGTTGGTATTCATACATAAAGTATACAAGCACAACTAATAAAAATTAAAATACTATAAATAATAATAAAAAAAAATTCACTAACATCATAATAAACTATAATGTAGTGTTACCATTAGTGACAGAGACTCGAAAAATTATAAAAAACAGTACAAAACATGTTTTCAAACATGGAAATGTTCATAATATTTTAACATCTGAAAGAATTATACACTTTTTTTTGGATATTTGTGATATATTCTAAAATATGGTCAAGGCTCAAGTCATATTTCATTGATTAAATAAAAAACATGAACTTGATCTGCATATCTGAAAGTTCTAATAGTTTTGAAACTATGTAGGTTATTATTGATCAAATGATGTATATTTTGATTGCATGCACCAACAGAGACCCCCACAGTGACTGGACAAGGTCTTTTAAGACTATTCTTTCCATTTCACCTTCTCCTAATATGTGCAGTTGTTTCTGCTCATCCACCCTGAGCATGTCAAATCCCTTCTCATCAAATATTCACACCGCCAACGTCTGTAATGATTTCCTGTCGCTTTGTATCTTTTGCATCCTGTGATTTCCCTTCCTTCTCCTCTGTGTCACATTCGACTGAGGTCAGCTAGTGGGATACACAGATGGGATTTAGATCTTGGCTACCATGGTAAAGATGATGTTCTCAAAGTGTTGTATAGATGCAGCGATTGAGTTTGTGCATATTAGGTGGATGAAATTACTGATTTTAAAAAGCCAATGGTTTTCAATCCATTTGTTGTTAAATGAAAAGCACAACATCTGTGTCTGTCCAGAAATTACATGCACAAGGGAGCACATACATTTCCTGAATAACCCGTACCATTGGATGTTTTGAGCACATCATCGCTTTCTGAAAAGATGGAGAAATGGTGGGTAGAAAGGCTTCAAAATGCTGTCTGTCAGAGATCTAACATACCTAAAAAAACGAATAGGTGATTTTTATAAAGTGTAGTTTGATCGCTTTATTCTCATGACAGCAATTATGAAAGTTTAATTTGCCTAATTTTCCAATATATTGACTAACATGTTTTGTTCTCAAAGATTTTGTGGAATTTCATCTCCAGATCACACATCTACACCTCAACACATTTGTGTCTGTTCAGTGGGTAATGACTCAGACTTTGTTGACCCTTCTTGATTCGGTTCATTGCCCTCTCTTCCTATGGCGATGTGCCTTAGGGTATGTTCAGTATTATGTCTGTTTAAAACAGATAAATGTGTCCACACATCAACACCTGTAATCCAACTCCAGCACTCTGTCTAGTTTATTGGCAGGTGACTGAAGCTCTGTCAGGTCATAATTCAACCAGGCTAAGATCCAGAGCCATTCCCAATGCTTTCGCCTGACAAAGCTGTAGTTTTGTGCAATTTGGCTCATTGTAGAAGTCAATGGTCCACTACTTGGTTTTAAAGGTTCAGTGAGTTCTCAGTTATTTCAGCTGTCAATATTTTAGAGCTGCAGATGTTAATGGCACTCTTAATAGTCATGGCACATTTTTGCCTGTCGCAAAGAATACGCATGACTCTACCTCTTCAGTAATTTGTTTGCTTCAGTTTAATAACTAACCAGTAACTTGCAAGCTTAGATGCCATGCAAAATTCACTTTTAGCAATTTGTTCAAGCAAATGAGCAAATAAATAAATAAATAAATACACACATAGTGCTTTTTCATGATATAAAAATAAAGAACTTTATAATTCATAAAAACAGTTTACAATATTGAAAAATGTACACATATACACTACCGATATAAATACTAATACTACAAAACTGAGCTATCGGCCCATATAAATATATTCCTTGATATGGGTAATTAAGATTAAAAACAAACACGTTTTTTAATGAATGAAACTAAACCTATTTATTTATTTTTATTTTTATATATTAAGTATGGTAGCAGTGAAGATATACGAATACGTATCGATATTAGTGTTTTTCAGACAATTTTGAATGCTGAAAATTGGTAGTAAGATTATTATTGGGCATTATTCAGATAAGGCCAATATTGGAAGTAGATCATTAGTATAATATGATTACCGTTATCAATATCGGTAACAGTCAACCAATTATTTGAAGCAGTACTTATTAGATTAGGCTGATACTGTAGGCAGAAAAAAAATCTTTCTATATTGTTATAATTAAGCCAATATTGGAAGCTGAACATTTATATAGATATGATTATCGGAATCTGTCTATTAAGACCAAATTTAAAGCAGATATTTTACATCTTAAATTTACTATATTATATATATATATATATATATATATACATTATTCTTATATATATATACATTGATTATCAATAATCTTATCAAATAAATTTTTCCCCTAATTTAGATAGTGCTCTCTTTCTGTGCCAGGTTTTGAAAGTAAAAAACTGTTAATTCTTCAATATAAGTATGACATTAGTTTATATTGTTGTATTGTTATAATAGAACTCAGTCAGTACATTTTAACTGACTGATCCAAACAGAAATATCATACATGAATTAAACATGACATAAAAACAACATCTGGTCCCATTGTGACATGGGAGTGTTTTTAATTTATTAATGTTAGCTTTATTTGGCTTAACTATTGCTTAGTTACTAAGGATCTTCAAATTAATAAAGATTTGTGGAGGTTGTTGCTTTTAGAAGTGCATGATGGGATTCTTTTTCGAACGTCTAGTTATTTGTGCAATCAGTTGAGTACAGTCTGCCAAACTGCATTTGTGCTTTATAATAATAATATTCATAAATATGAATGTGTCTGAAGATGGCCATGGTTCTCTGACACATTTCTCACCATCCCTGAGAGATGATTTTTACAATACCATCTTCTCACATTTATTACCCTCTGTTGAGCGCTTTCAAACAGTCCTGAATCATGAGCAGCGCTACTTTGATGCCACTGGAGAAAGCCATAGATGGATTTGAAAGGAATCTATTTGGCACTTCAGCTCTTTTGTCAGTCTTTTCCTCAAGAAAAAAAGAGAGAATGGGATCTCTTTGTATTTCCCCTCTCTTGTTCTCCAGCCTCGGTTTTTCGCTCTTCCACCTCCCTTTGCTTTTTTCCAGGGGAATCATTACTGTTTTGCTGAATTTTTCATACACTTCAATACCTCTCTTCTCATTCACCTGACAAACACCCTCCCTCACCTGCCCCTGAGTTCAGGAAATAAATAAAACACATCCCGCGATGGATACACCCTGAACTCAGCCCGTCAGTCTAAGTCAAGTCAAGTCACCTTTATTTATATAGCGCTTTAAACAAAATACATTGCGTCAAAGCAACTGAACAACATTCATTAGGAAAACAGTGTCAATAATGCAAAATGATAGTTAAAGGCAGTTCATCATTGAATTCAGTTATGTCATCTCTGTTCAGTTAAATAGTGTCTGTGCATTTATTTGCAATCAAGTCAACGATATCGCTGTAGATGAAGTGTCCCCAACTAAGCAAGCCAGAGGCGACAGCGGCAAGGAACCGAAACTCCATCGGTGACAGAATGGAGAAAAAAACCTTGGGAGAAACCAGGCTCAGTTGGGGGGCCAGTTCTAGTTGTCCTGGTCTCCGCTGTCTTTCAGGGCAGTAGAGGTCCTTTCTAGGTGAGTACCACCATCTCCTTCAGTGTGTGATAGTTCACCGAAGTGAAGTGGATTACATTTGTTTTCTCAGATGATAATGTATCAACAGATATATTTTAATTATTTAGTCTATAGAATTTTGATTGGATACACTGGTTTACATTACCATCATAAATCGGCTGTTCTTTTTTCCTTTCCTTTCCTTTCCTTTCCTTTCCTTTCCTTTTGAAAAAAGAAATGTATGCTGGTAAGGCATGTTTTGAAGCATGGCAGCTGGTTTGCTGGTTTAAGCTGGTCCTTAGTTGGTCTTGAGCTGGTTTAAGCTGGTCATGTGCTTAAAACTATCTCAGGACCAGCTTAAATCATCTCATGACCAACTAAGGACCACTTTAACCAACTTCCATGCTTCAAAACACAACAGGGTTTCCTTTTCTTTCCTTTAGCATTCAAACATTTTCCCCTTCCTTTCCTTTTCCCTTTTTCTCTTCCAAACTTCCCCTTTTCTTCCCATCCCATCCCATCCTATCCCATCCCATCCCATCCCATCCCATCCCATCCCATCCCATCCCATCCCATCCCATCCCATCCCATCCCATCCTATCCTATCCAGACTAAACCAAACTTTTTCAAATCTTTCCCAAAGTAAACCAAAAGGAATCCTTTTACGTTTGATCAAACAGAATATATGTGATCAGCCAAATTGTGAATACCTAATACAGAGAATCAAGTCAAAGGGAATTCAGGGCTTTCCAACTGAATGTCTTCATATTTAATTTACGTGTGTAGAGATGGTGTTTCTACAGTTGTAGGTCTGGCTAAAGCATAGCCTCAGGGCTGTGTGCTACTCTTAAAGTCTGTAGAGATTTCTCATCTCCTATCCTGATCTTCTGGCTGATGCTTTTGCTTAGCTGCCCTCGGTTGTACATGTGTACTTCTGTGATTGAGGTAAACGTCAATACACATGAACAAACTTTGACTCAGAACACAAGGAAATGCTTAAGCCTTTTTGCTCAGCAGTGACTTTTCTCAGCTCTCCATTGTAGTTCTCATGTCTAACATTGCTTTTAGTTTCACACCAAGATTGCAAACGGATTTTGACAGTGTTTGTGTGTTAACGTATTTGTGAGTAAAATTCCTCAAGACATTGTGATTGGCCGTGTAGAACGGGGAATATGACTCGAAGAACAAAACCAGTCTAAACTACAATCGCACCAAGTCTCTCTCTCCAGATGAAAGTGTATTTACTCTCTGTTCTAACCTATCCTAACACTAGTGAATATGGAGTGCCACAAGGCTCTATCTTCAGCTTTGACCTGTCAGTCAAACTCTTACCTATACTGACGTCCTGGGCCAAGGGAGGCAAACAGTTATTTTAAACAGTCTTTCAGATGTCTAAATCACAAAAAATCTGTCTCTCTACAATGCTGCAGAAATAATAATTCTATAGTCTTTTATCTGAAGCAATGATCTGAATTGTGACTTTAAAATAATACAGTTTATAATGTATATTGTCTAAAGCTGTTTAAATATAGTTGTTACAAAATGTTCTCCCATCCCAGCATAATATTCTGTTCAGTTTATTCATAATAAACTGTAAGCAAGCTATTTGTACATGATTTTACTGATTTAAGATACTCCTATGCCGTCTTTTCTAATAGTAAACAATGTAATGCCATTAGACATAGATTTAGGTGTCTGTATGTGTGTGTGTGTTGTGTACAGAAATTATTGTGTTAGTCAGAGCTGAGCTCACTGCGCTGCCGTTCTGGTGTTTCATTAGGTAGTGTGTGTGAGCTGGCAAAGTGAAAGAACAGGAATGATTTTCCAGCGGCCATCACACCTCGCTCTTAGCCCAGTGAGGGACACATGTGGTGGGTCACTGAGAGAGACGTGGCCTTCTCATCCTGGTGCTATTTAAACAGGCTGGTGAAAGGAGTGACCGCTAGCTTTTAGATTTGATTCAGTTTACTGATGACTCTAATGATCATGTTCCTTAAATAGACCAATGAAGTATATATTTGCGTCTCGCAAAGGCATATGAAATCTGATCTATGATTTACTGAAACACAAAAATGACCATTTTAGATTTCATTTTCATTTTAGATTATTATTATTTTCATAATTTAAGATTAAAAGTGTGGGCCTTGGACAATGGTAAAGCAATAAAAATATGAAATAAATCATAAAACTTTTAAAGTAAATAATAATGTACATAATAAAAGCATGATAAAAGTTTTCAAGATGCGATCCTCATATTAGAAAAAATGAATAAAACACTGTTATTTTTGATAAAAAATCAACCCCTAGGACAAAAAAGTGTCAGAGTTGAAGCTTGTTAGTTGTTTGATAAAGATTTGCAATGAATCCGATGGAAACTGCAATGTCACTGTGAATGACTGACAAAAACATGATTTCAAGCCATTTAATCATTTTGGATGTGGATTTAACTGTTTGACCCCATATCCCATGAACTGTTTGCTTTCCTCTATTTTAAACGATCATCTGTTCATCCATGTAAGATATGTTTATCCCAAACCCCAGATCCCAACAGCTGTATATTTTCTTTCAATATAACACATACCGAGTCCATCCTGAAGTCAGGGTGAGCGGCACTCCAGGGAATTCTTAGAGGTCGACATTTTAATACTGGTAATTACGTTCCAATCTTCCTGTGAATCCACCTGTAAAATTATATTAGCCATGCGATTTCCCATGGTCCTGTGGGGGAGCGGCCCAGTGCGGAAGTCCATTTCTGGATGTTTGATTATTTAATCAGTGAGTGATCTTAAGTCTCACACATTTCTCAAGGTCATGGGAGTTTCCACAAAGACTTGTGTGTGAATCTTACAGAGCTCTGAGGATGATGAGGAGGAGGAGGTGGGGGGGGGGGTGTTTTAGGTGGGAACTGATGCATTATGGTTCGTGAATAGAGATACGGATAGACAATATTGGAAGACTTGGGGATTGGAGAGTTTTATAAATGACAAAAAACAAACAAACAAAAAAAACATCCTTTTAATTATTGTAGAAATCAAAAATGTTATAGTAGTGTCAGGTATGCAAGAATTTTACAGTATTACATGTGCTGTTAAATCTAATGTAACAATTTTTAACTCCTAATATCTTTTGACTAATATATTACTGTCAATGTATACATGCATTGTCTTGTTAAATATAGATGTTCACCTAGGTTCCTTTAAAACATCATACAATCACATGTATTGTTTGTTTTAACACTTAAAGGGGCAGAACAATATAGAGACAAATCAGAAAATTAATTTATTGCTATTTTCCATCTTATTGGGACTCAAATAATGTAATTTCATGATTTTATTATTATTATTGTTTTATTATTATTTTAATGTTTGTATCCCCACTTGATCATCAATCCTTGTTACAACATGGTTGTAATTCCTGAACTCTTTGAAATACAGACCTAAGACTGGTCTCTTTTTAAAGAAGCCACATAGCAGATTATTGCTGAAGTGAAAAGAAAGAATAAAAAAAGTTATAGAAGTTTATGTTTGCAGTAAAGATAATGCAATATACTATTTTTTTATATAGAAAATACTTTATGAAATATGTTGCACTTTAAATTGCATAAAGACATATGTATAACCAAGTTATGTTCCAAATTTGAAGTCGATATCACAAAAATTGTGGTTCCTGTGAGTTTTTGTTTGGCGACTATAACAAAAATGGGCCTAACTACTGGGTAACACCCATTACAAAACAGTCACCAAATATGGAACATTGACTGTCAGACCTTTCCAACGATATGTGTAATGTCAAGATTACAAAAAGATTTTGACCTATTGTGTACATAAAACAGATATAAATAAGTGACAGACAGATAGATGGATGGATGGATAGATAGATAGATAGATAGATAGATAGATAGATAGATAGATAGATAGATAGATAGATAGATAGATAGATAGATAGATAGATAGATAGATAGATAGATAGATAGATAGATAGATCAAAACATAAATCATCAAGACCTTATGGGAAGGATCTGAAGTGAAATGGTTGATGAACAAAACATGATGAACATAATATAATCTTGAGGTAATACACAACACAAAACTATCTTTCAAACTCATATAAAGTTTGTTTGAAGATTGACTTTGAGGATTGAGGATTTATCACTGTATCATTCACACATCTCTGGCTTTGGCTGGCTGCCATCATGTTGAAACTAACACCGCCATGTTAGATGACTGCCAGCATATTTTCTCAGATGCAGGTGAAGTTGTGTCTTATTAGTTTGCACAGCGGGTCTACATTTTGGTCTAGAGTGATGATATGGTAGAGCAGTGAGAACATTCAGGGCAGTTGTTTTCAGGGTTATGCTACTGTGCTGGTGTATGATCATGCATCATGCTCCTATCAGCTGATCAGAAGTACAAAACATGATTTGTGTACAAAATGAAGACTATGACATCTATTCACTTAAACTGTCAAAACCAAGATCTTTACATTTTCTGCAAGAAATGTGAGCGTTTTTGCCCACTTGAGCTTTGAGGTCTGTTTTCAGGATGTTGTTAAGGTGTTCTGAGGGGTTGTTAGCAAGCTATGCACTTGCTAGCATGTGGTTAGCATACTATGAGGTTGCTAGCATGTTTTAAGTGGTGGTTAGCTTGCTGTGTGTCCTGATAGCAAATGCACATCACATGTAAGAGTTTTCATTATTATGATGTTTATGAATTAGAATACATGTAAAAGAAGACTATATCAGACAGCTGCAGCTCATCCAGAACGCTGCAGCCAGGATTCTGACTAGAACCACAAAATCTGAGCATTTATAAACAAGTAAGAGTACTTCAAAATCATTCCTAAATATAACTAGAAGCCAGTGTAAGGACCTACCAAGGGTTCAAACAAAACAAGGGGAGTCCGCTTTCAGCTTTTGTGCCGCTCGCAGCTGGAATCAGCTTCCAGTAGATGTGCTAAAACATTAGTCACATTTAAATCAGTATTTCTATGCTTAACTTCTGCGTGGTGATTAGCATGCTGTACAGTTTCTAGCATGTTTCGAGTTGTTATTAGCATTATATGTGGTTGTTAGCATCTCTGATTGATTAATAGGTGTTTACTTCCACTTCCTATGACTTTCAAGAAACTAAACATCAGTTTGTTCAGTCACAGATTCACAACATCACCCAAGAGCCCACATACCACAAGAATTTCACTATATCTTTAGCAACAATAGGCCCAGTGAAATATAGTATAAAAAGACTGTCGAGTGGAACGTGAACACTCTGGCCCCTCTCCATTTGCTTCAATACTTACTCAAGAAAACAATCTATTACCATAATTGTTCTGTAACTCCTGTGACAAGGCCTGAATGGAGAGAGACCTCAGTCTGAATCCAGAAGAGGGTCCTTTGTGTGGCATGAAAGCGTTTCCCTCAGAACGCAAGCATGAAATCAGCGCGGCCTCCCTCTCGGTGCCGTCTGTGCTCTAGATACACACAAACAAACGCAAAAGGGTTAACCTTTAACATGTCTCATTCACACAGAGAGTTGTGGTTTACATACAGAAACTAAATTTGACCTGATCATTAATACCTTTTTTCAGTTTAATTACAGATGCAGATCTACAAACAGCAAGACAAATTAAATGCACAGCCCTTAAGTTTCTATGATATTCTGGTCTCTAGTTTAATCGTATTTCATCATTTAGATACATAATAGGACAGCTTTCCTCAACTAGCCTTATGTTTTGAGGTATAATTCATATCTGTAAGCTACATGCTAGAGATGAAGGGTTTGTTAAATTAGGAGGAACAGTAATTTTGACGCTTGACATAGCGAACAGCACAATGGTCTCCATCTATGTCCTAATGGCCTAAAGCAGAGGAAATAGCAGAAAATGTCAACATTTGAACTGGGATCTCTTGGCTGCCTGCAGATGGCACTCTAGAGCAGAGCTGTTCAGTTTTGCAACAGCATGTCAATCCTGAAACAGCAATGAGACAGCTTCAAGAAAAACAAGTCATCTCAAGTGTAGCTTGACAAAAATGATTTTATTTTCTATCTGTCAATCAATGTGACCCACGAAGAAAATATGATGTCTATTGAGATTAAGGCACTGGACAACCATTATATATTTAAAATAATGTTTGACGACACAAATCTGTGCTTTTTATGGTTCTTGTGGATTATTAATATTGTAAGGAACTAATATTGTTTTAAATCTTAAAATATCTGTTGGAAAAGAGTGAAAACGAGAAAGAATAAATTCGTTATGGCAACTGTGATTTCATTTTAATATTCAAAATATATGTCTTTGTACAATATTTCAAGTAGGTACATTTTCATTTAATTTACAAAACCAATTCAAATATGTATTTTGTTTTACCCCATGTAAAATATTCAGACAAAACAGGACATATAAAATGCACCGTGACAAACAATGACCGCTTTTTAAAATCCAAGGCATTTGGGAAAACAACAACAACAACAATAAAATGAATAACTGTCAAATCACTTCTTAAAGATAAGCATCAATTCTGGTATGATATTATTGCGAATCCTTGAAACAGATATGCTAAAATAAGACAAAGATGTGGATGCAACACTCATCATAACTCATGCGAACAAAGCCGTGAGTGTGTGTGTTTAAAATTCCCGTATAGGCACTGTTTCCTCCATGAATTATTATAACTCTCAGTGACTAACTCTGTAATCAGATTCATTATTTGTTTTAAATAGGTTACGTCTGAATCCAACCTCAGTGTAAGACTGTTACTCAAAGACAAACTGGACCTACAGATTTAAAAAAACAAAACAGGATTTGACAATGAAATGTATGTTTACAAGTCAACAATATAAAACATATTCTAATATAATCTCATATTAATTGAAGAGCTAATAGACAGCTTTAATCTATTTTTAAATTCAGGGCATCCATTATGCAGAAACTGGATATCTTTCTGATTCATAATAAGTGTTACGCTCCCACGAGGAAGGTGAAAACTATTTAAAAAGCATGAAAAGTCTTTGAATGTGTGGTTTGTTTCATAGGCTGTGAGTCCTGTGCTCGCCGTGCTTCATGTGTATGTGGCTGTTTGAGGCGCTCTGGTGTTTAAGTCCGAGGTAATGGCTTGTTAAAGCCATCTGATGGGCTGAAAAAGACATTTTGGTCCAGTTTTGAACATGGAGAGGATTCCTGGCTGTTTGAGCGTCACAGTTCGTCTGAATCCACGAGGACTTTTTGGGACTGTCCGGCGCCGTCGCGGTTTCAGCCAAAGACCAGATCTTTGGTTTCTGAGGTGGACTCGCATTATTTGAGGGCTCTTGTGCTGCGGGACTCTTTTTGATTTGGTCCTCCTCTCCCTCTTCTGAGTTTGTGTCTCTTCTGTCTTTCATGATATCATTCATAAAACTCTTCTCAGCTCCTGCGTCATCATATTCCTCAGAATCAGAAACTTTAGACGCTGATTTTTCATCGTCCTGATAATCACAATCCTGCTTGTCTTCGATGTTTTCCGTGTCTATGTTCTCCAGGTCTATTTCCTCGTCCTCGTCCCTCTTGTCTCCGTCCTCGTTGTCACTCGTATACACATTTCCTTCCTCGTCGGTTCTCGTTTTGGGAACCCAAGTCATTTTATTCTCTTTTTTCAGTCTTCTGCGCGCGTTGGCGAACCAGGTGGACACCTGGGTGAGGGTCATCTTGGTGATGATGGCCAGCATGATTTTCTCTCCTTTGGTGGGGTAAGGGTTTTTGCGGTGTTCGCTGAGCCAGGCCTTCAGGGTGCTGGTGCTCTCACGCATGGCGTTCTTGGGTCGGGACGGATCCCCAAACTGATACTGGTGTCCGTACGGGTAGAAGGGTGCGTGAGGAAACCCTGCATGCTGAATCCCAGGACTGTCCTTAAACTCATACTGGGAGCCCTTAGACAGAAGGAAAAGAGAGCATATATGAGCCCATGTGCTTCTGAGGGAAATATGGGCTTATTTACTGCTAAATAGGTTTACATTTATTGTGTACATATATGACTAAAACAAGGACAAATGAAAATGAAACCATATTTAATAATAATAAAAAAAGATTTGTCCAATGTTTGTATAAATGGAAATATGCAGTTGTTATCCAAGTTTTTATTATTATTTATTATTATTATTATTATTTGTTTGTTTTTGTTGCTTTGGACTTTTTTGAATTGGACTCTTAAAATCCTTAAAAAAAAACTTTTGCTATTTTAACTTGATGTAGCAAAAGGTTTATGAAATAATAATTTTGACTTGAATAAATCAGTCTAAACATTTAAAAGTACGTTTTTTTGAATTCCTCAGGAGTTTTTGAATTGCTTTTGAAGATTAAATAAAAAAAAACGGAAAACAATTACATGATAGAATTTCCAGGTACAATAAAATGTGTTTGCATACATTTTTTTTTGCATAAATACAAATTAAACGTAATTTGTAGACCTCGACACACGTTTTCACATTTCAATAATAAGACTAAAGATGCCATAGCAACAATTTCCGAATTAAAGAGATCGAAAGAGACGAAATATAACCCTTCGCGAGTTAAACTTTAAGTTCTTTGTAGTAAAGAAAAGGAAAAAGAAACATTAGATATGCTATTCTTCATTAAAGGTTCATTGGCTTATTTATTTATTTATTTTTTAAGCGCCGGTAAATAGATGTGAACCAAACAACTAGAGAAACGAAAAAAGTTATTTTCGGTACTTAAACATAAATACACTTAGACTAGGCTACATTTTATTTCTAAGTTGCGCAGTTAACAGGTCGAACTTTCCAAGATGCGTGTGAATCCCGATGATTTTACAGCCCCTCGACTCGAAGCTGTAGATGAACTCACCAGCTGGTTGAGCACGGAGAGGTCGCTGGAGTAGGGCAGGAACGCGCTGTACCCCTGCGCGCTGGAGAACGGAGCTCCGTACATGCTGGAGAGCACGCTGGAGAGCGAGCCTGACGCGCCGAACTCCGCGCCGACGCGCCGCTCCGTGGAGTACAGCGGTCTGATGTACTTATAGCCGAGCTGCGGGAGAGACATGCTGCTGCCAAAGGTCCGAGAGACGCAAAACAATCACAGATCTCGCCTTTGACACGGAGGACTGAGTGGAGACTCGCGGAGAGCCTCGCGGAGAGAGAGTTAAAGCCGCTCTCAGCTCTGAGGTGCACTGAGGTCACATTCAGATTGAGTGGGATTGTTCACAACACTCGTGTGATTGACATTTCTAGAGTCTCTCAGGCCCCTCCCATCTCTGAAAACTCTCTCTAGCGCGCGCTCTCTCTCTCTTTCACACACACACACACACACACACACACACACACAAAGTCAGTCATCGTCCGATAATTTTCAGACTTTATTTCCAATCGTTTAATCATATCGAACTTTATTCTTTTCACACAACATAGACTTTTCAATATCAGAAACAAGATATGAGAAAAAAAATAAACTTCTATTTACGTAACATGGCATGACCAAATCGTCATACAAATATATAATAGCCTACAATTTGACTAAATTATTATGACAATAAAATGTTAGATAAATAATAATGAAAAACTTTACATCAGTATGAGTATTAAAACAGTAAAATAATAAAAAAACAAGAGCTTTTGTTATTTGTCATAATAATAATAATAATAATAATAATAATAACAACAAACAATATTTCTGCAAACTGCGATGGATTAAACATGATCTTCTGTTAACATAAATAGAAAATCAGACAAACGAGAAATACAATATTGAAATTCCAGGAACAGATTAAATAAATCCTGAGGAGACATATTGATGCTTTATTGTCCTCAGAAAACAGTATGCAATGCTGAGATTACATCTCCGTCGGTTTATTATGAACATATCACAAATCTTATTTCACAGAATCTAATCCGCTTCATCAAAGAGTTTTTATCCGCCGAAGCAGATGATAATATCACTATTCATCGACATGTGCTTAAATTAACACAGAATGAAAGAAATTCAGAGAAAAAAAATAATAGCAGTGTTCACGATGGTTGTAGAATTAAATTTAAGATAAATGAGAAACAAAAACTGTAGGATTTCTCATTCGCTTATATTATTTTCATACCATTTTCACAAGCGTTTGTAAAACAATCTACGCATGCGTTGTAGTTTAGATCAACAGTAAAATACACAAATAACAATTTGCTAAATTTATATAGCCTAATAATAGTTGCAAATGTTAGCTACATTTCTGTACATTTATGATAAAATGTTTTAAATACTATAAATGATTTAAAAAAAGATCCATATTGATTTTGTATGTCGTATCAATAAGGAGCTGTAAAATAATTGTAATGACACGATTTGGTTTTATCAAAGCCCTTAAAACAAGATCTATAAAATATATCCAGTCCAGGAGAGCTAGCTGATATATCCTGCTTTCACCAAAATCAAGGACCTAAATGATTAACAGAAATGTTGATTTGGCCGTTCCTCACTTAATGAACCTTTGAAAAGCGCAATGAACACCTCATATCAGTCAACACTCTCGCGACGCGCGCGCGGGAGAGACGTCGGCGGATCTGGAGCTCTCGCGCTCTTCCTCAGCTCTGATCACTGCAGGGCCGTGGAGCACCGGGAGCCTCCAGAAGACGCTCATAACCGCGGCGCTCGACCTGTCAGCAACGATTTGCACGCTGGAGCGAGCTGCTCGACTGGTAACGAAAAAGAAATAGTGTTTGCAAATTATCCGAGCGCCCTAGCCTCCCATCTTTAGCACCTGCTTTATTTTAACCGCAGTCTTGAGGAATCAATAGCTACTCTCTTCGCGCGTTTAGCAGGAGAAACAGACTCCTTATGGCAGTCAAACGGATGACTTCACAGCCAGTTATTCTTAAGTAATAGATACATTGCGCTCAGACACCCTGAAGAGACACATTTCCCCTCCATCGCCTTCTAACAGGAGCGTCGCGCGGACGCGGACAGGGTCACAGGTCAATGTGACGCACGCTCGCGCAGTTTGTTTTCCTGCGAAGTTCCGATAAGTAGCTGACCAATGAAGCTTGTAATTACAATATTGCAAAAACTGGTCCCGGATCAGTATATAAACCTCTCCATCCAATTACAAGATGTAATATTTCTGCTCTCAAGCTGGTAATGAGCTCTAATGCCTGTGCTGGAGTTAATCCCCCTCGGATGCAGCACAGATCAGATGTTGCCTCTGTAATTAGACTGGCAGAAAATCATTATTTCATGTTCAAATAGAAAATGAGGTTGGTGGGGAAGTTAATTTCTCTCTGCTCTGTCAAGCATGGACAAGAATTTAATGATTTAATTACAGTTGTAAGCTCTTTAGATCAGACTTAAATGGAGCCTCTTTATTTTTTCTCTTCGCCACAGTTGTGTTAAAGGCTACAGCGACTCAAATCCTTTGACACCAGCTCATAGAGAGAGAGGGGAGATCTTTGTGAGCGCTTCTTATGGCAATATTAATTGCCTCGCTTCCTTGTTTAACAACTTAACTATACCTCTTTCTTCACCCTTGATGACAATTACATGAAATATATTTCAAGATGAGTGGTTTAAAATTTAAATGGTTTTCCTTATTCTGCGAAACAGGATGTGCGAAATAGGAGATGTTTAGCAGAATGCCCAAGCTGCTCTTTTCCGTACAACAAAGGCGAATGGAGACCGCTGAGCTTCGAAATTATACTAAATAAAAAGAAAAGTAGAATGCAACTTGTGCAGAAGTCTTGTAAATAACTTTATAAAGAACAGACAACAATGTATGTCATTATCTGTAGTGATGTTTATTTAACACTGAAACCAAAACAATCATTTTCGTTAATGGAAACAAAGCTCAAATAATATATACATTATTATATAATATATAAATTAGAATGAGAAATAAAATATAATAATAAATAACCTAATTCAAAATATTAATAAATACTATAAAAAAATGATATTAAAATAACATTGGTTATGCGTTAACAATTCCCTTCTGCCGTTTTCATGTCTGTTTGAGATTGTTAAAAGTGAATAACGATAAAAACGTTGGTCCTTTTGGAGCTTGTCAGATGATCTCACTATGACGTGATAGTAGTATGAAAATAATTGTGCCGATATGATTTAAAAATGTTTAAAAATGACTAAATGAAATAGACAGCAAATGTAGACTATCATGTTTCAGGGCATATCTCTCAACCAAAGTTGACAATCAAAAGTCAGAGATCTTGACTCAATATTAAACTTTTCAGACCACATTATGTGTGTGTTAATATAACACTCTGTGCTCTTACTGTAAATCAACAATCTGGTTTATGTGTGGTTGTATTCCTCTTAATTGGAAACAAAGCTAATGCTTAAGCGTAAGGTAACTGAGAACACTATCTTCTGAGCAATAACCAAGCAACCTTCAAGCAATGACAAAAGACCCATTTCCAGGTTTTGTCCATGTGTTTTCTTCCCCGCACTATTAGATGGAGGCCAGTGTATAGTGCTGACATTGTCCACAGTCCAGTGCGAATATGCAAGAATAGACTTTAGTATTCAGAGGCTTTATGTGTCACTCAACATGACAGACCCCCGTCTCTGCTCCAGAATCAGAATGACCCCTCGTTTGCGCTTCCTGTGAGCAGCTTGCATTGCAAAATGTGTTTTAAAGGATTAAATCCTTCACGAGTTAACACTCTTTTCATGTTTACTAGGGCAAGCATCACTACCTTGCTTGTATTTCAGGTATACATACTATATTAGGTAACACTTTTAGTATTATAATAACAATAAATTATGTATAATTACATGCAAGTAACCCTGAGCCTAACCATATATAAGTACATGTAGTAAATTAATATTACTCAGTATTCAATATATAATTACACGGTAACAAGGATACCTTAAAATTAAGTACAGCAACCCTATATTATACTAGATTATTCTGCTACATTCATTTATTTATTTAGACTGTGCAGTAGTGTTCTTGTTGCCTGCTGAGTGCGTGTGCATGTGAAAGTGTGAGTTCGTCATAGTGAATTAGTTGTGGGAGAGTGTGAGATTTTAGGATACTAGTGAGATTTGCTCTGGGAACCCCACAGCATGCTGTTACAATCGTGTGTGTGTCTGGGTACAGATGAAATAACTGGAAGTGAATGTAATCAGAAGTCTTGCACATTCCAGTTACAAACAGCTCTGCACAATCGAACATCAAATATAAGGTGGATATGGTGGGATTTTTAAGTGGTTGCCAGTACATTGCTAAGTAATTCCCAAGGTGTTAAGTGTAAGTGAAAAGACACTGAAGAAATGAAAAGACGATCAGAAATCTTTCTATGATATTCTTGTCTTTAGATATGGCTCAAGTCCTTCCTTCAGTGTAAGTCTTTGGAGTTCTTTTTTTTTTATTCTTCCCTGTTTCATTGTCCATTATGAGAAAGTCATAAGAATGATCTCTTAAGATGTGATCACAGATACATTTTGTGAGCTAAATCCAGACATTCCAACAGTAATCCACATGACTGGAAGTTTGTTGTTAAAAAACATGCTATATGCAAATGGCTAATTGATGGCGAGCATGCATGCATTCTTCTTTTATTGTGATGCTAACAAACATCTGTATTCAAAGTTTCCTTCAATTGTTTGTGGAAATAAACTTGTTGTGTTATTATTCAGGTAGCTAGCCATAAATATGTTGAACGTATACTAGCATGCTCAGTTGTTCTGCCCTGACATTAGTAAACGGACCAGGCGTGCAATGATTTGTTGGAGAAACTAACTAGTCAGGGGCTTGAAATTGAAGTGACGGGGTAACGCGAGTTACTTAATCAGATTACTTTTTTCAGAGTACCTAATAAAGAAACGCATTACCTTTAAAACTTACAATGAAATATATGATTTTCTTTTTTAAATAAGTACTGCAAGCTACTTTGTTTTCCCATTTATTTACTAACAGCTGTCCTGTCCCTGCATTGAGAGAAATCGAAAGTGAAGTGAAGAGGCACAAGGGCCTTTACAGTTGCCGAAAATATTTAAACTTTTAGGTTTTGTTGTTAAAAAACAAAACAAACAAAAAATAAGCAAGCCCAGCTCTGGTTACAAAAGTAGCGCAAAAAAAAAAGTAATTAAGTAATGCAATTAGTTAATAACTTAATAACGGAGTAACGCAATATCGTAACGCACTACTTTCGCCCAACACTGGTAGTAACTTTACGTAGTAACATCCATAGTTTGAGCTATTTTGGTTCAACAATCAAGAACTGTTGTTAACGAGGTCACTATAGGTAAAAACAAAAACAAAAATAGTTTTTTTTTTATCAAATTTATGTCATAGTACTGCTGTAAATAATGAAAATAGCCCTACTCCGCTATTTTTGTTCTCCATTGTTTTGCTTTGTTTATAGATTATTTACGAGATACTAGAACACATCCACACCCTTTAAAAAACACCAGATACACTGTCATTTGAATATTAAAACATTACGATCACTAATCACCGCAGACTGCCACACCAGTCCAGCCCTTTCAAAGCACCCAACACAATGCGACATCCACCTCAATAGACACGGAACACGCATTGTAATGTAAAACATGCCGGGGAGGAAAAAGGCAATTATTATTTTAAGAGAATGATAACAATCTGAAATGAAAGGACTTCGGTGGTCCGTTATTTCTACGAGGGAAGATTAATCTTTTCCAATCTGTGAACAGGATAATCAGGACTGTCCCTCACACCTGGTCTTCCTGTGTGTGTGTGGCCATGATGGAGAGAGTAGAGTAATTAATGACTCTCACCCCGCGGCTGACAGTAATGGATTGGCTGCTATCAGGGCTAGCCATCCGTTAGTTCGTGGGAAAATATCACAGTGTCGTACTTTGATGAGATCGAGAGAGTCTTCATCAAATAGGGTTTTCAAGAGAAGTTATCTAGAGTCAGACTGATGGTAAGGGCTCCTCGGGGTAGGCTATGTTGGTCAGAGAGTCCTTAACAGCTAATTTCATCTGTAAATGCCTTTGTGTGTTGTGTGTTACAGTTCCATTTTATATAGGCTCAATACAAGTTAGGCTCCATGTACAGCATATGTGACATGCTATCGAAAATAACTCCAGCTCATCTCTCGATTGTAAAAAGAAAACATTGTGTTTACAGTAAAACCCTAACAATGGAGCCAGTACACCAAGGTAAATGTTAAAATACTTAGACATGCATGTAAACATCAGGCTACTGTAATCTTCATTATAACCAATATTATATCAACTCCTGACATGACCAAGGAAAGCCAATAAACTTGGTAATTTTTGCATTAAAACACAATAAAAAAAAATACAGAGATTTGGTACCATTTTAAAAACGATTTAGACAACTGTACAGCTTTTATTGACAATGGTACAATTAATATTAGCATTTCAATAATAAGAAAAGCTTTACATTTCTGCTTTTAAAGCCTCCATGATTGCCCCATAGACTTCCGTTATAGGTGCAGTGTTTGTAAACCGATGGTCGAGTCAAATTATATATTTTTATTTTTTGTGGTAAATGACAAGATGCTAGAGATGTTGTTAATAGTGCTCAAGTTTTATTGAACCTGGAACATTCCTTTGACTCACATTTAGAATATCTATTATTTGAAATCAGATATATAATAATATCAACATGCAGACCTCATGCACCACAAGGCTCACTTAATCGATTATTAATGTTAAATTATGCTTGAAAACTCAAAAAAAAATCCATTTTACTCTGATATAGACTATACATCTTCTCTCAAACTCTCATAAACACATACACAGTGAGGCGGAAGTATTAGCATAAATACATTAGAATATGAATAAGTGTGAGCACGCCATTCTCCCTCAATAATGATTAATATTCATTGACGTTGCAGTCTTCAGATCAGGCTCACTACCCAACAATCCACAACTATTAATATTTAAATGCTGGTTTTATTTAACAGCGATACTCTGCATGAGGGTGTTTATGGGTGTGATGCGAGAGATCTTGATAAGTTTCTCCTGAAAGCTGCACTTGAGCAGATCCATTCTACCCGCCAGTGTCATCTGCAAAATCCAATTTAACACAAAGCAGTCTTATTTATAGAGAAGCTAAAGATAAACATAACTGAATGACTTTCGTCCAAAACCATTATGCTCATAAATTTAGCACCCAAACCCCTTTTCTCACTTTCTTACTTCTTGAAAAGTATTTTTTTTTTTTGAGTCTTTGGAGACCTGCCCTCGATTCAAACGTTGATTTACCAGTTATCAACATACGAGTTCAACATGCTAACCAGCATTCTATGAACCACAGAATATCTTCATTTACATAGAAACAAAGGCATAGATTGATCAAAGATTGTCTATCAGACATCAACATTGGTTTCAAAACCTAGTGACCCAGTTCTACACTGTAAAATATGACTTAGTGATTTTAACAGTAAAAAACTGTGAAAATGCTACAGTACAAACTTGTTAAATGTTTAACTGTAAAATTTCCTGTACAATTTACAGGATTTCCTCTGCATTGCATTTCAACGGCTGTTCTGATTTAAACCTAACAGGTCTTTTGTGTTTGTGTCACAAGTTCAGTGACACAGGTAGCAATGATTCTCTCCGGCCAATCCGTGACAAGCGCACCACCTGATTTTTAGAACTCCACATACTTTGTATTCACAGGGTCACACACGTGTCTTGAGAAAAACAGCGCAGATGCTGGACAAAGATGACGCTTTCTAGAGCTCATGTGTAGACCACCTGCAGTATGCTTTGAAAGGGTATGCGTTCAACTGTACACATACTATAGCGTACACAGAAAAAAAATGAAGTATACTTTGGGATTTAGATAGCAATTGCCTATGTACTGTAGGTACTCAGAAAGCTTGCTAGGCTGTGGAACAGAGCTATCATCTGTCTTCATGCACCTCTTCATACTCTAGCTATGAGCTGATTAGCTGATATCTTTTTGTATGCTAACAGGATGCAAGCAATGCCTCCCCTGTCATGTAGAGTCTAGCTAACAGGCTCTATAAGAATCTCATAATGTTTTACACTTATGACGGACGAATGGCCACAATTACCATTTTGCTTCATGACGATTGGTCCGTAGATCCGACTAGCTCTAGCTACTGATATGGATTTGCCTGCCCCCTTCCCCAGCGCATTTACATACAAATTGAGGATTTTATATTTATTTATTCTTATTAATCAGCCCCATGGCAGGAATAACGCAGTGGTGCTCCATCAGTGTTTAAATACATCTCTGTGACATTTGTCCCCTGCTTTAGCATGATAGGGCCGAACGGATGGATAATGTAGCCGTGATTACTTTTTCCATTGAGAGGACAAACGCTTTCATTTTTCCTGTCATCTTGAATAAGTGTTAAAGAGGGTTTAGGGCCTTCACTGTGTGCTCAGTATGCAAAAGGAGTGGAACACGGAGATGGGTGTATTAAATAACCATTAGCAGCCAGGCTCGGATCCATTATGACAACCCGCCTCTTGAATGCATCACGGTGATTTGGGTTGAGAGGAATCCACGCTTGGGGCTTGCAGTCCACTTTTTTTTTTTTTTTTTTTTGGTGCAACGTTAATGTATCATCGCTTAAACAGCCGTTATTGGTATGGTAATTTTGTGCGGCACAGATAAGGATGAGCTTATGATAACAGGGGTCTCAGTTTTACGGAGATGGCCAGTCAGAGGGGAAGCTAAATCTGTGGGAGATCTGTGGGTCTGTGTCTTTGTAATTTGATGTGTGGTTTTTTGGCTCGATTAATTCGTAGTTTTTAAAGTAAGGTCACCATCTTACTTTACCAAAGGTGTCTGGTTATCAATAGAGGATTTAAACACACTATTACTTCATTCTGCAAATGCAGTTTATAAGAAAACCTCATATTGCACTCATATTTATGATATGCTGCCATTATATTTAAAACACATATTTCAATTTGTGATTAATAAAATAATAATAATAATAATAATATTTCTTCTATATGAATTTAGAATTGATCAGAGTTATTATTATTTAATTTTGTTACATAAATGATCTGAGAAAAAATGGCGTACAACTCATAATGGTGTTCACCAACCACCAACCACCCATGCACATGTACCAGGATCTTGGTAAGACCTCTCTGAATGTATGCATCATCTGGAAAGTGCATCTGGTCATCTGGTGTTCTTGTGGCTTAAATGGTATAGCATGATGGTAGCAAGGTCAAGGTTAGGGGTTCAATTCCCAGAGAATTGCACAGACTGATATATATCACAAGAGTATTTGTTTTGGATAAAAGTGTCAATTTCATTCACCAACACTTTCGACCCCAAACATTGCAAAAAACATCTGATGGATGTTGTACTTGCTACAAAAATAAAAAAGACATTTAACAACAAAGTGAATATAAAAATTTAACTAACAAGGTTGTGCAACAGTCAACATTTAAATCTTAAATGAGTTAACAAACATGACGCAGAAGTAGAATTCATTAAATTGTAAAATTTTTAACTAGAAAAGCAAAGCTTGTTTCAAAGTTTTGAAGTCTTTGAAGCGTGTAGCTTGGAAAGCTTAAGTTTTAAAAGTAGCTTCCTAAATACTGATGAAGAGACAAAAGAAGAGAACAAAGAAGCTAGAACTGCATCAAGATCACAACCAGTTAAAAAAGCAGTCACTCCAGGAATGTGAGCTGGGCTTGTCAGAGCCAGGTGCTTCGGTCTAAGGGTCAACTGAGAACAGCAAACCTTGTTTGTGTTTTTAACACATCACAGGGAGACCTCCTTGACCCAACTTCCCTCCATTTCTGAAAGGAAACAGCTCTCAAATACATTGATGTGTAAAACTGCAATAACGAAAAGCAGTGGCATCCTGTAATTTGATGTCACTGTTTTTTTCTTTCTTTTTTCTTTTTGTATGTCATCTTCTCAATAAATTCTGCAAACATTCCAAAGTAGCTGTCAACCCTTAATTGTAATTATGAAATCATCATCTGTATTAGAGTAGACAAACTCTATTGCAGTAGTAGATAATGCAGTCACTTTAGACAGTAATATCTATTACTGCTTTCAAGCTATTATTTATTTCCATTTGTTGCAGACATGGGAACTGAAATTATATTTACACATATTTTATATCCTGGAATGCAATGCACTTTTCAGACAAGATTTGAACCAATAATTAAATTATATAAGTATCAAGATCAGTGGTTCCATTTACACCTATTAATTTTACATACCTTTTTACCATCCATTGGCTTAACAACTTATTCTGGCCAAGAATCATCCATTTCAAGGAATTCATTCCAATGAGAGCCGAGCTACATGCTACCTGAAAGAATTGTGGGACTGACAATGGATCAAAGAAAAGCACTGAGAGTATTCAAAAGCATTCACAAGTTGAGAAAATGCTCAAATTTTTGCAAATATCAGGCATGATAGTGAATGGCCATTGGTTATGCTATCTAAACTTAACCTGCCTTTAGTGATCCAGTCTGAAGTTGTTTGTTGGCATATGATTGCACACAGTCTTAACATCAAACGCCTACCAAATTTGTAATGCCTTTCGCTTGTCCACTGATCTAGTAGGGTTTCTAATTTCATGAACTACACAAATTGCTTGCTATGGCAGTGTTTAACTGCATATTAATGGTTTAGTGCTTGTGTATATCTAGGCTTTTCCATGTTTCCATTATATAATTGTTCTCTTTTAAAGATTTAGAAGCTTTAAAAATGGGGTGCCACAGGGCTCGGTACTTGGTTCCCTTCTTTTGTCACTTCTGTGTACGCATATCACTGATACACAGTTCCAACTTTTGTTCTAGTATCAGGAAGAACTTCAAATGTGATGATCACATGTGTCCTTAATCAACATAAAAAAAAAATGTTTGATTGATCAATTTACATCTGTATTTAGCACTGTTCATTTATTATGTTACCTGTATATTTTGGTACCATGAATAAACACACATTTGGTTTAGCATCTTAAAAGATAGCTGTAGTGCTCCAAACATTTGCTGCCTCAACTAACCAATTCCACATCAATTTGGAACAATTTTCACTCTAATCAAATTCCTAATATCAGCTATCTTAAACTAGAAAACTGATCTCTGATCTGTTTGAAAGGCCTGTCTCTAGCAGCACCCTCATTTGTAGGGTCAAATGTGAGGATCTGTGCATATAGAGAGTCAAGGCGGTCTAATCATATTAAGAGAGATAGAGAAGGAAAGAGATCCTTTTGAAAATGGCAGCAAAAAGAGCAGCATAGAAGTCTACTACCAGCACATTTCTGCTGGATTTAAATCCAACAGAAAAAAAAACGTACTTTATAAGAAGTATAAGAAGTCATACTTCACTGTGCTTAACCAGTACAGAAATTTGGTTTAAAATGTTGCATCATGAAACCACAGTCATAAAATAATACGCCCTCCTAGAGAATTTGAGTGAATATATTCACTGTGCTATAGCTACCATTTCAAAAAACAAAGGCTTAATTGAATTCAAAGGAGATTTACTCTTGGCCTCCCGCAGTTTAGATGAACCTCAGTGGTGCTACGGTAACCCAAACCTGAGCAGTCCCCCGGACCAGATGCCCATGTGGCCGGATCTCAGCCGCCCCTGTTGGCCTGGAAAAGGTAAAATCTTCAAAGGCGTTGGATCTACTCCTTCATTATGGCTCCAGAAGGAGTCTCAGATAGAGCTAATCATCAAATGAACTTCTATTATATGACCTCCTGAAGTGCACCCCCATTGGTTAAACTCAAGGTATGCTGCAACGTCTAGAATATCAGCAACAGCAAACATTTTTGTTACAAACTATTTCTCGACAGCAAGCTAATGCTGAACAAAAGCTTGAATGCAGTCAAGTATGGATGTAGATGGATGACTAAAAAGAGGTGGTGCGTATATGCGATTTTAACACAGTGGCAGCCTGCCCATTTCCCTGGTTTACTTACAGCACAAAGACCTGCCTCTCAGTTTAACAGTTTATTATTTAAATCCTGTGAGGATTTGTTATTGCAGTTTTATTATGTTATAACATAGAGACAGTAGCTGACCATGTCTGTCACTGTTAATGTTTAAATCTTCTTGACGTATTTCGACTTGGATCAAATAGTCTGGATGAGTTGGATGCAAATTATGAATTTTTCATTCTCTTGCTCTTGCACAATACTTCAAATTAGTGACACTTAATTGTTTTGCTGGGATTTGTAATTTAACAATCTCTGGCTATCATACATGAATAGTGTAAAGGTCATTATTAGATATTTAGTTGATTGTATTTCATTTAGTCTTAAGCATTATTTTTTATATTATTATTGAAAATTGTTCTTTTTAGCTATGTTAATTGTTTTGTGAATATGTGCAAGTTTGGATTAAATATGTCTATTTGCTTTGATCTCATAAATGTATCCTATAACCTGTATGACAGTGTTATTATTGGTAGACAAGACTTCTAAACTAAATGTTTAACAGTCGTTTAATTCACCGCCAATGACTCTTCTAGGTTTTCATTCACCAAACAGGATGTAATTCATATGCCAGGTAAAACCACACACAGATGAGTCTTGTCACTTCCTCTCAGCAGTTTCACTCAAGTAGGAATGTGTCTAACCCTCTGCTGTCCCAGGTTGGACAAATTAAATCTGATTAGCGAGATGTCGGGTTTGTGTTTTCGCCCTTAAGCTAAAGAGACGCTATGACAGCGATACTTCATCCCTTATCAACAGTGTTTTTTTCTGTTGTTCAAACCACCTCCTCTGGTCAGCGTGGGCATGTCGGGAAAGACTGAGACTAACAGAGCCATCCTTTGAATCAGTCCTGTCTCGCCAGCGGCGGTGTACATAAATTGCATTTTGGAGCACAGGTGCCCACACTGAGTGTGTATCGATGGCCTGTTACCCAGGGTGCTCAAATTGAAGTGGGAGGGTTGTGATTAGAGAACGGCTCTTTTGTTGCTCCTTAAAAAGACAACAAGGGGGAGGTAACACAGTGCCGGGCCTTGGCCTAAGGCTCAGAACAGCATGGCGGCATAGACTAGTAGGAGATTATGAAGATGGAGAGGCGTGACTGCGGAGGGGTGGGATTAAATCAAGACGGTCTCCTGTGAGCTAACAGCCCATGGCGAAATCTCGCGGCTAACATGCTCAACTTCATGCACTCTGAAATTACCCTCACTGTCTGTCTTATGGGCTCGGTTTGTTCCCAATGAAAAGTTGAAAGTGTTTCCTGGCACTGTGCTTTGTTGCACTGATTCGAAACACAAAGAGTTGGAGGGGGAGTGTGCATGGGGCGCAGGTAGTTCTCAGCTGTGCTGTACTAATCACTCTACATTTGACCCCGGGCTAAATCAGCAAGCTGATCCATTCATCAAAGTTCTAACCGAGATGGGAGCAGCCTAGCACTACGGGACATCCCAACATGTGACAGCTGAGGCTTCCTAACATTTTCCCTCAAAGAAAGCCCTTTCTCCTGAATATACAGTTGACCAGATTCTCACACCTACACACATACTAGGCCATTATTTTAAAGGCAACCTCAATTGTTATGCTCAAACCTTGTTGTGGTGGGTGTCAGGATTTACATGAATGCACCCAACTGGATCATGCTGTCCGCCTACTCAGGTTAAAGTACATGCTCTCCTATTGGCTGAGAGTCTAATAGGTACCCCCACTCCATCTAGTTCCCATTACTGGTCTCAAAAAAGTGAGTTAACCCAATGTTGAGCCCATCACCAACACAAGTTACCCAAGACCCCCTGCATAGGGTACACGATGCATACAAACACCCTCAGGGTTCCTCATTTGGATGGTTCTCAGGGGGTTTCTTGCTCCAGTGGCTCATACCCACCCACAGAGGGTCAGAAAAGGGCTTCATGCTTCTACCCAGAATTTAAGTTGTCCTGCCACCACCACAGCATCATCTGGTGCTTCCATTAGCCTAATGTCTACATAAGAGCTACAGAGTAGACTGTGACTAATTCTGCTCGACCATTCAGCTGTGGGTGCAAATGTTCATTTTTACATCCATATGGGTCGGCATCTGTTGATTTGTTTGAATATATATGTTAAACAAAGGGGAAAGGCCTCAATAGAACCATAACAGGTTAATAAAAGACCAAGTAATAGTAAAGTAATTGGAAAATTATTCTAGAACCTGCAAGACTTTGAGAGGTTCAGGAAGGCTTCAGATTCCTAGTCCAATTCCTAAGAAATGCAAGTAAAAGAGAACACATTTGAGAAAGAGATACATTTGACTTTCGTAATTGTTGTTCAAGCTAATAAAGAGCAACCTCAAATAAGGTTAAAACTCAAAACCTAAACTTCTCAAAACACAATGTCCCATTCAAACTCACATTTACTTCCTTTACTCCTACACTAGCCAGAGATAATTATCATATTAAATGGTTTGAAAGACGTCAACACTCTTAGAGCAAGTCCTTCATTGAAATGCTGACTCTAAAATGGAAGGATGCATTCATCTGGTTTGTAACGCTTTTTGAAGTTGCTTTTCATGGTCATTAGCCCATTTCCCATTCACCAAGAGCCCGCATGATACCCATTTTGGCACAACAAAGGCTGTTAATGAGTTAACGCCTCTGGTCCATTCTCTTATTTTCATACAGGCTTCTCCGAGGGGCCCATAGGTTGGGCCTCTATTGGCTGTCTGTCTTTTTATTGGCTATCATAACAACTCCCAGCTGTGGGAGGGGATGCTCAGGGTTTGAAGTTAACACAGACTGAGAGAGGTCATGCCAAAGTTGAGAGGTCGATGCATTGTTGTGCTGCCAGTGAGAAGTGTATTTAAGAGCCCATAAACAGTATTCAGCTCATTTAGCTAAGTAGCTGTCCCCACTAGTCTTTTGTGCCGGATCATTCAGGTAGCCAATTACACCCAGAGCTCCTCAATAGAGTTAATTTTTAGACTGCTTTGTGGTTAAGAGTTGCTTGATAGGCAAAATGGGCCAGTAATTGATGATCATTAAAGGTTGTAAAGCTGTTTGGGGTTTGGAGAAAGTGATCTGTGAATGAAGAAAGACATAACCGCTCTTCTCAGGAGGCCATTGTCAAAACACAAATGAATGAAAGCAATGCTGGCCTGACCTTCAGTTCGTGAAGGCATAATGAGCTGGAAAAGACACAAATGCTGCAGAGAAAGAAGCATGTATTTCAGGAAAACATTAAGCATTTTATTAATACTAATAGCTGATTGCATTATTCACAGAGATGATTCATCCATATGGATGAATCTTAATAGATTCAAACTCTAAAGAAAAGCCAAGACTGAGAAATCACCATGACTTAAGAGACTTCCCAACAAAAAAGTGTCAGTACCATGGTTCAGGGATATCATGTAATGATACCATTGTACTTTGATAAACAGCAAAGCATATTTGGATTTCCATATTCATAAGGCAATGCATTTATAGGATAATATAAAATACTTGAGAATTTAGTGAGCTGCCTACACTGACAAATAGAGTTTGATGACAAAAACATCCAAACATACAGCACACACAATAAACATATAAACATCCAAATAAACATCCAAACACACAGCACAAACACGTACTGGGTTAAACAGTGTATTACTATAGTAAAATATGAGTATATTTATTATTATAATTTCTTACAAAGGTTTCTTTTCTGTGTCGACATTTCCATTTTAAAGCTGCGTACAACAGATTGAATGACTTGTCCCCTTTTTTGAAATAGCCAATAGCATTTAGCCTTTAGTCACAGCCATGCATTATGGCTTGCTACTTGCTAGTGTGAGCTGGCTGCAGATGGTGTTAGAGGATGGGACATTCTCACTTTAGGGAACATTTACTTGAACAAAAAAAAAAAAAAGGGGGAAAAGGGGAAAAAAAAGAAAAGAAACTCCTTTTTTACCTGCGTAAGTAGGACTTAAATGCATCTTTATATGTAATTTAATAAGGGACATTCCACTGAATGGGTGCCATTTCTGAGACTGTGGCTATAGCACAACCCCCCCACCCCCCCCCCCCCCACCACCACCCAAAATGGCCTAGCGATACCCGTGTCTAACGCTACACTTAATATGAAATATAATGTTTAAAACCCTTTAGAAATAATTTATAGTTTGCATTTTTGTGTACCTACCATCCCATATGTGCTTTAAATACATTTATTTCAAAATATAATATTTTAGATTGAATACACATTTTATTTGTTTCCCTAGGTTTTCACTCAGTCCTGTTACCCTAATACATTCCCTCTCTAAAAAAATGGCAAAAGTCCACAAGACACATTTTTTATGTGATATTGCAACATCTGGATCTTCTGAAAACAATGAAATAACCTAAATTGAATTCACTGAATTTAATGATGAACTTCCTTAACTGTCATTTTGCATTATTGACACACTGTTTTCCTAATTAATGTTGTTCAGTTGCTTTGACGCAATCTTTTTTTGTTTATAGTGCTATATAAATAAAGGTGACTTGACTTGACTAAAGCATGCAGTCGCATTTTCTTTTATGTATATTTGATGATTTTATAATGATGATGAGTGTCATTATTAACTTATTGTCCAGTCACATAAATTATTTCTTAGTTGTTAATTGTTTATTTTTAAAAATACAAATCTTTGGTGAATCATTTAATTTACTGAGTATCATCATAATATTAACATATTATGCACTCCATGTGGCTATATAATATGCTCTTGCTAATGTTGTCCTAAAATCTCAATCCTGTTACTTTCAGTCCTGTTACTCATATACTCATATATCCTATACTTATATATAGTATAGTTCTCTACATTTTGGCTTTCTATTAGGCCTTCTATTAAAACAGTTACCTGAGATCGACCATTACAGATTTTCTATAGATAAATATGTGTACTATCAGATTCTTTATTAAAAAAGATAAATGAATTTTTTAGAGGGGGAAAGATTTGGAAGCAAATGGCACCCATCTGGTGGAATAGCCCATAATCACTTCAGTTGTGTTTTAAATTTGCTGAAAGTACTGACATATATTAGTATGTCAGTCACCATCAAGAAAGTTCTCTTCTTTAAAGCATTAAAATGATTTAAAATGTATTTAATATATATATATATATATATATATATATATATATATATATATATATATATATATATATATATATATATATATATATATATATATACAGTACAGACCAAAAGTTTGGACACACCTTCTCATTCAAAGAGTTTTCTTTATTTTCATGACTATGAAAATTGTAGAGTCACACTGAAAGCATCAAGGGCTATTTGACCAAGAAGGAGAGTGATGGGGTGCTGCGCCAGATGACCTGGCCTCCACAGTCACCGGACCTGAACCCAATCGAGATGGTTTAGGGGTGAGCTGGACCGCAGACAGAAGGCAAAAGGGCCAACAAGTGCTAAGCATCTCTCGGGGAACTCCTTCAAGACTGTTGGAAGACCATTTCAGGTGACTACCTCTTGAAGCTCATCAAGAGAATGCCAAGAGTGTGCAAAGCAGTAATCAAAGCAAAAGGTGGCTACTTTGAAGAACCTAGAATATGACATATTTTCAGTTGTTTCACACTTTTTTGTTATGTATATAATTCCATATATAATTCCACATGTGTTAATTCATAGTTTTGATGCATTCAGTGTGACTCTACAATTTTCATTGTCATGAAAATAAAGAAAGAAGGTGTGTCCAAACTTTTGGTCTGTACTGTATGTATATATATATATATATATATATATATATATATATATATATATATATATATGTTCAGAAAGTCATTAAAATACAGGTGCTGGTCATATAATTAGAATATCTTCAAATAATTGATTTATTTCACTAATTCCATTCAAAAAGTGAAACTTGTATATTATATTCATTCATTACACACAGACTGATATATTTCAAATGTTTATTTCTTTTAATTTTGATTATTATAACTGACAACTAAGGAAAATCCCAAATTCAGTATCTCAGAAAATTAGAATATAACTTAAGACCAATACAAAGAAAGGATTTTTAGAAATCTTGGCCAACTGAAAAGTATGAGCATGAAACGTTTGAACATGTACAGCACTCAATACTTAGTTGGGGCTCCTTTTCCCTGAATTACTGCAGCAATGCGGCGTGGCATGGAGTCGATCAGTCTGTGGCACTGCTCAGGTGTTATGAGAGCGCAGGTTGCTCTGATAGTGGCCTTCAGCTCTTCTGCATTCTTGGGTCTGGCATATCGCATCTTCCTCTTCACAATACCCCGTAGATTTTTCTATGGGGTTAAGGTCAGGCGAGTTTGCTGGCCAATTAAGGACAGGGATACTTTGGTCCTTAAACCAGATACTGGAAGCTTTGGCACTGTGTGCAGGTGCCAAGTCCTGTTGGAAAATGAAATCTGCATCTCCATAAAGTTGGTCAGCAGCAGGAAACATGAAGTGCTTTAAAAACTTCCTGGTATACGGCTGCGTTGACCTTGGACCTCAGAAAACACAGTGGACCAACACCAGCAGATGACATAGCAGCGCAAACAATCATTGGTTTACACTGGACCTCAAGCAACATGGATTGTGTGCCTCTCCTCTCTTCCTCCAGACTCTGGGACCCTGATTTCCAAAGGAAATGCTTAATTTACTTTCATCAGAGAACATAACTTTGGACCACTCAGCAGCAGTCCAGTACTTTTTGAAGCGAGACGCTTCTGACGCTTTCTGTTGTTCAGTGGCTTGACACAAGGAATGCGGCAGCTGAAACCCATGTCTTGCATACATCTGTGCGTAGTGGTTCTTGAAGCACTGACTCCAGCTGCAGTCCCTCTGAAATGTACTTAGTTCAGGGAAATGTGTATATATACAGCCATTACAATGAAACGAAATATTATATCAATTGCTTCTTTTTATTTTCATTTTAACATATAGATAAATTGAATACAGACCAAAGATTAACTGTTAGATTTTCCCCAAATGAATTATGTGTAATGTTTAACCACTAAAGAGACATCAGAGCCAGCGGCACACATCAGAAGGTCTAGCCGAGGAGAGGCTGCTTCTCGGTGGATACATGATCACTGAGCTCCCGCTGGTCGCGTGGAGCTCACCGTCTCCGAGATCGGCGAAACACATTTTTAAATAGGCGCTGTCTTTATAAATAAACCACAGATTTGAGTTTTAAAAAACTACATTCTCGCCTGAAATACTTTTAAAATTACATTTCATGACACAATAACATTAATATTTTGAAAATGATCCGAATAAATGGTGGTTGAAGTCACAATGCTGCGTGAACTCAACCAATCAGGATGTTTAGCGCCCAAGTCCCGCCCCCGAAAGTTCCGGAACTTTGAAAGAGTACCACCTCGCCAGCAGGGACTTTCTGAGGGGCATTTTTTTATTTATATGTGGTGGAAACAAACGGAGTACCAGACCAAAGTCCCTAGTTCCTGGGTAAAGTTCCAGCGGTGAAAACGCTGCTTGAGAGAGCATTTAAAGGCCTTTGCCTTAGATTGTGGCATCAGGTGTCTTCAATATTGAACCTTTTCACAATATTCAAATTTTCTGAGATAATTTGGAATGTTCCTTAGTTGTCAGTTATAATCATCAAAAGTAAAAGAAATAAACATTTGAAATATATCAGTCTGTATGTAATGAGTGAATATAATATACAAGTTTCACTTTTTGAATGGAATTAGTGAAATAAATCAACTTTTCTAATTATATGACCAGCACCTGTATACTCGTTTTACATTTACATTACATTTAATATAAATAGTACACTATTTCAGTGCACATTCAGTCCAATTAAGCACACTTATTTTCCACAAGAGTCTCCACTCATCCATATTCCATTCTTTACCACCTTTCCCTTTTTCTTTCTTCCTTTGTGTGTTTCTGTCCAGGAGAACATGATCTCTCTCTTTGGCAGCCTGTGAGGCATATTGTTCTTGCTTATCAAATTCACTCCCACATCTGCACCAGCCGGAAAACAAACATTTGCCGAGCGAAACAAGTCATTTAGCATGGGTGTAATTGATACAACAGGGTTGCAACTACATAACTACACTCCAATCAGCATGAATCAAATGTGTTCAAGTATGTTTTCTGGCCCTCGTTCTTTCTAGTCTCATTTCAAGCATTCTTCTGATTCTCTCTCTGGTTTCTTTGGGCCTTGAAAAACTAGCAGAGGTGCAAAAGGGCTAACCTCTGCCCCGACACCCAAAACAGCATATTAATCACAACGAAACAGCTATGATTTTACCATTATGAGCTGACAGAGGCAGTAACTGTTTCCATACTCTCACTACTGGTCTCTCACCTCTTAAAAAATCAATAAAATGAACCTAGGGAAGGAATCACTTCATCTAAACACATTAATCAAATACTGTGTTATCAGCGTACGAACAGGTATTATGTAGATCTGATTAATGTCTTTGATAAAGGAAGGAGGAATTAATCACCGACCAGCTTTGACTGATCACGTTTTTTATTCGAAAGAAACGTTCTGTATAAAACATGTGAGAATCTTTACGTACGAAATGCCACAGTGATAGGGTGTTGTGGATGGTTATCTGGGAATTGCTATGAAAATTCAAGCTGTTTTTAATATGTTGCTATGCCATCGGGTGTTCTTTGTGGTTGATCAAATGTGGAAATAAATCTGATATCAACTGGATATGTGTATTTGCAGATTGGATATTCCCATCAATGTGTGTTGTGTTTCACTGGAAATTATCACGGTGGTAAATAATGCCAAATCAGGTTGATGCTTTTCTGGGTAGTGTTGCCATGTCCATGGAATTGGTCTACTTTTACACTGTTTGCATGGGTTGTTTTTTTTAGTCCACAAGTTAAAGTGATTTCCCAGCTTGCCCGAAAGATTCGTTTAGTTTTACTTTTTATGGAAAGTGTATATATAAAAGCAATATTTTAGGCAATTGTAATGGTCCTTCGCACCAAAAATAAAATTATTAAGCCTCAGACTGAAGGAAGTGCCTCTACTTCCACACGTAATACTAATTTATCTCAATACAAGACAGGAGAGATATCAGTGAATGAATGGAAAAATAAAGTATCTTGCATTACTTATTTGGAAAAGTAACTCAGATATTCTTTTAAGTTTACAAGTAATGTGTTATGTTACTAGTTATTTGGGAAAAGTAATCCGATTAACGTTACCTCAACACTGCTGAAATGTCAAATAGAGACCGAATCATTTGAATCAGTGAGTTGTTGACTCGTGATCAGCAGGAATTTATTCAGTCCAATTCGCCAAAGAGTCGTTTAGTGTGATCGTGAACCGATTTAACAGATTCGCTGAAAAGAATCACCTTTTCACAAATTAGACACGATTTCCCTAGTTTAAAATAACGAGGATAGACATGCTTTTAAGAAATGTAATGGAGTAAAAAGGATTTGTGTTTTGCTGTATTACGCGTTAGTAAACATTAGTACTAGTTATAAGCATTAGTACTAGTTATCCCTGCCTTAGCATGATTACTTTTGTCTGTGAGTGCTTCTGCACACCATTTGGGATTTTAATTACTCTTTGTGTGCTTTTATTTGCGTTCTTGTACAAAAGCGCACCTGCAAATCTAGGGCAACTCCACGTACAACTGACACTTTCAGTCTGATTTATCCGATATGCAGGTGACTATGGAGTGTGCTGGGATTGTGTTACTCTTGTGAGTCAGTGCTGTAACGCTGCACTATAAAGCGTCGCTCAATCATTAATCATCTTCACACTGCTAATATCTGTATTATAAAGGAATAATCATGTTGACTCACCTGCTTGAGCCTGAGATAGAGCTTCAAAGTAAGAGGCATTACGACGTATCAGTATCTGTTTGGAGATGCAAGAAACTGTTGTTGGTGTAGTTAGGAACACCACCCAAACACAAAGCTCGGCTCAGATATACAGGACTTCAGATGTGATTTAGTCTCAAGTGGTTTGGTTCGCTTGACAGATGGAGGATCAAGTGCTTATTCAGGGAATGACTCAGGTAGAATATAACTCTTTGAATTGATAATTGATCTTGCTATTATGTTTTTGTGTGGGTCTTTGATTATTTATAATATGTTTGTTTGCTACTAACGACAATAACAGTTTACTGGTTACTATGGAGACCTTTCATTTTGATGGAATTTGACATCATGGTATATATATATATATATATTAGTGCATGTAAATTATTACAGGTTTTTAGATTTTATTCATTAAATTTCTTCATTGTAACATCATTACATATACAATTATACAGTTTAATACAGTTTAGTATATTTATTGCCCAAATGTCATAGCAGAAAATACATAGAATTACTTTTATAGGAAACAATAATATATGAACATATTATATGAAAAAATACCACTTTAGTATTTGTATTTTCTTAATATAAAATCACTAATTTTATTTTATTGATGTGGGGTACAGTTTGACCTAGACACGTGTTTGGTGAGACTCACTCTTATCTCAGTGCTGGAGGACTCATCATACACACATCTGTGGGATGAACAGACTCCAGCCAAACATCTGATGACACACTGGGCGTTTCTCTAATGATGGTGTCAAGGTTGTCCCCATGACCTGGAGGGGGCTGCTCTGCCTCCAATCCACTGTAATTATCCAAACAAAGGCCAGGCCTAATTGTCCTGTAAAACAATCCAGCTGCCATTGAGCCGCAGCAGATCTTTTCTCTGGGCAGGAGTGATCCATCTTCGCGGTGTCGCTGGGACAGAAGGAGGGCTCTGACATGGTAAGCCCTGATATATAGTCATGCATTGTGTTGTGCTTTGCAGACGGGAACACAAAGGAAAAGTTAACCTGGATGACACCATTGTCGCTGTTCTCTGGGCTCCATGGAGGATTTGGTGATAAAAACACACTCTTAGTGACGCACAATGCGCCAGACATGAAACTGGATGCCAACACTGAATCCGTTATTAATGTCTGTCGGATGACTCAAAGAAAGTGTGTAACTTTAGAGAGAAAACGATGGGGGCTGGTGCGGAAATGAAGCTGCTCGCACCAGAAGGGAACTTGTAGAGACTTTCTGATCATCTTTTATGTGTTACAAGAAAACGTTCATGCTTATGTGAAATTCACACATACATGGATTCAATATATGTGACCCTGGACCACAAAACCTCATAAGGGTCCATTTATTTTTTTTTAAACTGAAATTTATACATAATCTGAAACCTGATAAAAATAAATACACTTTCCACTGATGTATGGTTTATTAGGATAGGACAATATTTGAAAATCTAGAATTTGAGGGTGCTAATTTATTATTATTATTATTTTTTTTATAAATTAAAGACATTCAAATATTGAAAAAAAAGTGTCTAAATTAGGTTACTAGGAATGCACATTAATAATTTAAAAATAAAGTTTTTATATATTTGCTGTAGGTAATTTACAAAATATCTTCATGGAACATGATCTTTACTTAATATCCTGATGATTTTTGTCATATTAAGAAAAATTGAGAATCATGACCCATATTATGTATTTTTGGCTCTTGCTAATAAAAAAACCCCAGTGACTTAAGACTGGTGTCACATATGTATGTATGTATCTATCTGTATGGTATGTTGAACGAACGGTAAGTCTAAAACTAGTTTGATAAAATAGTAGTAATAACCTAGATTATATTACTAGTTTCATCACGTAATCATCATCGGTAATCAGTTGAGCACAACATTATTCAAGTAATCTGTCCATCACACACACACACACACACACACACACACACACACACACACACAGCCAGTCAAATTCTCAAGGATGATCTCAATCCTGCCCTATACATAATTTCCCATCTTTGTGCTTTAAGGTCACATTTTGGATATGAAATGTAAAGAATGATTGTTTAAGTTGCCTTAACTGATTACTTTGAGACGCCAGCACACAGTCCAGTGCATCTACGCATCATAACTTGATTTAAAAACCTTGTACCTACTTTGTATGTCTGAAATATTTGGTTTAGCCAGAAAAGTTATTGGTACACACCTGACCGTGAGTGTTAGTGTGTGTGTGTTTTCCCATTTCTTCTCAAAGATTACCCAAGAGCCTCTTTGTCTGTGTACTTTGCCAGAGGTGGCAGAGATGCAGGATCTGTCTTGACCTGAACAAACGGCCCGAGGCAGGTGTGAGCGACGGTTATTGTTGGAGAATGAATATATATTCCATTCAGCAGAAGTAGATTTGGTTTACCATAAACTATTTTCAGCACATTCAGCTGTTTTTCAAAGACAACAAAATAACTTATGAAATTACATACGAGGATCTACTTAACTCTTAACAATTTCCTAAAATGTATATAATTGCATTTAATATAAATTTAAACTATGATACATTTTCATTTTAATGCAAATGACGTGCAGTTAAGTATTCAAGAACATTACTTTCACATCTGAGTATACATTTTGATGTGTACTATTTTCATAATAAGTACTCTTTTATTTGAAAGTATGCTAAAGTGATGTTTTTCACCAGAGAATGCTGATTATGAACAGACTGCTGTAGGGTACTATATTATTATAGTCATGACTAGATGGTTTTGTGATTGATAGTAATGTAACAGGAAACGTAAATGTCTGCGTTCTAGTTTAAGCGGTTTCATATTCCTTTACAGTGTCTGCTCTCTTTTTTCTAAAGGACACATTTTGACACCAGATCGTAATTCTAACCAGACGTCACAAGCAGTGTTAGCGCAATCTTATTTTGTGATATTAGAATTTACTTTTGATAAAATAAAATTTAAATAGAAATGTATTATAAAAATGAATAAAATTGAATACAATGTTCTTGCATTGCATTTTCGTCATTCAGACCTAATTTGCATTCAAGAAAACTGCTGAGTTTTCCCAGATGGCAGGAAATCCATGCATACAGTCAATAAAGATTGCTAGACTTTGATGAATCGTTATCAGTATCTATCGAAGTTCAGAGTGTTTGATTTCTTTTCTACACAACATCAGTCCACAGTCACTGGAATGTCTTCCATTGTTTTGTTCTCCTTCCAGAGCGAGTTAGCTGTTAGCATTGGTCCGTTCTGAGCGTGCTATCTGCACATAGCTTTCTCACACGACAGCCGCTAGCGAGACTTGGTCTGATAGTGAGAAATACTGCAGCTAGTGTCCAAACAAAGACAAAGACCTGAGATACATCAGATGGACAGAAGCATTACGCCGTGTTGTGCTCCTCTAGGCCTTGTGTTAATTGGGGTGTATATAAAGAGAAAGCTGGAGAGACTGGTTTGGTATTTCTGACGAGTAAATGCAAGATTAACAGCAATGATGTTTGCTATGTTTTGCCTCAGCTGGTCATGTGAATTCACCGTGCTGAGCCAAAGAAAGCTGCTTGGTTTAAAAATGACTTCTGACTGAGCTGCGCTTCTCACATCACTACACTATTGACTGATTTTCTCCATAAAGTTCTGCCAACATTTCACTAATGCGACTGCATGAGCATCGTCCCATTATCAGCAAAGTATGTACTTTCAGTGAGTAAAAGAGGTAAACAAATTCTTATGCTTGCAGTGTCACACACACACACACACACACACACACACACACACATATGTGCCATTATTTGTCCCTAAAATGTTTTTTACAGTTTAAATAATTAAAATTGAGCATACTTTTAAAAAGAATGATTATTACAGAAATAAAATACTTTAAAAGAATACACTTAAATGTAAACTTAATTGTTTTCGGACACTTTATTGCACATTAATAGCAATTAAATTAAAATATGTTATGTTTTACAATTATATATTTTTTGCCCCACTTATGTAAGACTTAATAATATAAAGTCCTGCTGAATGTACTGACACGTATTTATGCTAAACTAAAATATACTTTTATATAATTGTTATTATTTTATGTCATGTATTTTCAAATATTTGTAATTAAGCATGTGTAATAACGAAAGAGTTTAAGTTAACATTGCACAATATCAAACATCAAAATAAGTGTGCTTCAACAAAAGATTATAAGTCAATGATCAACGATAAGACAATTATGGACTTTAAAGTAAAACTTTGAATTTTGCGTTATTACAAAGTGCACTTTTTTAAAAAGCCTGCTAGGAAACAGGCATGAAGTGTGCTCTCTTTAAATAGTTTAAGTTTAAGTTTACGTTAATATTATATTATGTGAAGTTTATATATATTTTATTAAAAGTGCACATTCAATACAAGAGTTTTCTTTAAACAAGAACCCTGAAATTAACAATTTATCACCAAAGGATTAAGTCTTAGCATGCAAGTTTTAAGGCACAAGGGTGAGTAATTGATGACAGCATATTAATTTTTATTCGAACGAATCCTTTAATGACTGATTTTATGACTACTTGAGGATCACTGGGCAGTGGTTCATGCTGAGTGTGTGTCAGGATGAGGGTGATGGAGCTGTAGTGGACTGCTGGACGTCTCTGCACTGATGATTCTGTTGCTCTGAGAGCGAGACAGGAGCGCAGACAGCTGTGCGTAACACTGGGCCCGCCTCCCCCTCGGCCAGCTGCCAGCTGAGTGGAGCAAAGCAGCTGTCAATCACCGCAGACAACCAATCCAGCAGCAGAGAGATGAGCACACAGTGCACAGAATGATTTTGCTAGTCACTGTTATACACATGCTTCTGTAAATATCAAACACTGGATAGTAAATACGTGCCAGAATGAGATCTGTGTTCGGTAAAAATATCCTTGCTGCCACTCCAGTAATGAGCTGCCATCTTCCCGTGATAGTCCCTTACATTAACTTTGGCATCTGAAGAAAGAAGAAGAAGAAAAGCTGTTTCAGATTGTACAGCAACACTTTCAAAAGAAACATTTTGAATCACTGGTGTTATTAATAACTCAATGTGTAAAAACAATGTTCAAGAGTCAAAAACATCTGTCTAGGGCATGTTGACTCTGATGGAAAATCTGATGGAAAAGCATTGCAGTGGAACCAAATAATAAAAAATAAAATAAATAAAAAAGTGTCCTGTGTGAACAGCCCCTTTAAGGGTTAATTCACTGCTGACAAGATGGGGTTTTAATAAAAGTTGGCTGCCCATGCAGTAGAAATCCATTCATTCATTCATTCATTCATTCATTCAGCTTAGTTACTGTTACATCATGGAGCAAAGAGGAAACTGACCACGCCGACAGAACCAGGGGCGGAGCCAGGGGGTGGCTATGGACACCACTGACGAAAGACTGACCCCTTTGGCCACCCCACTCAAAACTGCAATTTTTGTCCCTTTTTTTGTTACCAAGAAATGCATTTATTAAGATTCGGAACACCGTATCTCTCTTTATGACCACATCAAACGGGAGAATTTTCAGAAGCGCACTTCAGCTTCACCTCAGCGTCAGGCGCGAGTCAAACGAGCTACAGCAGCCAAATCAGCTTCAGTAGAACAACTGTGAACTTCGGTCTGATGAAATGTTGTTAGACTAGCCTATATGTCAGTAAAACACACTTTCCTGTCCCATTAGCTGTTTTACTTTGCTTACGGTGCATACTCTTCAACAGTACGCGGATATGTTGCACACGCTCTATATCACTTCATCATAAATAACCCGCACAAGAAATATGAGCATACTACATACCCACTTCTGTCATCAGCAATCTCCAAAAAGATGATTAAAGCTGCAAACTTTGCATGTATACGCAGCATGCAAGAACGTCGCTCAAATGCATGTACTAAAATATATTCGAGAATTCGAGAATACCTAAGGCAAAAACTGATATGTATTGTTATTTGTAATTTAATGCATCGATAAATGTGATCACAGTGCACTTATTCTAGTATAAGTGTACTGTGTTCACATTTATTTGAGCATTAAATTACAAATTTTACAAATCTAGTAGAACATATATGAAAATGAAAATTGAAATGCATTTATGTCTACTGTTGATTTCCAGCCATTTTCACATCTTTCTGCATGTTTCATCCATTAGTATGTGATATTGGAGAGCAAACATTTGGGAGTTTTGAGAAGTTGTATGAGCATTAAATCTATAGTGAGCCCCTTTATAAAATACTTGGAGGTGAGGAATAATACAGAAATTGTCATATTCACTCAGTATTACTTGATCTAATTCACAAATATCTCAATTACAGTTTAGTAGAAATTAATTGTACTTAGTTGTGTTTTTGGAATGAATACAGTCCAGTACATTATAGTCAAACACATTTTTATATTGAAATAATGAAGATTTCTGTGCCATCACAGACTGGTTGCTGTCCCCTTCCTGGCCACCCCTATGAAAACGTCCTGGCTCCGCCTCTGGACAGAACAGGTTACTTCTGATATGAAACAAGGTCTCAACACTCCCAGCTTTCATATTGCTCCATTTTTAAAGAAATTCAAACAATGAATACTTAATGAGAGATCACTGTATTGGCGCAGTGAAAGGCTTCATGTGAACTGATCCTTTCATATTTAATTAAAGCATGAAATAAACATGAATGAACATCAGAACATATTTTATTTCTACCACGGAACATACCCTTTTCAAGTTTAAGTCAACCAAAATGAATCCTCTCTCCAGTCTGATTTGTGGTTGGGAAACAGCTGCAGCTCTCAGGCATGCGCACATCAATTTAGTGTATTTATATCACACTGTACGACAATATTACTGTTTTTGCATTATTAATTTATTAAGGGTTGGGGTAGGTGTAGACGTTAATAAAACACAATCTAATAGGTAAAACATTAAATTCATTGTTAGTTTCCGGCCATAATTGTTGGACAAGAGGGCAGAATTGGTGTTAGGATTGGTCACATCGCCTGTCAATCAAGCTCTTTGAGAACGAGACATAATCTTACTACATTAGTTGTAAAATGACTTTGTAACTCACAGTGTTGATTTTATATCACACAGTTCTGACTTTGTAACTTGCAAATGTGAATTAATTTCACACAATTCTATAAATTCACAACTCCTCGAAAAACCTCAGAATAGTGAGATAAAAAGTTGCAGTTGCCTTTTTTATTTTTCATTCAGTGACAGAAACAAGGTCCTATAGTTTTCTATTTAGCGTGTAGCTGTTTGTTGTTGTTGTTTGTTTGTTTTTGTGCACTCGTGTTTCTTCTTTGCACATCCAGCTAACTTTTATTAAAACCTTATTTTACCTGCGGTGAATCGCATCTTTAAAGTGAGGTCACATTAGCAACATTTTGGCGAGTAAAAAAAATGGTCTGTGGTGAGGAGTGGGGAGGGGCCAAGAGCCACGGGGGCGGAGCAAATCTGCATAGGTAAACTCCCAATCGCGTGGATTCCTATTGAAATGACAAGACTCTGTCTGTGAAAATTCACCAAGCAACAGCAAATCTGACCAGAAACGCTGTTGTCTCGCATTCTACACTGTTTTGCGAAGCTATGAATAAAATATGATTACGTTTTCCTTCTCTCGCACTTGTAACACACAGACACTCTCAGTAATGACTTCTGCTAACACATAAACAGAGGTGTGAGTGTGTGGGAGGTCAAGGTTAGGCTACTGTCGCTTAAAATAACAAACACACCGTCATCTCTGGCAATGGAGAGTCGTTAAAAATAATACACCCAAATGCGCTCTCTCTTCAGTCATCCTCTCTCTCCCGCTCTTTAGCACATGGTGATAATCACACTGGCCTTGTAGCAGCCATATGGACTCGGGCTGGTCTGGGGCCTGCCTGAACACCGCGGCGGTTAATTAGAGTCTGAATACTGAGCGACTGAGCGCTGATCTCAATCCCTCCACGCCTGGACACACTGACTGGCCTTTTGAGCTGCTCAGGCCTCCAGGGACTCGGGGGGGGGGGGGGGGGGGGGGGGGGCGGAAGGGTAATTATTTGAGATAACAGTGAAAAGAAGAGGTGAGGACTGTGCATTTGAAAAAAGGCCGGGCAACATAAAGAGAGGGAAAGCGAGGACACGGCGGAGAGGACGCCTAACGTGCTAAAGGTCAACGTCACCTATTTTTATAGTGTCAACAGCCTGTTATGCCTTTTTAAAATCGCTGTGCTCTTCATGAATGATATATTCTGTTGCTGGAGATTGAGCTTCAGAGATCAGTGCTTTGCTTGACTAATGAATGTGTGTGAATGACCAGCTCTTTTCAGTCACTGAAGCAGTGTTGATGACATCACAGCTGCATACCCTGCATGTCTTCAGAATCAAATGCTTATTAGGCTTCATAATTCAAATATAATGATGCGTGTTTATGTGTGTATGTACTGTATGCATGTATGAATGACTGAATGAACTTAGGAACAAACGTTATGTATATAAAATTGAAATTAAACTGATAATCACAAATCAATCAATCAACCTTGTTGGTTTTTATGCAATAATATACATTTATTTATTATTAAATCTTGAAAACATTAAAATTAAAATAATATTTAATTATGAATTTGTTTGTTGATTGATTCTACACAATTTACATAAATGTTGTTTTTGCATTGTGGTCACTTTATGATTATGATTAACAACAACAACAACAACAAAAATAATAATAATAATAATAATTATTATTATTATTATTATTATTATTTATTTATTTTTCTATGGTAATGAAAATTGAGGTAAAGGATTTCGATATTTGTTATCATCATGAAAATAATATCACAATTAAAAAAGTTTTCATGTTCATGCTAATTATTTAGGCAATAAGCAATAATGCACCAACTGCATTATTTGTCTGCCTGACTGTACATAATTGCACTTATTATATGGTTACTTACCAAATAAATACGTTAACAGGCATGAAATATTGATTTGAGTGTTTTGAATTCATAATTATTTATATTAATATTTAGATTTCTTATATATATTTTCTATTTCTATTTTTCCTTTTCATTTTAGTTTCCTTTTAGCAGTTTTGTTGTATACTTTTGTTGTTTTTATTATTTTGTTAACGTTTATGTCTTTTGTTAATTTTTATTTCAGTGTCATTTATTTTACTACAGAATGCTAAACTGAAAATGAGCTGAAATAAAATAACTATAATTTGCTTTTATGCAATTAAAAGTATATTTTAACTATAATGTTTGTTTTATTTCCGTTAACAAAAAAATATTTTCATGGTTTTATTTTATTTTATATTTTTAAACTTAGTTGTAGTTATTACACTAACCCAAGTAACCCAGCTGAGTTTTAGTTATTTATAATAACCCCAGTAACAGCCAATTATACAGTTAAAGGCTGATTATATATATATATATATATATATATATATATATATATATATATATATATATAATATAACTTGTACATTTGTTGACAGTGTTTACCAGTGTTGGGGAAAGCTACTTTTAAAAGTAATGCATTACGATATTGCGGTACTCCCTTAAAAAGGTAACTAATTATGTTACTTAGTTACTTTTTGTGAAAAGTAATGCATAATGTTACTTTTTAGTTACTTTTTAAATCTGGGCAGGGCTTGTTTGTTTGTTTGTTTTTAATATAACAAAAATAAATAAATTACAAATGTAAAAGCCCTTTCACACCACAATTGAAATGAATAAGCCTCAGGCTGAAGGAAGTGTAAATGAACGTCTGTACAGTAGAGGGCGCAGCTCAAAGAAATATTATGAAGAGTGTGACGCAGGAGATGAAAGATCAATACCATTCAACAATAACAAAAATGAAACACAATTATGTCATCTTTCCTTGTTAGTATGGTTAATAGTATCGGCTCATTGAAGGTCAGTATAGCAAAAACAGTGGTTAATAAAATTGGATTAAATACATAAATTATATTTGTCTTATTTAATATATTTAACTACTGCGTGTTTGTATAATATTCTGAGTTCGCATTTTTGGGTTTTATTCATTTTGAGCAATACTGAATCTGTTTTTGAGTAAAAACATTTTTTGAAAAAGTAACTCAGATATTTCCTTCTAAATTAAAAAGTAATGCGTTACTTTACTAGTTACTTAAATACGGTACTCTGATTCCATAACTGGTGTTACCTGTACTGTTTCACCCCCAGCACTGGTGTTTGTGAGGTTTATGTTTGTAGACTATAACTCATGTTGAATTGTGGCGTTACAGTAAGAGTACAGTTACAGTTACAGTAAGCGTCTCTGACCAACAGGCTCAAACCCTCAGCATTAATGTATACGGATGTCTCCCCAGTCACTTATTCTACTGAATTATATTTTAGCTCCTATGTTCACCATTACAGAGCATGCTGGAAGATCTTCAACAACAGCACTTGAGGTGGACAGTCGACCAAACAGGCCCACAGTGCAGCTCCCGCAGTGCCTAAATATCGACGACGGACATGAATTGATAACAATAAACTAATAAAACACAGTTTCAATAAAGAGCGAGATGTTAACTCTGATTTTCAACAATCCAGTCACGACTGTATCCGAAGCAACTGCGAGCTGTTTTAACAGAGTTATATGATTAGATGTGTGTCTGGAGAAATTCTGTGTGCTTTAATAGAGTTACGCGGAGGTCTTAAGCTGTACGCCGCTAAGAGAGGCTTATGTTTCCAGGCGCAAAGCGGTAATCCTATAACGCTGTTCAACTATATTGCTTAAGGCACTGCAAGCAGTCAGTTGGTAACTATGTTAAACTATCTGCAGTTCCCTAACCACTCGCGCAGATCTCGCCATGATAAGATAATGCATTATTCACCCGGAGTGCTATAGAAATCATTAGTGCAGCGGTTTGAGTCCTTATATAAAAACACTCTGGTAGAACTATGGTGCAGTAATGGAATTAGATGGAAATACCATGTTTCTGCACCTACAAGCACTCTGTAAACTGCTCCAGTACAGGGGTACATTTGTACCTTTATCTTTTTTATATATCAAAAAAAAAAATGTATATATATATATATATATATATATATATATTATATAGGGTCACATTATAATGGCTTTTTACCATTTATCACTGTTATTTATTTTATAATCAAATTCTTTTTACATATACATTCTTTTTGTGATTTTACAACTGTCCAGGCTTAAAATTAGAAGAAAGTGTGTACTTTGTGTACTTTTTGTGTGTAATTTAATTTAATTTAATTATTTTTTAAAAATATGTTAAAGATTAAAATTTTAAAGAAAGAACCAAAAAAAAAATATATATATATATAATTATTATTTACAACTGATCACAGCCATTTAATTTTGTATTGTTCACCATGTTCAGTTCACCATTTATTTCAATTGAATTTAACTTAATTAATATTATTATTTATGTGATATTCAAAAGTGACATAAACCAATTTATTTATTTATTTTTTAACCACACATTATGATTATCGCTCAGTTTTTGTTTGTTTGTTTGTTTGTTTTTACTATTAATCATATTTTTTAAGTTTTAGCATTAGAAAGATTAGTCTAAAAAAATCTAAATTTTCATCACTATTTCCACCAAAACCAACTAAGATGTTTTGTCTATTTGTAATACAAAAATAAATATTGAAATAAACATTGGTGATAATCAGTAACAATGTCAATTCTTGATCTTTGTAATGAGGTGCACTGAAACACACCAGGCAGTGGAATGTAGACGATGTGCATGTGAGTGTGTGAGCAGGGAACAGTCTGGTGACTTGGTGAAGGGGATGAAGGGCCGCTGACGGCAGCTTGGCCAGACACAGCTCATTGCTTCGGAGGTTTCCAGGAGAAGGTCTGGCGCTAGAGATCTCAGCAGTCTGATGCTCAGCCTGAGACATGCTCTATACCTCTGATTCATAAAGGCCACACTGAAAGTCCATTCAGTGAGAGTCAGTGGGGTCCAATGTTATCTCGGTCCTCAGTCATTTTTATTGTGTGGCCCAAACCAGTTCATCACAGAAACAACACGAGGACGAGGAGCTGATGACAGAACTTAAAGTTCTGATAATAATACCATGTTTAAAGAGCTGAACACCTTTAGTTTAGTGAGAGATAAAGTGTGCTGATGAGAGTGAGATGAAAGTTGAAATTTAATGACTTTTAGAAATGTCATGTGATGGAAAATGTTTTCTTTGCATCATCTATACAGTTAACATCTTAAGCATTAAGAAAAATTAATTAATATTTGTAATATTTTACATATTTTTAATTAATAAAAATGCATTTAACAATAAATAATTGTTAAAAACAATATATTTTTTTAAATTAATTATTAATCCATATAATGTTGTAATGGGTTGTACATGACATTTTACAACCTGAACTATCCTTGCCATGTCATAAAAAGATGAATTCATCAAAAATGTTACAAGATTTTTTATGTTGTCATGAAGCTCTTCAGTAGCTATTTGTATCATGCGATTTTTTTTTATTTTTTTCTTGAAAACAAAAGTTTTTTCCAGATGAAATAGTCGAAATAATCTGACCTAAATAATCTAATAATATTAAATATTACAGCAGACTCATCAGTAATGTTTTTTCTTCAATGTGATAAGACACTTGAAATGTTTCATTTAGAGCACAATACAGAGCTGGGCAGATTACTTGCTAATTGTAGTCTGTACCTGATCTCAAATTAAATGACAAAAAAAACTGTAGTTAATTACGTAATCCATTACATTACACATTTAGGTAATATAATCAGACTACTTTTAGATTACTTCTAGATTACTTTTGTCTTAAATTGTTCATCACATTGACTTGTACTGATATAAAAACAAGTTATTATTAACATCATGGCACAACAATCTGGGGTTTGCAATTTTAATAAAAAGCTTATAATTAGTTGATGCACTGTTGAGAGAACACTTTTTAAAAAGAGTTTTTTTTTTCTGTGTAATTATATCAAAATGGCTAGTAAATGGTCTTTGTGTGAATGTCCACAAAACTGGGAGACTTTCTGGATGCATTAGCGGCAGGAAATTTTAAAATAAATTTTATAGATGAGAAAGAATTAGGCAGAGTTGATGACTTATAATAAATGTGTTGTTACTTTGTGAATAACTTGATCACTGTAATCAAGAAATATAATAATCAAATTGGGATCTGATTAGGTAATCCAGATGACATGCTATCATCTACTACCCGGCATTATATAATTTCAATCAAAATAATAATAATACAAATAAAAATAAAACTTCATAATAGAAGAGGTGTCTTTAAGTCATTGCTTTCATTCATTCATTCAACTTATTTATTTTAACCAACTATATATTATTTAACAAAGGGCTAAATTTTATGATTTTAAAATGTCATGTGGTATAACCATCAAGTTAAAGGCTTTAACATTTTCTTTAAGATTTTAATATTATATACAATATTTACTTGAATTATATACCTGTATGTTCTTCGAGTACTGTTTAAACATATAAATGAACAAATGAATGAGTTAGTTTTGAAAGACTATTTTTACATGCTGTGTTAACCATAATGTCTTTAAGTAATCCATCCATTCATTCATTCATTCATTCAATTTATTTATTTACAAATAATTGATAAATTAATGAATATGATTGTGCCCAATATGATATTTCAAAACCAATTGAGCACCACTGATATAAACTTCACTGGTCTGCTCAACTGTATCGTCATTCTGTGAAGAGAACAATTTACAGTTTGGCTGAACATTCACAGTGCGTGAAAAAACCTGAACAAAAAGAAGGACAACCCTCTCTCTGTCTCTCGGTGTAGGGTCCAAATGAGCTGTAGGTGGTGATGGGAAACCATGGAGTATCCATTTCCACACACCATATGGATACTCTGTGGTTTGTTCAGAGGAGGTGGGATCTAATATTGACCTAGACCATATGTGTTTTAGTGAATTACAAACACAACAGGACTGAGGGGACACCTAACACACAACATATGGGCATCTATTCTGTGTTAGGGGCTTTTTACAAACAAGACCCCCCTACACAAACACATGCGTGTATGCCGTCCAAGATCTCAAGGGACTGCTCTTTTGAATTACTCTATTGACACACACCCTAGTTAGCTTCATTAGCGGGAGCTAGTGTTAGCTCACAGTGTGAGACCGTCGCTGGAATTTTCTCCCCTAAAAACCAATTATCATCCGTGACTGCACAGAAACTTCAGCTTTGCATCACTGATCAGATCTGTGTCTGTTAGCTGGATTTCCTCTTTCTTATAATGGACTTTAGCTAATTAGTGGGTTTGAGATCAAATTATTGTCAGGTTGTTTCTGTAAATAACAAACATGGTGTTAAATGACTACTTCACTATTTAGTACTCTACTATTTTGCTTCATTTCCAACTGTAAGTTCCAGAGAGCACATTCACACACGCAAATTCTTCAAAAAATGGCACTCTCATTCTCATTCATTCTCTTCAGCTAAAAGTTGAACAACTGAATTTGAATATATAAATAGGATGACAGATATAGAATGTATTGCATGTTAGTCTGCTTATGATCCTCAAGAGTATGATCTACGTAAATCCACCTGTTATATATATATATATATATATATATATATATATATATATATATATATATATAGCAGCTGTAAGTTTGTGATGCTGGTTGTGAATGTTCTTCAGAACTGTGGGGAAACAGTGAATTGTTGAACTATGTTGGTATTATGTAGCATACTATGCAGTATGGAGTACCTCAAGGCTCAGTACTAGGGCCGCTACTCTTCACGCTTTATATGTTACCCTTGGGAGATGTCATCAGGAAACATGGTGTTAGCTTTCACTGTTATGCTGATGATACTCAGCTCTATATTTCTTCGTGGGCCGGTGAAACACACCAATTTGGAAAACTAATGGAATGCATAGTCGATATAAAAAACTGGATGACGAGTAATTTCTTACTGCTAAATTCCAAAAAAAACAGAGGTGTTAATTATAGGACCTAAAAACCTAGAAAGCCACGTTTCTAGCATTTGTAAAACTGCATTTTTCCATCTCAAAAATATATCTAAATTACAGCCTATGCTCTCAATATCAAATGCAGGAATGTTCATCCATGCATTTATGACCTCAAGGTTAGATTATTGTAATGCTTTACTGGGTGGTTGTTCTACACGCTTAGTAAACAAACTACAGCTAGTCCAAAATGCAGCAGCAAGAGTTCTTACTAGAACCAGGAAGTATGACCATATTAGCCCGGTCCTGTCAACACTGCACTGGCTCCCTATCAAACATCGTATAGATTTTAAAATGTTGCTTATTACTTATAAAGCCCTGAATGTTTTAGCACCTCAGTATTTGAATGAGCTCCTTTTACATTATAATCCTCTACGTCCGCTACGTTCTCAAAACTCAGGCAATTTGATAATACCTAGAATATCAAAATCAACTGCAGGCGGCCGATCCTTTTCCTATTTGGCGCCTAAACTCTGGAATAACCTACCTAGCATTGTTCGGGAAGGAGACACAATCTTGCAGTTTAAATCTAGATTAAAGACCCATCTCTTTAACCTGGCATACACATAACATACTAATATGCTTTTATTATCCAAATCCGTTAAAGGATTTTTAGGCTGCATTAATTAGGTAAACCGGAACCGGGAACACTTCACATAACACCCTATGTACTTGCTACATCATTAGAAGAATGGCATCTACGCTAATATTTGTCTGTTTCTCTCTTATTCCGAGGTCACTGTAGCCACCAGATCCAGTCTGTATCCAGATCAGAGGGTCACTGCAGTCACCCGGATCCAGTACGTATCCAGACCAGATGCTGGATCAGCACCTAGAAAGGACCTCTATTGCCCTGAAAGACAGCGGAGACCAGGACAACTAGAGCCCCGGGTACAGATCCCCTGTAAAGACCTTGTCTCAGAGGACCACCAGGACAAGACCACAGGAAACAGATGATTCTTCTGCACAATCTGACTTTGCTGCAGCCTGGAATTGAACTACTGGTTTCGTCTGGTCAGAGGAGAACTGCCCCCCCAACTGAGCCTGGTTTCTCCCAAGGTATTTTTCTCCATTCTGTCACCGATGGAGTTTCGGTTCCTTGCCGCTGTCGCCTCTGGCTTGCTTAGTTGGGGACACTTCATCTACAGCGATATCGTTGACTTGATTGCAAATAAATGCACAGACACTATTTAACTGAACAGAGATGACATCACTGAATTCAATGATGAACTGCCTTTAACTATCATTTTTGCATTATTGACACTGTTTTCCTAATGAATGTTGTTCAGTTGCTTTGACGCAATGTATTTTGTTTAAAGTGCTATATAAATAAAGGTGACTTGACTTGACTTGACTATTGACCGAAATGTAAGGACTGCCTAAAAGAATTGTTGCCAAAAGAGTCTGTCAAAATAAAATACAATAGGATAAACTACCAATTATTATATTACTTAACAAAAGTCTAAATGTAATGATTTTAAAATGTCATGTGGTGTAACCATCAAGTAAATGGCTTTAACATTTTCTTTAAGCTTTATTCTATATATATATATATATATATATATATATATATATATATATATATATATATATATATATATATATATATATATATATATATATATATTCTTCAAGTAATGTTTACACATCTAAATGAATAAATGAATGAGTTTTGACTGATTATTTTTTTACCAACTAATATACTATTTAAGAAAAGTCTAAATTTAATGACTCTAAAATGTCATGTGGTTTAACCATCAAGTAAAAGGCATTAAAAAAAATATTTAACTATTGTATACAGTATTTACTTAAAGTATATAGCCTTCAGGTATTGTGTACACATCTTAAATAAATAAATACTTTTTTTCAAATAACATTAATTGTTAATTCATTAATCTTATAAAGTGCTTTTTGAAGGTTGAACCACATGACATTTTAAAACTTGAAATGACCAAAAAACATTATGGTCTTCAGGGGTTCTCTGTATAATTTCCATTCCTGCGTGTTTTTCTGCATGTTGGTTGCACAATGTGGCTTTCCCCAAAATGTTATGCAGTAACACGTTTTTATCCTCTCAACATATTTACATGCAGTGACAAAAGTTGAAATGCAAAAGATGTATGCCAACTGGCTGGCCGCAGACTCATATACAGATGCCGTCCACACATCTTAAGGTGAGGTAAGGTAATTAATCAGCACTGTTGGGAACGTTACTTTAAAAAAGTAATTAGTTATAGTTACTCACTACTTGTTCCAAAAAGTAACTGAGTTAGTAACTGAATTACTCTATAATAAAAGTAACTTGTTACCAGGGAAAGTAACTATTTGCGTTACTGTAAAAAAAAAAAAAAAGTTGCTATATGTCAAAGAATTTGTTTTTTTTAGCAGTTTTCACAAGTCAGTTGAAATAAGTAGAACAGACAGGTGTTCGTACATAACTTTTGAGATTTATTGCACGTCAACAGACAGCAAGAGTTTTATCCTGCACTCTTTGTAAGAAAAGTGTTTTTTGCCACTAGCTTTGTAGATGCGTGTGTCACACATTGCATGCACGTTCTTGCCTTTGACTACAATGAATTTGAAGTAGTGCTTATATCTCCACCTTGAAAATGCCAACTTTTCATCGGATTGCTCCTGACTCACCATTTCTCCTGCTGCTGCGAATCTCTGTGTAGCTGTTGCGTGTGTGTGACTGTGTGTGTTTGGCGCCGCTGGTGCGTGTGTGTAAAAACACTGGCTCTGATTGGCTACCATGAAACACATGACTCTGCCTTAGCCAATCATAATCGCTTTTCTCGTTATTAACCCACCTGCTCACTCGCTGTGTGAGCCAGGGGTGCGTTCGGATTGCATATTAAATCAATGCATAGTAACGCACCGCATTTAACATTCAGTAACGTTAACGGCGTTGTAACGACGGGAAAAGTAATTAGTTAGATTACCCCGTTACTGAAAAAATAACGTTGTTACCTAACGCTGTTCTTTTAAACGCTGTTATTCCAAACACTGTTAATCAGCGATATTCAGAAACAGTGAACTTACTGTAGTTATTGATTAGCAGCTGGATGATTTTGTCATGTCCATGTAGAGAAGCCAGGTGGAGCGGTGTGTAACCCTGCAAATATACACAAACAAGCTTAATGTGCATTTGGTCAAATTTAGCCCTGAAATGTCAGTTTATATGCATCCTACACACAAGCAAATATCTAAATATCATTAGTGTGGGAGGACAGTGATATGACAGCAATTCTTGTTCTCCTGTTGTGTCTGTCACTCGATTGTGATAGGCTATTAAAAACAGCTGGACGTCATTTCACACACCACTGTGTGCAGGCGACATTTCCCATTTATGCAGTTAACCAGACAGCGAGACCCGCTGAGACAATCGCTCCAGTACATCCCGCACATTAACACGGGACTAACTCTCTCCAGGATCCCGTCAGCACCCACCGCTGATTCAAACAGCTGCAGCCTGATGGTGCTTCCTATCAAAACATAGAAGGTGAAGCTGACGTGAGAGGATGATGGATGTATGAAATGTGACTGCGGTTTAGTGCTGATCTGAGCTCAGGCGGTGATTATTGTGGAAGACAGCACATTAATGCTCCACGGGGGACTTTATCATCCGAAGACACTTCTGCAAACAAGATTGACTCCATCTATCCCTGATATCTCTTTGGTGTCCGTTTGTTTTACAGTTAGCATTTCCTTGCTCATAACACTAATGGGCCATGTGATTACTGCAAAACGAGGGTAGAGCGAGCATATTTGAGTATTTTGAACATCAACCAAACACAAAAGTGGATAATGTCCTGAAATGTCTGTAACAGCAGGAGATTGAAATGCAGGTGCAAATTAATTATGAAATGAAAAAAAAGGTACATCATTCTCATTGAAGCATACCCTTAAAGGTACAATTTGTAAGATATTTACAATAAAATATCCAAAAACCACTAGGCTAGTGTTATATATTTTGTCCAGCTGATTACTAACAATATCTCTAATGTTTTCAACTACTTGTAAATCCTGAGAAAATCCCCATTCTAAACAGTGACACGGGGCAGTGCAGTCGCCTGTCAATGACATTAGTTACCCTTTGTTACCGCCTTTACTGAAGAACCACATGACAACAGTGTCGTGGACTAATGCGGAAGTAATGTCTAGCGTCCAGCAAACCACTTGCTTGCTTCAAGCTGTTCCTTGTTTACTTCTTCTTGCACGTTTTATGGTGGATTGTGTTACTTATTTATGGAACATAATTACGGTTTACCGTCTGCCGCTGGTTCTGTCGACAAGGACAGCTCCCGTAAACGTAAGCGTACGGGGCCAACCAAACGACCCAAGAAGAGTTTGGGACAAGAGGAGAGAAAGAGTGAGGATCAATATCGGTGTTGCATTTTCTAGATGGAGAGAGCTTCACGACAAACTTCAACTAGAAAGAGATCGCTTGTGTTTTACTCGACAGGTGAGTTGTTTTGATTCGTATCTTTACAGAAAACGTATGCTATTATAACGATCAACAAGATTAGTATTATGGGGCATACACGCCAAATGCATCGCGTCTCTAGACCCGTGCGAGGACGCGTCTGATCCATCATCTGATCACGTCTTTGCATTGACTTTGTATGTAATCTACTTGCGCAAATCATTGAACTCGCGTAAAATCCATGATTTATCTTTCCGTCTGATTGATGGCCGTCAGTGTTTGGGAAGAAGACATCAAATCCCATCATTCCACGCTCCTTCTTAGCGTCAACAAACCATGCGATTGTTATTGTTGTAGTAGTGTGCCCTCTAGTGGCAGGTCCTACAACATGTACCTTTAATCAGATAAAAATAAAAATACCAAGTTTAGGGTTCACATAAGATGAACATTTAGAATCTGAAATTGGATTAGATTTATTTGGATTCTCGAAATTGATTGAGTGTAAACATACCTTTTGTTAGCCTAACAACATGCTAACGTCAGTCTCTACTCTAGATGTCAATCGAGTCTCCAACTTTTTTTGTGAAAGGCATATAATGTGTCAAGTTGCTGCCTGTGTAGATTGATACAAATCAGTCTCTTAGGAGGTCTATGTAAGCAGTAGACAGCGTTTACATTCTGGAACAGAACTCATATAGAGAAAAACACAGAGATTGAGTCATGGGTAGTCCTTGAAGTACTCAAGCCTACCCTGCTGAAAACAAAAACAAAACAAAAAACAGTAGAAACCATCACAGAAAATTTGAATGGTCTTCTAACTACAAATACCATTACAAACATTACAAACCATCAACTTTTACCCATTATAAATGGTTTCCTGTAGTTGGAAACTACTGTAGTTGGAAACTACTGGTTTTTAACAAGCTGACCAATTACCAGTAGAAACCCAAAGGATCCTTTACAGTTCCCATTAAAACCAATACAGGTCCAATTATATCCAGTAAAACCATTCTGTAATGGTGTCTATTGTTTTGTATGTTTTTTTCAGCAGGGTAACTGCATAAAATTGAGTTCAAACATGCTAAACGTCCAGGTAAAGGTGCCACTATTTCATTCTTTCAGGTAATGGAGCCTAGAATCAGTCAGGATCGCTGGTGGCTGTGTTTGTAGCGTGTAGCACAGCGCAGCCATTTTGCTAACAGCACAGCACAATCATAGTGTAGTTCTGCTGCCCTTAAAGGTTAAAGTAGACTTCCCTCGGCTCTACTCCTCATTATTACACTAGTCCTAGCACTGACGTTTTTGGAAAGGTCACAGCCACTTTCATGTGCTCTGCTTCATGTCAGCTTCAGTATAAGTAAAGGCCCTGGAGAGACTGTCCAGGGTGCCAAAGGAGCCAATGGAGATCAAGGTAAGACAGTGGAGTTTGGTTTTAACGAGACTGACTAACACATTGACACAGTTGCTATCATGACCCTTGTGAAGAAGAAGTTTGCTTAATTGTATTGAATGTGCTCTTGTAGTGCAATACTAATAAAATTAAATAAGGCCACTTAGTGTAAATACAGTACACTTTCATGCCCATGTTTCATAACACATGCAAGCAGACTTTTAAAAAGTGCACTTTGTAATGATGTCACAGTAAACATTTTAATCACTGTTTTCATAATCATTACTAAATCGCAGGTAAAGTACTTGATTGCAGTTTTAACTTTAGTGTTAGTACTTTTAAATTTAGTATATTTTAAATGCACTGCATTGCAATGCCATCATTATGAATGTGTAATTACAAATAGATTTAAAAGCATGACATACAACTTTTCATATTTCCACTCAAAGTGACTTATATTCAGCTATCCATATTTTTACCCAGCCCTAATCACACACTATCGCGACCTGTTTTACTTCTACTATACTTTGTTGACTTTCAAGGCAAACAAAGATATATACAGTACAGACCAAAAGTTTGGACACACCTTCTCATTCAAAGAGTTTTCTTTATTTTCATGACTATGAAAATTGTAGATTCACACTGAAGGCATCAAGGGCTATTTGACCAAGAAGGAGAGTGATGGGTGCTGCGCCAGATGACCTGGCCTCCACAGTCACCGGACCTGAACCCAATCGAGATGGTTTAGGGGTGAGCTGGACCGCAGACAGAAGGCAAAAGGGCCAACAAGTGCTAAGCATCTCTCGGGGAACTCCTTCAAGACTGTTGGAAGACCATTTCAGGTGACTACCTCTTGAAGCTCATCAAGAGAAAGCCAAGAGTGTGCAAAGCAGTAATCAAAGCAAAAGGTGGCTACTTTGAAGAACCTACAATATGACATATTTTCAGTTGTTTCACACTTTTTTGTTATGTATATAATTCCATATATAATTCCACACGTGTTAATTCATAGTTTTGATGCCTTCAGTGTGAATCTACAATTTTCATTGTCATGAAAATAAAGAAAACTCTTTGAATGAGAAGGTGTGTCCAAACTTTTGGTCTGTACTGTATATTACATTTTAAGGTCTAGGTGCATCTCAGGTATGTAACAGTGAACTCTATGAAAGCCTAATTAATTCCGATCAATACGTTTTTCTTCAAGATATCATATACCAAGTATGCAGACCGTATCCTTTATAATATACCATGAACATCATTATAGTATGCCATTTAGAACATATCAACTGTGCAGGCAGCAATAGCGATGAATCAGAATCAGCTTAGGAAACACCACACTATTGCACATACTTCCTGTATTACTCTGAACGGTTATGGCATTAAAACCCCATTACTTCTAAGGGTCATAAATTAATCTGATAGTATCTCCATTTTGAATGCTTAATAAAACCTATTTGTTCAATGCTAGGCAAGGAAAAGGGATTTGGTCCCATAGCGTGCCAGTTCTTAACCGTCCCACAATCCTCTGATAGCTGGGCAGCCAATGAGTGTGTGACTGCGTTCAGAATCTGAAGCACATTTCTTCTAAATCCTGCTTCATTTCACAGGTGTATTGAAATCAAACTCACCCCCTTCAGAAAGAAGAAAGAAAGAAGGCCGTCATCAAGACCAGAGTCGGCTCCCGTTTGCCAGCAAAAGCCAGAGAAGATTACAGAAACAGAATAAGCATAGCACAAGATGGGTCAAGAACTTAATTTCACACCGACAGCACGGGCAGTTTGGCTTTGGAAATATTTCCTTCATATGAAGAGCATAAATCTAAGTCTACAAAACCCATTGAGCCGCCTACAGCATTTCAAAGCATCATGGGTGCACTTCCAACCTCAAGACTGCTATAAGTGTAGATATGATATCGTGTTTGGCCCAAATTTTATGGGAACATTACATGCATTCTTCATGGAGAGAGTAATGTCATAATCTACTGTTATAATTGACATGCATTTTCAGAATATGTGAAACTGAATAAAACCAAGTGTACACTTACATGCTTAAAAAGCCAGGTAAAGGTGTTGGTGTTAAAAGAAAGAGAGAGAGAGAGAGAGAGAGAGAGAGAGACATGCATATAATACATTTAAAATGAGCTTATTAATTTATTCTTATTTTTATTATTTTTTCATTTTTTTTAATCAAAGGAATTGAGCATTTCACCGATCAGATGTAAATTCACATTTAAGGAATTAACATAAAAAAATGTACTTTTAACTTAGAATATATACATTTTTCTACTTCAAAACTTCATATTTAATTCACTGCTCTTGCCATTTCTTTGTGATTGTTTGTGTAATATGGTAGCATGTAAAGGGAAAATAAGACCGTGAAAGAAAAGAGAAGTGCACGATAGTGTGTTTGTGAATCATAGTGAGCCACATCCAGACCCTGACAGCGCTGCATGGATTATTGATTTTTTTATTCCATTTCTGCCCAGAGGAGACTGCACTTGAAGAGCACCATTAGCCCCATAACGATTAGAGAGCAAAAGTTAATTATGTAATTATAAAGGCAATAAAAAGAGTGCGTGTGCTTGACTGTGCTCGTGAAGGCTTTAAACATTATCATCAATGAGCACGTCACTGCAGCCAGAATGAGGAGCGAGATTACAGGAGTGGAAAAAGTGAGAGAAAACATTAAGTAATCACAACACTTATCACTAGCTAACTAAATTAATAAATCTACACCTCTACCATGATGCACGTGCTTCAATTTTTCAGTGCACAATATAATTAATATTCAGTCTATTCAGATATTTTGTTGATATCTATAGTGCTGTCAAACGATTAATCGAAATTAATCACATACAAAATAAAAGTTTTTGTTTGTATAAAATATGTGTATGTGTGTTCTGTGTATATTACGTATTTATTAATACATACACATGCAGTATATATTTAAAAAAAGATATAATTTATATTATAAATAAATATATTTAATGTATAAGCACAACATGTTTTTCTGAAATATATACATGCAAGTATGTGTATATATAATATATACATAATATACACAGCACTACATATATTATGTAATATATATACATTTTCTTTTTTTCTTTTTTTTGATAAATAACAATTAATCATTTGGCAGCACTGATATACACTACTTCAATCATTGAAAAAAATGTTAGAATAAAAATAAATAAATAATAATAAATGACACATTGACATGCTGAAAGTTTTTTGGTTACACCACTTAATTTTGGAATAATTAATTCAAAACCACTGTTGAAACATTTATATATTATGTGTTTAAAACCAACTTGAATACTATAAACAGATTAAAAACTTTCTCCATTTTTTTTTTAGTTCCTTACCCACAAATAAACTCTCTTGTATCCTCACATTTATATAGAGCCAATTTGCAAAGGGTTGAATTGGACTATTTAAACTGCAGCAGGATCTGATCTGAAATAACCTTCTGAGAGGATCCACGATGATAAAGGGAAAATAGACCTCCAAATAAAGGCTGGGGGTCGGTCGGTTGGGAGGGAGGGGTGCTGCCAGAGGCACAAAGATCCTGTCAGTATTTCCTTTGCACTTCACCAACCCTCAATATGAGGAGATAAGATACAGTGCATTATAATATGCATGAAGTGAAGGGAAGGCCAAAGCATTCACTGCCCGACTGTTAGCAGATCTGGAATAAATAAACATAAGGTCATGTTTATGCAAACACACTCCACTTAAATCCGAGCCCTCGCTGCGAGTGTGTTTGATTAATAGCTAAATTTAGCTGATTAGCCACATCCAATCACATAGGCGAGGAAATTTGTGACCTAAGGGCTCATATTAAAGAGAAATTACGCTTTAATTATACGCAAACACACACATTACACGGGCAGCCTAAGCGGCAGGAGTAGGTGTTAATTTGTGTGTGTGTGTGTTGTGTGTGCGGGCCCCTGCAGAGGTGTAAATGTGAGCGTGTCAGTGGGGCGCTGCTGTCAGCTCTCACCGCTCTCTGGTTGACGTCCGCTCCGGAGCGAGCCATCATGTCCACCATCTCCACACGGCCCTGCTTGGCCGCCCAGTGGAGCGCCGTCTGCAACACACACATGCAAACACAGCAGCTGTCAATCACCACGCTGCTGTCAATCACACATGTGATGTACTCGGGCTGCAGCGGCTCACCTGGGCTTCAGAAGAGATACTACAGGCACTGGACTCACCTCAAATGTACTCATTTTTTTTATTTTTTTTATTTACATTTTTAACTTTTATTTGTATCTTTACTGTGCAAATGTGGTGTGTGTTTTATGTAAAGCACATTGGTCAACCATGTGTTGTGGAAATGGTGCTATATAAATAAAATTGACATTGACATTGACATTGATATTCACAAACATCATATTGACACTGGGTGCATTGTGCTTCATATGATATGGAATTATATTTGCTTCAAAAAAAAATGAGCATAACTTTATAAAACTGAACGTAACTTTTTTAGAAACTATCAAAAATATGCCATTACAAAATAAGAAAAACACAATGAAAATGAAAAAACTCACTGTTAACCCGGCCCCCATGAGAGGTTTGTGTCAAAACACCAAATGAAAAACTGCGAAGCAAAAGTGAAATCTGGGGTAATGCATTCAGAATCCACAATTAACGAAAACGAATTTTTGAAAAACATTAACAAAGAATGAAGCATATTTGAAGAGCCTGTTAAATTTGTGCTACTGAGTTCATTTTTTTTTTCATTTTCATTGTGTTTTTCTTCTTTTGTAATGGCATATTTTTGATCGTTTCTGAAAAAGTTACGTTCAGTTTTATAAAGTTACGTTCATTTTTTCTTTTTTTAAGAAAATATAATTCCAGAATATGACTGCCTTTAAAAACATAATTCACCCCAATAAGTATATTCTGCCATTATTTACTCAGCCTCGTGTTGTTATCTTCAAGGAACACAAAAAGAGAGACTTTTTTATTTTACGTAGCTATTCACTGAAAACCCTATTTCAAAGCATCCTTGTTACAATATAATTGTACATTTAAGTAATGAGTAATATTAATGAACGGCTCTAGGTTACGAATGTAACCCTAGTTCCTTGAAGAAACGAGACGCTGCGTCGAACATTTTGGGGAAACGCCTTTGGCCTTTATAGCTTCCTGGTCGCTATGTCACCCCGCCCGTGACGTCACGCCCTTCCATTGGACAGATTGCACACAATATTCAGAGTTGATCTTGCCAAAGACGTTTCCCCAAAACATTCAACGCAGCTCGAGTTCCTGAAGAGGAACTACATGTACTTACTACATGGTTAGGGTTAGGACTACTTGCATGTAATTATGCATAATTTATTGCTATTATAATAGTAAGTACTTGTAACGTGTAACAAGGACACCTTAAAATAAAATGTTACCAAAATATTTTTCTCTGTATCAATTTTTGTAAGGTAAATGAATTGTGTAGTCCATTTTTCAGATATAAATTTTCAGTAAATTATTTATCACTCTTATTGTATTATAATAATAATAAATGTTTAAATTAATTAATTAATTAATTTATTTATTTATTTATTAAATTATTTATTTATTTTCCACTCGAGTGAGCAACTCGATATTTCATATATAGACTGAATTATTATTATTATTATTTACAATGATATTAATGTCAGGATCCTGCCCTGACAGTCCTGTCCATATTGTCTCTGTCTGTTTGTTTTGTGTCTAAGCACATGGTTCTGTCTTTGTTCGTGTCTGCCACGTGCTCCCCTTGTCCCACCTCCTTGTTACCCCTGGTCACGCCCCCTTGTTTAGCCCTTGTCTGCTTGATTGTTTTCACCTGATCCTCATGTGTACTGCTCTATATATCTGGTTCTCTTTCCTTGTGTCTCTGCTTGTTCGTTTTTGGTGTTTACTTGTCTCTTGGCCCAGAATTTATCCCTTTGAGCTTGATCATTATTTTTGATCTCTTGTCTAGTTATTTATGTCCATTTTGGTCTTTAGTTTTGTCTAGTTTAAAAGAAAGGAAAAACATATTTTTGTGTATTCTAATCTTGTTTTGTTTCTCATTTGATGTAGATTTTCATTTATTCTTGTTTAAGTGATTCCAGTTTTGGATTTTGTTTTTTGTTCTTACTCTTGGAATATAGCTTTGGTCTTTTGCTTTGTTCTAATTTTGTTTTCAATTGTATGTGTCGTTTTGAGTCTTGCTTGTTTTTGTGTATTGTCCTGTCTTGTCCTCACTCAGATTTCCTGGCCACTGAACCCCACTGCCTGGAAGCAGCTCACGTGTCAAGTCTCTGGCCTCGTGAGTCTCTACCTGGTGACGAGACTGGTGACATTTGAGTTTCACTTGAAGCTACGGGTTTCCTGTGTCTGCCTGGCCCTTCCTCTGGAGCTGCCTACTCCGTGCTTGAGCACGTGGTCATCTCAGACTGTCTCAGTGGTCATCCCTGCTGCCCGTATTGTTGTCTGCCCTGCCCATCTGTTTGAACTGTTTCACTGCAAATTCCCCCAGCTGTTCCAGTATATGTTTTGTTAATAAAATACCCTTGTCTGCTCATTCTGCATTTGGGTCCCATTTCTTGCCGATCCCTAACAATTAATTTCTATAATAAAAACACAAAACACCAGAGTGAGCAAAGTTAAGCTACAAATTGTTACAATTGTGTGTGTAAATGTATCTAAATTCAATCAATGTAAATTATATTTTACTGAAAATAATTTTCAGTTTTATTTATACTTTTTTTTTTTTTTTGGAAAAACATGCATTTATGAATCCTGCACATTAACGCCAGTGATATGCATTAAAACAGTAAATCGGGTCGAAGTTATTTTATAATTTTAGCATCGATCTTTCTCTTTAAAGTTTTGTCTCTTTATCAGCATTTTTTATTAAAACACAATTTTTTAATCGCAAGTTACTTGTGGATTTGATTCATTCACGGATGAATCATGATCATCATATCAGAGCGGATCTGTCATGATACATCCACATACACATTTATCCGAAAATGTCATCTGAACAATAAGTAACATATCTGCTACTTTTGTTCTGACCAGTTGAAAACAGAAATGTTAATTAATATAATATAATAAATATAAATCACTTCAGAGCAGAACAACTCTAAAGCGAACAAGTGTGCTAATGTTAGCTAGCTACTTACTGAGCCACTGAAATACAGAAACAAACATCTCTGTGTTAGTGTTCAATGTCCTCACATTAAACTAACATTTTGTGCAATATCGGACCCGGAAGCTCAAATTATAAATCATTATAATAAGCTTACCGTTGCGAATCGGGTACGTGTAAAGCAGACAGTTTTGAACATTGTCTAATGTACTTGTTGATTTTATTCAGTGAATCACTTAGTTTTGTTGTTTTTTTACTGAAAAATTTTATGCATTGAATTGTATATACTGTACTTAAGATAATTTAGTAACTTTTTTAAGACTTTAGTTCATTTAGAGGTCTGTTTAAAATCTGTTATAAATAGTGATATAATCATTATAAACATTTTGACAATAAGTAAAACTTTGCAACCCATTATAAACAGTTTACAGACTTCTTTTCCATTCACTTCAAATTAAATATAGTTTTGTAGGACAATACATATTCAACTACAGTGGTATTTGTATTTATTCAATGACATTTAGACATTTTTAAGTGCTATAAATGTCCAAATACCAAAGTCCAAAATTTGGCCTATTTATGAAGCACCAATGAAAGCTGTGTTTGGGTTCATTTACATAAGCAGATTTGGTCTCATATGAATGGTCTCATTTGAGTCATTTGCATAGCAGCTAATTCAGCACAATATTAGCTCACTGAGGGCCAAACTAAAAGAGCCAAACTCAAGGACGCCAAACCCACTGCTGTTCAACTGCGGGTAGTGACCAATACATAATGTACTTCTCATTTCAAAGTTATGCCATGTTTATATATATATATATATATATATATATCACTGTAGTGAAATTATAAAAAAGTAAGTGACAAGTTTGCAGATTAAGGTTAAAGCAGTGTTACGTAAGTATTGTTGATATATATATATGTTTTTATTTCATTATTATTAGTTTTATTTATACATGGATGTAGATTTTATTCATTTCAATTTCAATTTTATTCTCATTTTAAGTAAAAACTAGAAATGTTGCTTTGGCAGTTTTTGTAATAAATGTTATTTCATGTAAGATATCTTTTTTTCATGTACCATATATTCATTTATTTGTTTGTTTGTTATAATAACCCAGGCCTGACATCACAATGATTAATCACATCCAAAATAAAAGTTTTTTTTACACAATATATGTATGTGTACTGTGTATATTTATTATATATATATATATATATATATATATATATATATATATATAAATACACACACAAGCATGTATATTTGTCAGAAAAATATGTTATGTGTATATATTAAATATATTTTATACATGTAATATAATTTATATGAATATAAATATATACATGTAAATATTTTTTTTCAAAATATATACTGTATGTGTTTGTATTTATAAATACATCATAATATACACAGTACACACATATATTATGTAAACTAAAACTTATTTTGGATGCAATCATTTATCATTGTATCATTGATCTTTATGCTTTTCTGAACACAAATGTCCTCTAGATTACACAATCTCTAATACATGTATACAGGCTACTTACAAACTTCAGGACCAAGTGAGGAGTTCCAAGTGTTATTTTTTCATTCATTGTGTGTAAGAGATCCCCAGAGCAAAACAGAGAAAGAAAAGAAGAAAACAATATCAGTAATAGGATAACACAACTCTTTTGGTCCTTGTAGCTCTCCATAGTCGCCATTGTGTTTCATCACACCAGTGTGTTTGGCCATAAGCTCAGAGTGTTTCTCCAGTCCCCGTCCACAGTCACGCGGAGCGGGACATCAAAGCCGGAGCAGCCGTGCCTTTGTCAAACTCTCCTCCCCAGTTTTCTGTCACCAAGTTTTATCTCTTCCAAATCAGCGGCAGCCTTTAACCTATTCTGAGCCGATTAGCTGAATGCTTGATTTGAGCATTAGAGAAACTATAGCAACCTGTAATCTGCCAAAGAGCGAATCAAAAAGCCCTATGTATCTTGTCACGCAAGAGCTGGCAGCCCACCTTGACCCCATAAGCCGTTTCTTACAGAGCCCTCGCTGGGCGGACAGGCCCCGTTTTATTCACACACATACAATCCGTTGAGACATGTCCTCTTCTCTGTTGGTCTCCAGCCAGTCTGTGCCCCGTCCTGAAGAGCAACAATCTGCCCAGATCTAAGATCATTTAGTAAACAATGTGCAACAAAACAATATCCACTGAAAGCAAAACCTAGCACAGCTAAGATATTAGCAAAACGTTTCAGAGCATTAAACATCAAGGGCCTTATACACCCGGTGCAATGCAGCGCAGGGTTTTTTGATCATTTCTGCCCAATGCAGTTCTCATTTTCGCATCCTGCGCCATGTTGTTTAAATAGCAAATGCATTTGCACCCACTTGTGCACCCATGGGCATGCTGGTCTATAAAAAAGAGGTGTGTTCAGGCGTATTGTTGGCGCGTTACTATTTTGAGGAACTCAAACCTGGTCTAAAGTCTGGCTCAATGTTTTTTCTTTGTTATTTAAAGAGCGTGTTCGTAATATGCTCCTAAAGGTGGGTGCACAACATGTGTACACTTTGCTTTTTACACAGCAGCACACATACATTTTTACAAATGAAAAATTACATTCCGGCGTGTAAATAGCGAACCTGCCATTTCGCGAGCGCAACTGGCTTACGAAGGGGATGGGAGATGAGACTGATTGGCTTATTGCACATTACGCTCAAAAAACACCCATTACTCATTAAGACAATAGGGACAACACGTTTACACCATGCGCCCGGGTGTGCCGACCAATTTCCTGTCGTTAAACTAGCAAAAGTGGATCAAACCTGGCCTGAGTGCAGACCTTGCACTTAGATTGTTAAAATAGGGTCCCAAATTACTATATCCTTGTGAGAAAAATAAGTAGGCCTACACTTTAAAATACATTTAAAAAGAGTACTTTTCATATAGCTAATTAATTAAGCGCAAACTGAATGTATAAACTTTGGACATTTAATTGCATGTTCTTTGTTTAACCTGTTAACTGTTTTAACCTGTTAATTACAATTATATCCTGATCTAATCATGACAAACTATATATCGTTAGAAAGGTCTAAGACTCCTAAATAGATATTTTACCAATCTTTTTTTGTTAAAAATTATGTAGGAAAAGTAATAGATTATTTTCTTTTGTGGCAAGAGTGCACCTCAAAAACCTACATCATAACACGAGTTCTGACCTTCGTCAAAAAAAAAAAATGTCTTCTTTGTTGCCTTTTTCTCTATCACACTTTAGAAATCATCAGAAATTATATATCACTTGAAAACTTTAAATCTCAAAATTCAACCTATGAAACCCATTTTAAAATCAAACATTGCATTACCATGAAAATGGTACATCAAAAGTCATGTTACAAAATGTTTTCAGTCATGAATTATAAAAATGTAAGTTTGGATCACGCACTTTCAAGTCTATGTTCAAAAATGTGAGTGACAGTTAAGAGGTTAAAATCTTTCAATATATATTCAGTGTAATTAGCTGAACTCTAGAGTTTTTGAACCACTTTAGTAGTGTACTTTAGTTTTAAGTTTACTGCAGAATGCATAGACATGCATTTATGGTTCAATGTCATTTTTGTTGAACGTTATTCTATTTGTCATGTAATTAAATATTTTTGTACAAACACATTTTTAAGTTGCAATTTAGTATGTTTTAAATAAACTACTAGCTTATATCAAATATTAAATAACACTCTAGAGTTAAACTTATAATCATAAAGCACTTTTCATGTGCTTAAGTACAGTATGTTATTCAAATACGCTTACCTCTTTAAAGCAGTAAAACCTTTATTTTGACATTATTACTAAAATACACTTTTTAAAAAGTCTTTAAAACACTTAAGTTGTCTTTAATTTCATTAATAATATATTATCTGTGAGTACGTTTTTATTCATGCACATTCAATATGGGGAATTATTTTCACAAGGAATATGACACAGATATAATTTAGAGGTGTTTGCTAAGGTATTTGAACAAACCCAGGACAAAAGTGTTTGTTTGTTTGTTTATTAATGTCTTTTGGAGCTTCTTGTTACTTTTCAAAGAGATTTACAGTTTGTAGACAATAAAATCGGTATAAAACGTATGGATATTATAATGTGGTGTTGCTTGGACAGTAAAATTATTTTATTAAATAAAGCCATTTAAACAAATCTAAGAAAAAATAGAATGTGAATTTGTAGTATTAATACTACTACTAATAATAATAATCAGATGTTTAAAAAAATGCTCAAACAAACAATTCCTCTTCCCCCATTCTGATCAAGCTGGGCATAAGAAGCAGTGTAATTTTCATGTGTGTGTGTGTGTGTGTGAGAGAGAGAGCTCTAGTGTGTGCCAGATGGAGGCTCTGTCTTTTATTGGCAGTGTGAAAGGACAGCTTATAGTGCTCCTCTGTGGTCGGGCTCAATAGAGAGGGTGAGAGCAGACCCTCACACACACACACACTCTCACTCAAAGCCTGATGCTTGTCACCATATGGAGCTGTTTAAAAACGGCCATAGCCCCACACAAAAGAGCAACATTAACAGCCTCTTGCAATGACTGCTGGGATAACACTGAATTACTGCACAGGGAGAGCCGTCGCACACACACACACACACACACGCACACACACACGCATGCACACACGCACGCACACACACACACACACACACAGACACCCACGCACACGCACACACACACGCACACGCACACACACACGCATGCACACACACACACACAGACAGACACGCACGCACACGCACACACACACACACACGCATGCACACACGCACGCACACACACACACACACAGATGCACACACGCACACGCACACACACACGCACGCACACACACACACACACACACACACACACACACACACAGATGCACACACGCACACACACACGCACGCACGCACACACACACACACACACACACAAACACACACAGACCTTTTATGACCTTATCACTCAAATTTGAGGTTTGATAATACTGAAAGCTTTGAATATTTTCAATTTCAGATAGAACTGAAGGGACTTTTCTCAGCTGGCTTTGCTTCAAGACCCAGATTTTGTGGCAGGCCAACACAATATCAAAATGTTTATTGTAGAATAGAAAAACAAACTGTATAAGCTCACCAATATGCACATTTTATAACATTATATGAACCAATTTCACAATTTCATGTATTTATAAACAACAGAAATGCGGTCTACTATAGTTCGGCTGAAAGAACCTAACACTTTAAAGGTTTAAAACCCTATATCGTTTTCCTAACTAAGCAAAATTATATGGCTAGTCACTTATTATTAATTTTATTTAGCATTGTTTGTTCCTATACTGTCTGTGACCATCCCAGAAGAGTCGTGCCCTACTGGTTAGGAAGCACTGCGTTACACAAACATCCATTCATAATAATTAAATAATCAAAATTTTATAACACACCATTTTATTTAATATTTGTATGTGCTATGTATTGTATTATATTATTATTAGAGCAGTGCAGTAATGGATTTTTAGCAAGTTAGCATCACCCTGGTTTTCTCGACAAAAACCTAATAGGATTTTTTCACTGGCTTTTAGCTTATTTTGTTATTTCATTTATTATTTTCATATTATTATTAAATGAACTTTTATTCATTTTGAAACCTAAACCTGATTGTTAGAAGTAAAAAGCTAAACGCAACTGAACTATGCTATAGTCACTTTCAGGCAATTCAGGCAATTGTGTCAATGAAACCATGCCAAAGAAACTAAAGTACTAAAATGATAACTCGTTTCTGGATTTGGCCTAAAAAAATACGCCTTCCCTACAGCACTCCTTTAGAGTATCAAGTGGTTTGCTTAGCAACATGCTAACATTAAACTATTGAACTCCGTCTACAGTGTGTTTTGAGCAGGGAGGTCAGTTTGTATGATACACAGTTGAATAGATTAATAAAATCCCTCTTATGACGGTCCATTTCAGTTAGGATGCTGCCTGAAAAGGTTTGTGTTTAGTACATAGCATATCTTACACTAGCAGTTGAGAACAAGCCCTCTGTCTGCTTTCATAAATCATAAGAATTAAAAAAGAGAGAAAACATTGCTGACTCTTTAAGGTATTTTACCTCTCATCTCAGAAAACTGTTAAAATCCCTCCCATTTTACGCTGCAACACCGTGAAATGTTTTGTAAACATACAAAAGGCCAATAAAAAGATGTAAAGAGCCTTCCTTATCCTAAAACTTAAGCATGAATTTAATCCTTTTACACCACAGTGGCTCAATCCTCTATTCCTATTGGCTGAGAGATGCGGAGAGGTGCATGTCCACCCCGAGGCGGCGAGAGCGGCGCCTGTTTGTTAAACTAATAATTGCCGTGTCATTACACTATAATTAGACACAATGATCATTCGGCTGCCTGTGTATAGAGAGGGCCGCATACAAGACACACAAATTAACATGAATTAAATACCTCATCATTGCAATTATTAATGTTGAACAAGAGTCCTCAACTCCTGCATGAAGATGCCTGAAGGTGTATACCACAGTGACCATGTTTTCATATATTAACACTGGTTTCTCTCATTATTAGATTGTGTGCTCCTGAAAACATAGGCAACGCTTTTTAATGCAAGTTGAATTAATAAAGATCAATGAAAAGCAGTGATACATGCACATTTCATTACTGTTCGTCAGTGCTGTAACTGTAAGAATGAAATCAATTCATTTGAAAGATAAAAGAGTAGAAGAAAAATAGAAAATTACATTTTCTAAAGAATACGTTGAAAATTACATTTTCTAAAGAATACGTTTGCTTATCGCTTCAATATACACTCAAATATCACTTCAATTTTCAAACCGTGCAAGAGTTTTTTTTTTTTTTTGCGAATATTCGCTTCGCTTTTGGTGTGAACAAATCATGATCATCATTAATGGGGGTCCTTGGCATTTAAAAGTTTGACACCTACGTTAGGATATTGTGGGTGGTCACCAGGGCACTGGAGGTATTCTGGATGTTTTTTAGCATGTTGCTACATTGTACCTAGCATAGTCTTTGTGGTTGCTCACTGACCTAAATCATAAGTGCCCACTCAAAAGTCTTGATATAACCCAGGTCCCTCTTCTGCCATGGCAAGGCTTGCCTTAGCAAACACCGCTTACAAACTTGATATAACAAAAACGACTGTTAGAGAGCATACTTACCCCCTGGAAATCCAGTGAAGTCATTGAAGACAACAGTGATTGAAGACAACATGGATCAAACATTGTCCTGATGCAAATGAAATACTGTACAATGGACTCTAAGCAACATTCTAGTCAAGAGAGCTAATGAGATCTAATGAAAGAAGTACTCTAAAGAGAACACCTACTCAACTAATCCATTCTACTTTCATCAACACATCACAAGGCTAAAGTTAGCCAGCCCAAGAGGAGAGGAACATTGTTGTGAAGCTCAGACTAAGGGAAAGACCAAATCTTGGTACATAGATTAGCATCCACAGAAGGGATTATAGACACCTACTCCCATTTCAAAGCCTCCCGTTTTTGAAGTTTTGGGGGTGGTTGGCTCTAAGATGAGAAATTTTGAGCCTAAAGGCTAAACTCTCATTTGATTCCTCTGGGATCTCCTCAGCTTAATCCCCAGATCCTGGTCTCATCTTCCCTTGTTATTCGATCACCTCAAGATCAGTGTCCAACCTGGCTACAGACACCCCCTTCTCATTTCCATCCCCCTTCATTAATTTATCTTAAGAAGATTAGCAAGCCCTTGGATGTTATTGTTTGCAATTCTGATTTCCCTGGTGTCATATTCTAGTAAACAACAGCATTGCAATGGATGCAGCTGACCAGTGGAGGTCTCTACTAATACATATCTTTCATCTAAATACCCCCAAACTTGCTGTCTTTTTTACTTCCTTTTCATTGTGATCAGCACTGACTTGGCTAGATGAACAAGCTACTGTACTAACAAAAAGTGGCTAACCGTTTTGAAGGTATTCGCATTACTACAATACAATTCAAAATCAAATTTTGCACAAACCGGTTCATTTAAATAAACTGCAATTTACATCACAGTTGCACCTCATTCATTTGTAAGGTTTACGAGTTAGATATAGGAGTGGGGTCAGAGGTACAGTTTGAAGTTTACTTTTATTTCATCACAAATTGTACATTTTCACATTGTGCAAATTTGTATGAAACCGCAACCTTGAAAAATACTTTTCCACTTCTTTATTTTGTGAGATCATGTTTCTCAAATTGGTAAATATGAAATAGAGGGTGGGCATTTTAGGCTTAAATATACACTTGGGCTTACAACTGTGTTCCCAATAAATTTTACTCTCCTTTTGCCACTAGTTATTGCAGTGTTTTACTTTTTAAAGGGAAAGCTACCCTGCTTGAAAACGAACTGTTACCCTACTAAAATTTGTAGTTAAGTTGGTAGTTTTGTTATTTTGAGCATCACAACTCTGGCTTTAGTTCCCATCCCAACCAGCATCAGATAACAATTGATCATCTTCTTAAAACAACCCTGGAGTATAATTGCGGACAACAGATAGATTAGGGTAAAACTAAGAATTACATGAAAAGGGTGATAAACTAATGATTGGGTTTGCACTAGTTCTTTCTAGTAACATGAAGCTGAAGCAAAGAGGATGGGATGAAGGGGTATAGGCAGGGTCATCATGTACTTACGGTGACAAAGTCCTGCAAAAAGAAGGAAATACATCTAATGAGATTGTAGCCATCACGGACACATACATCAAACATCATCAAAGGATGTACCGCACAAAGTCACACATTGCAGTTTCAATGGCGCAGCGCTTCTTGCAGGGATTCACAAGGGACTCAAGGTAACCATTTGATTGGGAACGAGCAGTCACTAATTAATTTGAGAAGCTGTTATCTTGCTCTGTATCTGCGTCTATGAGAGGGGTTTGAACCATTTGGCTGTGATGCTTCAAACACAAAGAGCTTCATTTCCCCTAGAGACACCAATGCCAAGTTCAGCCCACAAACCCTTTTCAATCCTGCCAAGCAATTCCAGCCATGCCATTAATTCCACAAAGCCAAATGTAATTGATTGATAAGGGCCTGAGATTAACCTTTCCTATGAGTTTTTGTCTCTCAATCGTGATGGCCACATAAGATGCTGTCTATCCAATCAACACTATCGCTTTTATCTGATCCTGGTTAAGAGCATTGGCCATTACTGTTGACCTGGGTGGACTGGATGAGCAAAAAGGTCCACTAAAATTGTCCATCTTTGACTGCCACATCTGAAGTCTGATCTGACGAGAATGTCCCATCTTATCTTTAGAGACAATGAAGATGCATTTGAACTGGTTCCTTGTTTGAAAAATGCATTGTGAGGTACAGAAGAAAACCTTGCGTGCTCTTTGGAAATGCCCTGTTGTTGTCTAAGTTAGCATCACTTACACAAAAGAACATTTTCCTGTTATCAGCACTTGCATGCTAGTGGACACATGATTTAAAGTGTTTTCTTTGGCGATAGCAGGTAAACAAAATTGCACAAAGATTATGAAATCCGTTTGACTTTGAAAACTAGTGGAAAGAACAATCAATGTTTGAATGTTGAGAAAAAAAATAAAGCTCATTATGTGTTAAAACACTCTTTAATGTAGGTTTTATTGAAAGGGTAGCTTGCAGGAATTTCTGGGCCATGATTTACTACTGATTAATTACTAATTAACATGAGAACAACTCAACTAGGGACTCAGGGTTAGTAACATTAAATAACTATTGGTTCTTGCACTGCAAGGCTGTAAACCCATATGGGTGCTTTGGGACTTAGTTCAAGAGTAACTGTTTCAAAGTAACTCCTAGAAATTTTTGGACACAAATGGCACCATTTTCTAAGAATGTTCCATTAATATCTGGTTAAACTTGATAAAGTAGTTATTAGCATTAGCAGTAGCTACAGAGGTGGTAAGTGTTCTTGCTCATTTCTCTACAGCAACGCTGTAAGCACTTAGCAGTGCCAGCCGTTCCCTGTCATCCTTGCTCACTGCGTAAATTCACTAAACTTCATGGAAATTTAATAAGAGCTGCTGCTTTGGGCCTCACTCCCGTAGAGCCACGACCTGCTGCTGCTGCCAGGCACATATGTGATGATTTACAACCAGACACACGTCTGCCACCTTCCTTTTCTTTTCCTCTTCTCCGTTTTCTGTGTGCAACCGTCTCCCTTGATTCGGAAGTGTGCGTAAGTGGCAGAATACACAGCCTTGGGGCCAAAGGCTTCTGAAGTTAAGCAAATACAGGCTGTGCTTGCATCCAGGGGACAAACAATATCTGGAAGTCGTCAGCGTGTTTTCTTTTCTTTTCTCTTCACCTTTAAAGAAGACCCGCACTGTTCCTCTAACACTATCAGGCAAAAATAAATAAATAAAAAATGCTTCTGGTCAAACAACAATCGGTTCCTGTCCGAGTCATGCCCTAAATCTTCAAAGGAGACACTCCATAGTTCTGTGCAGTAACGTAATCCTCATCATAATTAGCTTGACCCTTTCAACTCAGGAAACACAACCGCTGCAGTCACTTCACAAATTACTAGTAATCAGGTAAATAATGCTACCGGCTCCATACAGTGAATAATGTGTATATATATATATATATATATATATATATATATATATACATGAAATATAGTGAATATGACAATGATGAAGTCCCACCTTTTTGGAGACAAGTGTAGGGTCCTGTTGTAGTAGCAGGTACAGGGTTGTAGCGTTTCCCAGCGCTGCACAGCGCAGCCATTCTTTCTCAATGGGGTCCATCTGTACCCGTTGAAACAGTGACTACAAACAAGACATGGAGGACACAAGGGAACATATAAGAATAGGATTCACCTGTAAGACCTATACGTAGTATGTAGTTTGTCTCTGAGGAAGTATCGTAGAAAAAAAACTGAAGTATAAAACAGATTATGGAATATGACACTAAACACTGTTCTGATTTCCCACCTAAAGTAACACTGTCAAATTGTGGCATACAACACAAGATCACTGTGTTATCACTGAGTTTCTAAAGAGTGGCGTGAATGTGAAGGGCGAACAGCAAAAAACAGGTTAAAAGTCATGTGACAGGAAGCAGTGCCTCCATTGCGCTATTACTTGTTGATTACTCTGTCATATACTTGCAGCATGGAAGTAATAAGTGCAGAAATGTATTTCTTCTTACTTGACTACAATTGGACTTTGGGTCCCAAAAGAGCAACTATATACTGTGTACTTATATTTAACTGGTAACACTTTAATTAAGGGACCAGTTCTCACTATTAAGTAGCTGCTTATTAGCATGCATATTACTGGCATATTGGCTGTTTATTAGTACTTATAAAGCATATATTAATGCCTTATTTAGCTTGACCCTATTTTAGATATTAATGCACCCCAAACATAACAACTACCTTACTAACTATTAATAAGCAGTGAATTAGGAAGCAGAACTCATGGTTAATAATTAGTTAATAGATAGAACTCTTCTCCAGACTAAAGCATGACCATAAAAGCTGTAGTGTATGGCATATTTTAAGGTTATTTTGTCATCCAGCATCAGAGTCGGATAGCCCCTCCCCCTTTACAATGTAAGTACAATCAGTTATAACACTAGCCTTCAGCTCCTTCTTGTTTTGACCTCTCTTCATTCCTAATCTGAGGTCGGTTCCAGGCAGCCTCCCTCTAAACAGAACCAGACAGAGTTTCTTGTCACACTGATCAATGACCTGTGACCAAGTCTGGGGCCCTGCAGACGCCCGTGGCCAGCACAAGGGCCCCGTTGTTCAATCTGACAGAACGTGTAAGAGATCCAATACTCAGATAACACGATCCAAGGGAAGACCGTGGATCTCAGCACCGCTAATCCTCATGTTTAGCACCTGTTTATGATATGACAAATTGAAACCCCCGCCGTGAAGGTCCTGACTTTATTGCATTTCTGTTTAAAACATTGATTCAACATGGCAACTGAGGGGCTGCAGATTGGGACCTGGGGCCGAGCATGGATATTGACAGATGTGTCTTATAAAAGCTAAAGCAACATAGATTTGAACTTTGAAATAAACAAATATTTTGCAGGGCGATATTAGAAACAAAGACAGAAATAGAAACTAGCAGTGGAAAAGGAGGCTGGGCTCCTGTGGCCTTGCCCTGCCTTGACCTCTGACCCCGTGTTAAAGGCAGAGCGTGCAGAAAGACGGAGGAAAGGCTCTGCAGATCAAAAGGAGCTGACAGATGAAGGCGAGGGGTCTGCGTGACCTTGACTCTTAAACTTCAGCTGCGTCTCCAGACGAAAATCAACCAATGCTGGTAACACCCAATGCCAGATAACATAAGCTGCTCATTAGAAAGCAACCAGATACAGAAAAACGCCAAGTGTGACATCAAAATGCTGACATTCAAACATGCTCAAAACGTTACGGCTTACTTATTTGACCATGAAAATCATGTAATAATTCAATCCATGAGAGAACATAAACAGTTCCTGCAAATACGTCATAAGAACACCCATAATGCCTTGTGCTGAGGAAATTCCTGCTGTGAGAGGGCAGACCCCAATAACCAGACCTATAAAAATAACTGTGACATCCTGTTGCTATGGTCAACAAACAGCGCGCTGATTGATGAAGACAAACTGCTGCAGTGATGGACATTGTGAGATATCTCTGTAAGACTGCCCGTCTAGCTTCAGCCTGCACGGACACATGAAAGGATCCCAACTCTCGCTCTCAGACGGATCAGATGTCAGTGCTGCGGTTTCCCACTCCAGGTGTTTTTTTAGTTGTTTTCTTCAGCAACTTCAAGTTTACACGCCTCAAGTTTCTAAGAGACCATTACTATTGGAAAACCATGTGAGCATCTTTAAAACAGCCATGAAACACAAAATATGTCATTAATATGCTTATCCGATCTAGAACAAAAGAGGGATGATCAAGAATTGATCATTTCTTATCAATTTCTTATTTGGATTTCAGTTGATGTTTTTTTTTTATTAACAAAGTCATAAAAGACATCCCTCCACATTATGTGACCACCCTGTTAAAACTATTTTATGCTATTTAAAGTGATAAACTATTGCATAAAATATTGTTTATAATTTCAAGATGTGAATTCTTCAAGTACAAGCATACGACAAAACCCCAGATTATTTAACGTGTGCATGTCTTAAATGTTTTGACATGAAGACCAGAGCAAAGAACCTTTAAGCCTTTTGACAAACGTGCATGTTCTGCATGAAATGCTAATTATTTTGTTCACGTATATGTGAGCTGTTTTAAAAATGCAATATTTCTGCTAACAATAACAATATGCTAAATCACGAGCAAGTTGGAGGTGAGTCAGGTCTACTCTTGAACATGGGAAGTGGCTTGTTGGCGCTCCAAACCCAGCGGCCTGGTGAACTCATCTCAGCGTGGACTCACTGGAGCTGCCTGCTCAGACATTGAATGCTAACATGGAAATGTCCGATCTGGGGCGTTCACTCTGTTAGCATTGGCAGAATGAGACAGCTAGGTCAGTGTCCCGCTCGCTGGGAGAGAGATACGATATCAGCAAGTTTCTGTGCCCTTTGTGCGGACACTAGGGATGGAGGAGAAACATGCTGTAGCTTTCGTGTTTTGAGTCAGCTACCGATTCATTAGCTTGGTTTAGCTAAACTAAAAGAAGCATGGAGTGGGTGTAAATGTACCACTGAAAAATTAAGAGCGCATTAACAAATTGGTTTTCTTTGACATATTTTGTGATGCCTTCAACAGTCTGTTTTTTGTTTTTTTAAGGGTGTGCTGAAGGAGTTTTCTTTATGAATGAAGTAGGTAAGGTTGAGGTCAGGACTCTAGCCCTGCTGAGAATTTATCACCCCAACATAAAATTAACAAGAGAAAGGCACTGTAATTGGCAGGCCAGTTGGTACCCAGCCAATAAAGTTTACAGCAAAGTTAAAATGAAAGTTAACAAGAGACAAACTCCCCTTGTTTATTCTGAAATTAATGTCTCTGGTTGTTTATGGCTCCGTTGCCTTCTGACATCCATTTTGAAAGAAACGCTTCCAGCAGGAAGTTTATGGTGTAGCTTATTACGTGGCCTCAAAACTTATGGGCATAAATTGTAAATGTTCGCTATTCCATTCTCTGTATTGTCTGATTATGGACGCCTGGAGATAGAAATTTGCCTGCTAACTCAAGTCATCAAGTTTTGATGAGTGTGTTGCAGTCTCCAGTATTCTGTTGTTGTTCCATCTTTTCCGTTGCTTTTCTGACAGCCAGTGTTGCCCCCTTGTGGATGAGCTAAATTGCGCAAGTAAAAAAAAAAAAAAACCTTCTGTTTTAAGTCTGGCACAATAAAACTAGTTTGATTATGACTCCCGGAAGATTTTAGCATGGTAATGTATATGGCAATGTTAATGTATTTGGTCTTGGCCGAAAAGATCTGCTACGCTGCTGTTGTTACTGGTTATTGCTGCTGTTGCAAAGGAAGTACAGGAACTTGTTATTGCCAATACTCTGATTCGCTGCTGTGAGTATTTCAGACATACTGCTGCTGCACAATTTGCATATATAATAACTCGTAGGAGATCTATACAGGTGGAGCTGGGGAAGGTGGAGGGTTTCTGAGCAACTCTGAAAGTGCACTGGAAAATGCTCAAGTGAACACTAACTAGCCATTTAAAAGTAAAGCATACAACGATTCAAAACTACACATTTGTAAATGACATAGATGTAAAAACATAATTTTGAACAAGCGTGACATCAAAATGACGACTTCTCAACTCATAAAGACAGACTGTACAGGAGGACCCGAATGTCACAAACAGCCACTGACCACTGACCCCAAATCATACACAAACTTTCTAAAAGTGGCAAATCTGAGGTTTTGAATAAGTGCAAAAGCAGGTGTGAGATTTGAGAGCTATGCTATTATGCATATCAGCAAAATATGACTAGATTTTGGTTTGTTTCTCACACAGCGTTATCGTATGGGCTCAGAAAATGTAGAATATAGCATATAAGCTAATTTTATTCAGGTTTATGGTGCTTTTGTGATTGGCTTTTAAAGCTTGACACATCCAGGTCACCGTAAGCTTGTGCTGAAGTATAAACACTCAAACGCACAACATCACAAAAGTGGAAAAAAACAGTACAGCAATTAATCAGACATATCTGTGAGACTATCACGCCCACTAAAATAACACCATCTTTCTGAAATGCTGTAAAAATGGGTATGTTGAGGGTTTCTCAGCTGGCCGTGTTGTGTTGTCTCTCGCTGGGTGTGTATTAATGAGCTTTTCCCTTCATCAATGACAATCAGGGTCGCGCGGTTGATGGCAAAGTTCACAGCCCTGTTTACAGCTCAGGTGAGAGATGCTCGGGGATGAGGTGTCACCTCCACGATAATTAAAAAACGCATGCGTTCACTGAGGGGGCTGTCCTTCAACCGCCTGCATGCTGTTCTGGGAGAAGACTGTCTGTATACTCTGCAAGGAAATGCTTTGAGAAAAATGCCTGAAACACAGCTCAGTCCTCTTCCCAAAACACTTTGTGGTATGGTTTATTAATTCATGGTACTAGTGGTTCCTGCTGCGTTATATACAAAATAAAGTGATGTAATACAACATAACCACATTTGATGATTTTATATTTAGCTACTGTTTGCAATGTTTTTTTTATGCTACTTTGGATAACAGTGTCTTCTAAACTCATAAATAAATAAATACATAAATAAATATATTTCCGCCCAACTCGTACACAAAGTACATACAAATAATGATAGCAATTTTACATTTTCTACCATTGCAATAATTAAACCTCAAAATAGCACATAAATAATTAAATACCATTGATTGAATGATTGATTGAAATACCATAACTGAAGATGCGGTGATGCTCCGAGTGTCTTCCTCAGGTCCCTCCTGTTCATCACTCTGTTCAACACATAAAAAGACAGATAACTCAAAATGCAAAATGTTACAAAGGGGTCTTTTTAGATCACATGAAATCAAACCTTCATAAAGCCTGTCTATTGAAATAAAACTTTAAAAACAATGACTCATTCAGGAATATTTGTGGTTATTACATTACAAGCATGAGCTCATTAACATATGAACTCTAATGTGCATTTACATTTTGATAGGACAAGAGCAAAAATGGTCTGATTGATTATAAGGGTCAGGGTGAAAAATAGAAGCATATATGGTAATTATGATGGTTTTTTGGTGTAAAAACCTTGACTAACATTAGGGGAAAAGACAGCTAATTCTGTGCTTGTACAGCTTGTATGATGCCACTCAAGTGCTCATCTCTCTGTGTCTCATTACGTGGAGAAATGTGAGATAAATGGCAGATGAACAATCGCTGGAGAATATAGTGGAAACAAGGGAGTTATAATAATTCACTTTCATTTTAAAGACAGAAAAACAGTGACAGCTTCCCTTGTGCTGGCACTGAGAAGGCAACACATTTGAGCTTAAGTGATTTTAACATCTGAACTCTGTTTTCACATATCTGTGTAGACTATATTTTAGACAATGCCATTTACGATACCAGTGTCAGCATTCGAAATATAAAAGACTGTGGTATTATACTGTTTTTTGTCTTTTGAACTGAAGGTGTCTTATTCCTTACAGTGTTTCTAGCATGAGATTAATATGACTTCAGGCATGGACAAAAAGAAAAGTTAATTCTGTGATTAAAAGCCCAGAGCTAAACATGGGAATAGTACATTTTTATTCATAATCTATGAGATTTAGTGGGCCATTTGCATTCCTAAATGATTTACATACGGTACAGAGACCCTCTAGACATAAATAATTTAATATCATAACATTTCCTGAAGGAGTAGCTCATCAAGGCCACGTTTAACTTTAATTACTCTTTTGAAAGCACAGTTATGATTCAATAACTCGCTCGCAAAAATAAATGTACCTCAACAGATTACTGAGATTGGAATAATAGCAGTGGACAAAAAACAAACTGGAATGGGGGAGGAATGGGGGAGGGAGAAAGAGAGAAGGATGGATAGAAGAGACGCCAATGAAGAAAAAACACACATGTGTATGAGTGTTTTAGTAAAGCAACAACAAAAAAAGTCCATGTGTTACAGTGATTTTACAATGGGTCAGAAATGTTCTTAGGTACAGTAACACACACACACACACACACACACACACACACACACACACACACACACACACACACACACACACACACACACACATACATACATATATATATATATATATATAATGACTTTATTCAACAATTTATTCTCTTCCATGTTAGTTTTTCTAGTCAATCATCATTTACTCATCCTCACATCGTATCAAACCTTCAACACTCTGTTTTATTTTCAGGCACAAATTAATTTCATAAAATCTGAAGATTTCTGTTATCCCAATGATAGGTAATCAAAACTTTCAAGCTCCAAAAAGCCAATTATGCCATTGTAAATGTAGTGAATCCAGTAATTTAATCCAAAATTTTAGAGTAATATCTTTCTGTGTAAATAAATAAATAAATAAATAAGACTTGATGGAATAAACCATTACTATTCAGAAAATTAAATACTTTAAGCTTGAAAAATTCACCCTGAACAATGCCATTAAGAGCGTCACGTAACAACAAAACGACACCCCCAAAGCATCGGAGAGCGATAATCAGGTCCCATAAATGCAATGTGATTCATCTTATACTAATTAAAAACCTTGCACAGCAACATTAACATATTAATTGAGGTTCAAGCATAGGGCTGTTATGATGAGGAAATTCAAATGAGTCTTTCAGGAACAGAATAGAAATTGTGAAAACAGAGGGGTGAAGATAACACACACACACACACTGCTCTTGTACAAATGGCCTTATCTCCAACAGAGGCTCATATGTGTGTGATCTGACACATCACCCACTTCCATTATCAGACGGCATTTAGAAATCAAAAACCCATTTACTCCCATTTACATCCCGTCTGCCTGTGGGAGAAAGATCTCTTGCCCCACAATGTTCCCCGGCATTGTCAAAGTGACAGGACGGCGTGCGAGGTCACCCGAAACCTCTCACTGTGCTTGTTCGAAGAGGCAAGCATCAACGGCTTACTGGCTACTCATTTAAGAAGGGCCACTTTCTCATTTGGTAATGTGTTAGCTCTTACATATATGTGTGCATTGAAGGTGGCGTGGCAAAACACTGATGTTTTAGTTAAGAGAAAATGACTTGACTCCACCTGACACCAACAGTTTCATGGAGTAGTGGGTTTAGGCCATTGATCTGGAATATAAAGAAACATCGTAACTTCTTTCTACCAGGAGTGGCAGTGAGGTCAGGCTCGGATAAGTGTGAAATCATAGGATAAAGGAAGAATATCTGTTGTTTCTGCCGTGATTACTACCACGGCTGCCCTAATATTTTCTTTCAGCAGGATGTTAGTGGGGATGTCATTGCAATACAAGATGTATTACTTGTAAAGCCTGCTATACACTGTGCTTTTTTTAAAATTTCTTTAACATCTAGTCCTTCCAGCGATTCTTGCTGACAAAGTCGGTCACACACAAAGCATGACTTTCTGGGGTTGACAGATTTACAGTTTACTTCACTAATACTAGTCATGAGTCTACTATGTGTTTATTAAAACTACTATGTATACTTCTATGTGTTTATTAAAAATGCATTCACACTTTATTTTAAGGACCAATTGCTCGCCGTTAACAAACCATTAACTGTTACTTTTGCCTCAATAAACTCTGTTGATAGTTAGTGAGGTAATTGTTAAGTTTAGGTATTGGGCAAGGATTAGGGATGTAGAATATGATCATGTCATACAGAATATGTGCTTTATTAGTACTAATAAACAGCCGAAATGTTAATAATAGGCATGTTCATAAGCAGGGGTTAAATTGGGCTGGGGCACATAGGCTTACCTTAGTAACTCGTCAGAGGATGTTCCTCGTACATATACAAAATAATAGGCTATAGTTTTAAACACTTTACACATTCTTACTAATTTAAGCAATGATGTGATGCGGGTGTTTTTGTATCTCTGAAATGAACTGAGTGTCTTCAGAAAAGTTTAGATTGCATTTCAACTTTATCTGATGGGAGCGTTCATGAGTGCGGCGCTGCTTTGTATACAGCCATTACTGGGGAAACCATTATATTTCTGACAAAAAGTGAATTCTACTGGCAGAAAATCTATTTGGATTTTCAAAAAGCCTGTCTGCTGCTTCCCCCATCTACCCATATAACCCTGTTTTAAATTAATATTATAGTTTATACTTCTTACTAGGGATGCACCAAAGATTTGGCAACCAAAATTATTCGGCCGAAAATTAGAAAAAAAAAAAAAAATTGTGGTGTTCGTAACTAATAAATTGTACCTAACAATGGCATGACCAAACAGAGGCGCCACTAATGCAGCAGACATGTCAGCAGTGTGGAAGCAATTAAAACTCTCTGAGGAAGACGCAAAAATCGTACTCGGTTACTAAACGTAACCTCGGTTCTCTCTAGAAGAGCGAACGAGTACTGCGTCTTAGCTAAGACGCTACGGGAAAAGTCTCTTTTCACGAAATACTGAAGCAAAAAATTATCCTTAATTTTGTATTTTTGTAAAGCGCATTTGCAGCAGTACACAGCCATAGGCGAGACGGCTCGTTCGCTCATTGGCTTGTTCTGCGGCAACTGCACAGCCTATCGAGCGCGGGCTGATGCAACATCAGACCAATAAGGGCGCTTCGCGCCCTTCTTGCCACTTCCCGCCGAAACGGGTGTGGCCCAACCTATAAAAGGAGCTCGAAAAGGCTGACTCACCTGATTTATTTCATCGCCGAAGCGAACCAGAGTGAATCGTACGCACGGCAGAGAACGCAGTACTCGTTCGCTCTTCTAGAGAGAACCGAGGTTACGTTTAGTAACCGAGTACGTTCTCTTACGAGAGCTCTCTCGTACTGCGTCTTAGCTAAGACGCTACGGGAACCCGATGTAAAACGCCGTGCGCGCAGGGATCACACACCGATAAACCTGAAGCAACGCCCAGGATTTACAGTGCACAGTCACCTGAGGGACTCACAGAGAGTCCGGGACAGAAAAAAGGGGGAAAAACCCTCCGTCCCATATCTAGCAGCATCCGTAGATGCGGCAATATGACATCACACAGCCGAGGCAAGGCCTGACCAATGTGGCAATGCGGGTCTTACGCAATACTGCCCATATAACAGTCGGCAGCGCCTAGCGCTCATGAATTCAGAATTCCCCTCAGGGCCCTGATTCTTCTATACCGACAGCAGCCTTGCTTGCAAGGCGGGAACCTCCAGGTTATAGAACCTGATAAATGTAGACGGCGAGGCCCAACCCGCCGCCATACATATATCCTGCAAGGAGATCCCAGTAGACCACGCCCACGACGAGGCGACGCCTCTTGTGGAGTGTGCTCTGACGCCCAACGGGCACTGAAGGCCCCTGGAAGCGTAAGCTAACGCTATGGCGTCAACTATCCATCTGGATAGAGTCTGTCTCGAAACAGCCATTCCTTTGGAACGTCCACCGAACGAGACAAATAGCTGCTCCGTCTGCCGAGAGGCAGCAGAGCGAGACACATAAGCTCTTAAAACCCTGACAGGGCAAAGAAGACTCGAGTCTCCATCCTCCCCTGACACCGGCAGGGCAGACAGGGCAATAACCTGAGCCCGAAACGGTGTGTTGAGGGATTTCGGCACATAACCGTGCCTAGGTTTGAGTATGACCCTTGAGTCATTGGGCCCAAACTCCAAGCACGACTGGCTCACCGAGAGCGCGTGCAAATCACCCACACGCTTCACAGAAGCGAGAGCCAACAAGAATACTGTCTTGAACGACAGATGCTGAAGGCTAACCGATTGGATAGGCTCAAAAGGGGGACCCTTCAAGGCCTCCAAAACCGCCGCGAGGTCCCACATAGGGACTGACGGATGTCTGGGAGGATTCAGCCTCCTAGCTCCTCTGAGGAACCGGATGACTAAATCGTTCCTTCCTATTGACTGACCGGACGCCGTTTCAGAAAACGCCGCGATGGCCGCCACATAAACTTTGAGCGTGGATGGGGCTCTGCCCTTATCCAACAGCTCCTGTAGGAAGGAGAGGACCTCCGTCACCTCACAACTAAGGGGTGAATAACCTCGAGCTGTGCACCAGCTGGAGAACACCGACCACTTCGAGGCATACAGACGTCGTGTCGACGGAGCTCTAGCCTGAGTGATGGTATTTAGCACTCCCCCTGCGAGATCAGCGGGTAACCGTTGAGTGCCCATACATGGAGGGACCACAACTCCGGTCGAGGGTGCCAAATCGAGCCCCTGGCCTGCGAGAGGAGATCTCTCCTCAACGGTACCGGCCATGGGGCGACATCTGCTAATTGCATCAAATCTGGGAACCATGGATGGTTCTTCCAAAGAGGTGCCACAAGCAGTATTGAACATCTCGTTTCTCTCACCCGTTCTATCACCTGCGGAAGGAGGGAGACGGGAGGGAACGCATAAAGCGGGCAGCGCGGCCATTCCCGTGACAGCGTGCTTTCATTCTTGGAAAAGAACCCGGGGCAGTGAGCGTTTTCGTGGGACGCGAAGAGGTCCACCTCCGCCCTGCCAAATCTCTCCCACAACAGCCGGACTGTTTGCGGGTGTAGAGACCATTCGCCCGTAGGAACATTGCCTCTGGACAGCCTGTCTGGACCCAGATTCTGTAGCCCAGGCACATGCACTGCCCTCAGCGAACGCACGTTGCACTGAGCCCAAACCAGGAGGCGTTCCGCCAGCATGTACAGGTTTCGGGACCCGAGACCTAGATTTATGTAGGACACCACAGACATGTTGTCCGAACAGACTAAGACATGGTGGTCCTTGATTTGGGGACAAAAGCGCATCAGCGCGTTCTCCACTGCCAGCATTCCCAGACAGTTGATATGATGGAGCTTTTCCCGTTCTGACCATAGGCCAAAGAACGGTCTGCCCTCGAGCATCGCTCCCCATCCCGAAGTGGAGGCGTCCGTCGACACCATCTTCACATTCGGGGAAGTCCCCAGGCTTACACCAGTCGTTCACTGTCCAAGGTGCCAGAGCTGTGACACAGCTCTGATTGACCTTGAGATGCAGCCGGCCAGATGCCCACGCTCTGCGCGGCACCCGCGCCTTCAGCCAGAACTGCAGGGGGCGCATGCGGAGCAGGCCCAGCTGCAGAGCCGGAGACGCTGAGGCCATGAGGCCCAGCATCCTCTGACAGTGTTTGAGCGACACGGTCGCGCCGCAGCGGAAAGAACTCACTGCGCGCTGAATGCCCATCATGCGCTGTGGTGACAGCTGCGCCGTCATAGAACACGAGTTCAGAACTATACCCAAAAACAGAATCGTCTGACTGGGGTTCAGCGAACTCTTCGCCCAATTGACACTGAGGCCGAGCTTCTCGAGGTGATCGAGTAAAACGGCCCTGTGGTCCATGAGCTCCGCTCGTGATTGGGCCAGGACCAGCCAGTCGTCCAAATAATTCAGCACTCGCATGCCTCTGAGTCTGAGAGGAGCGAGCGCTGCATCCATGCACCTCGTAAACGTACGAGGAGCCATGGACAAGCCGAACGGCAGGACTGTAAACTGGTATGCCTGGCCCTCGAAGGCGAATCTCAAATATCGCCTGTGGTTTGACGCTATCTGTATTTGAAAATATGCGTCCTTCAGATCTATTGACATGAACCAGTCCCCTCTGCGAAACTGCGCGAGGAGCTTCCTGGTCGTAAGCATTTTGAAACTGCGTTTCATCAATGCCTTGTTCAGCTGTCTTAGATCCAGTATGGGCCTGAGACCCCCGTCTCTCTTGGGCACCAGAAAGTATCTGCTATACAGCCCCCCCTCGCTTTGAGCTGGAGATACAGGCTCTACAGCCCCTTTGCTCAACAGTTTTGATATTTCGGCCCGAAGTATGTGTGCTACTTCTTTTTTGACCGTAGTTTCGACGCGCGCTGAAAAGCGCGGAGGACGTCGAAAAAACTGTAGCGAGTAGCCTCTCTTTATAATGCCTAGCACCCAATCCGAAACCCCTGGAAGCGCTGACCATGCATCTGCATGAATGGCTAAGGGCTGGATGCGAAGCGCACACTGTTGACTGGGCAACGGCGGCGCTCGGGTGCGCTGCGCATTTGAGGCGGGGAGCACGCTGATCACAGCGGGCAGATCGCTCCTCCTCGACCACGTCTCGGCGCTTAACCGACCGGGGGAGGGCTGAGCAGGTCCCATGGGACTTGAGATGTCTGCGAGTAATTGTGGGCTGCATATGTGCACATTTACCACTTTCAACTCGCTGTCTGCCTGTGCAGAGCGTACGTGCACGGGCTTCGTTTTTACAGAAGCCACGCGCCGTATGTGACATAGTGTATGTGGGCACTGGGGAGTGGGCACGTTTACTATGCGGCGCGCTTGACCGATCTGTGTCGATCTTATGTGCGCGAGCCCTGTGTGCAGGGCTGTGCTTACATGTGGAGATGGGCACTGAGGAGTGGGCACCGTCACTGTATTTATAGCACCATCGGCCGTGGCCGGACGAGCGTGCACGGGTTTCGTTTTTACAGAAACCACATGACGCGAGTGACATAGTAATTGTGGGCACTGAGGGGTGGGCACGCTTACTATGCAGTGTGCGCGATCGACATGAGTCGCTTTTATGTGCGCAGGCCCTGTGTGCAGGGCTGTGTTTACATGTGGAGATGGGCACTGAGGAGTGGGCATCGTCACTACATTTATAGCACCATCGGCCATTGCCGGAACACCAGGAAAAACACTCTTTTCGTGAAACATCTGGGTAGCCGTGATAACGGCTTTTGTGTGCAGACAAGCGGGCACTCGTGCAGGCTTGCGCATTGCAGAAGACACTGAGGCAGTCGGAACTCTTGGAACTGCAACAGCGGCGCGCTTTGGTGAGAGCTCGGCCGCAGCGAAACTCGTACACCGGCGCTTTCCCAGCAGTGCTAGGATGTTTTTGGGGCTTCTGGCTTCACCGCAATCCTCTGCCGCGGCTCCCGCGCCGTGGGGCGATCGCCCTGGAAAATCTGCAGCGTGGCCATGGTGTGTAGCGCAGACGCAGCCTGCCCAGCAGCAGAGAAGATCCGTGCGAGCAGCGATGACGTCATGCGGCAAGCTTTGGAAGGCAACGCCGCCTTAGTCCGCCATCCAGCAGAGGGCGGGCAAAGGTGCGCTGCTATAGCCTGTTCCACCGGCAGAAGTGACAGGTAGCCTCTGTTTTTAGCACCGTCCAGTGCGGAGAATGCTGGCGAAACAGATGAACGGATTCTCGCCGAAAACGGAGCGTTCCAAGCTTTCGCCACTTCTTCGTGAAGCTCAGGAAGAAAGGGGGCGTGCTTTGAGCTTGAAGAAGAACACTCATCCGGGAGATAGCTACCATCCAGTCGGGAACGTGAAGGGGGCGCTGGTGCAGACCACTCGAGGCAGAGGCTCGCCGCGGCCAGAGCGAGCACTGCATCAGCTCCTTATCGATATCCCCCCGTCTGCTGGGCCTCTGAGCAGAGGGCGCGAGATCCACAGAGCTCGCCCAACCCTCACTGCCCGAAGCGAGCAGAGAGCACGTGTCCTCTTCCTCCGAGGCGGGCCTGAGATCCACTTCCTTGGATGACGCATCGGCAGACAGCGGACGCTGAACATCGGGAAGTGATGCAGGGGAGGCCGGTGAAGCGGAGGGAACCGGTGAGCTCGGCCGAGCTGGAGGCGGTTCTGGTAGGCGCTGTGAGCGGCGCTGCGGCGCAGAGGATGATGCAGGCTTCGAGAAGGACGCCAGGCGAGTCCTCAGAGTCACCATAGGCAGTAGCTCGCAATGAGGGCAGCCGCCGTCAGCGAGCGTGAGCGCTGCATGGTCCTCACCCAGACAGGAGATGCAGATGACGTGATGATCTCCTTCGCCGAGCGGGGCTCTGCACGAGCCGCACGAGGGCATCTTTAAAAAGACGCAGCTCTTTTTTTGAGTGTGCGTCGCAGGGCGAACACACACAGGATATACAAAGGATTATAAGGATATTAAAGGATATAGGCGCCGGACAGCGCAGCAGGAACGGCAGTGGAAGGTGGCGAGGCCAGCAGCTTCAGAATGGCTCGTCCCGCTGATATGCTTCTCAGACGGCGCTTGCTTCCTCCGTGATCCAGCGATGCGTGAGCTTCGCTGAAGAGATGAAAAACCAGGTGAGTCAGCCTTTTCGAGCTCCTTTTATAGGTTGGGCCACACCCGTTTCGGCGGGAAGTGGCAAGAAGGGCACGAAGCGCCCTTATTGGTCTGATGTTGCATCAGCCTGCGCTCGATAGGCTGTGCAGTTGCCGCAGAACAAGCCAATGAGCGAACGAGCCGTCTCGCCTATGGCTGTGTACTGCTGCAAATGCGCTTTACAAAAATACAAATTTAAGGATAATTTTTTTTGCTTCAGTATTTCGTGAAAAGAGACTTTTCCCGTAGCGTCTTAGCTAAGACGCAGTACGAGAGAGCTCTCGTAAGAGAACTTGCAAAGCACAATATAATGTTGTGTGTGGTTGCCAGGAAGTTGTTAGAGATGTTAAGTTGTTATTATGCTGTTGCTAAGTTACTCATAGTTGCTGTTAGTGTGCTGCTGTTTGGTTGGCAGAGGGAATCAGTTTAATGTCAGGTTTACACTGCAGGATTTTAGCCCAGATTTTCAATCGATGACAGTTTTGCGGAGATTGTTGACAAATGCCCTAAAATCAGAGACAAATCAATTCTCATTCATGCGAGTGACAATTTGCGTGGTGAATTGTAAAAGACGCAATCTAATTCGCACACTGTGCAATATTGAAAGACAGCGGACCAGGACAACTAGAGCCCCAGATACAGATCCCCTGTAAAGACCTTGTCTCAGAGGACAAGCAGGACAAGACCACAGGAAACAGATGATTATTCTGCACAATCTGACTTTGCTGCAGCCTGGAATTGAACTACTGGTTTCGTCTGGTCAGAGGAGAACTGGCCCCCCAACTGAGCCTGGTTTCTCCCAAGGTTTTTTTCTCCATTCTTCACCGATGGAGTTTCATTCCTTGCTGCTGTCGCCTCTGGCTTGCTTAGTTGGGGTCACTTCATCTACAGCGATATCGTTGACTTGATTGCAAATAAATGCACAGACACTATTTAACTGAACAGAGATGACATTACTGAATTCAATGATGAACTGCCTTTAACTATCATTTTGCATTATTGACACACTGTTTTCCTAATGAATGTTGTTCAGTTGCTTTGACGCAATGTATTTTGTTTAAAGCACAATATAAATAAGGTGACTGGACTTGACTTGACTATTGGCCATGATTTGGTCATCTGAGACAAATTTCGAAAATCTGAAAAGATTCCAATAATCCTAGGCTAAAATCTGTAGTCTTTGATTGCTGGTTTGACATGTATACCTGTAAGACTCTGTTCCATGTTTTGTGTGTTTTGTTCCCCTTGTGTTTCCATGCCCTTGTATGGTCTTCCGGTTACTGCTCCCTGATTGTTTATTACTACTACTATCATGTAGGGCTTGCATAGACTAGTTGAGTAGTCAAGTGATTGACTATTGCAACCACTATTCGGCGCTGTCTGAAACATTCGACTACTAGAGCATGCATTAACATTACAGGATGCCAAATCAACATCTCACCGATTCATTGCATGACAGCAAGACAAAGCATTCAGAAACTTCAGGTAAGCAAATAATCCATAGAAAACTTTTTTTTTTAACTACTTATATTTAACTCGGAAATCCTCTCGAATGGTGGGCATGCAACGAACACCGGTTTCCTCTGCAACTGCCACCAGCAGGCTACACCAAGTGTAATAATATTTCTTTGGCCAGCAACACCATCACAAGGCAATGATCAAACCTGCATCCCTCTCACGTTGATGTGCTTATATTTCTTAATGTAACCCAGCCCTATTTGAGCTCAACCAAAGACTAGACCAAGTAAGGTGAGAGGACGATAGCAGTGATGACTTGTTAGTCTATATAATCTCACAAGCCGGCTGAAGTAAGATTCTATTTGTTCTTGTTACTACTGTTGAAAACATGGTAAATATTAAATGATTAAATTAAATTTACGCATTTTTTAACTGTCTTAGTAAAGTTTTAATCAATTTGATAAATATTCTGTATCTGTTAGTTCAGTGACTTACCCCCTTCTTAGGGTCTTTGAGTAGCGGTCTCACTGAGCCCTTGCCTATTACTGCTAAAAAACAGATCTCTTGAGACCCCAAAAGTGTGTGGCCCCTCAGAATCGGAAATTTTGCACTTTCACACTGCCAGTGATTACCCGGGATATGTGCGTGCTTTCACACACAACCCGTAAAGATCCCGTAACGACACGTGACATCAGGGCGTGATGTGTAATGTACGAGTTGAAAACGTTAGGCACGTTATACTTACACTGAACCAAGCAAACTCGGCGTCAGCGCGGAAAGTGAGAAACTAACTGATCTCTGCTTCATTACAGTTTGCACATATTTTTTCGTCGCAAGCGTTGATCTTCCTTCAAAACAGCCGGTAAAAGAATCGCTCGATAACACGCGTCATCACTTCGACACGGCATTGGATCTGGCTTTTGTTCACACAGCGCTCGTACCAGGTTGAACCCGGCAAAGTTACTAGGTCCCCGACCCAGGTTCAATGCCGGAATCAATCCTGGGACGTGGTTGCTTTCACACAGAAGGCGACCCGGCAATGTTCCGGCAATTTGGCGGGTCTGACGTGCAGTGTGAAAGGGGCTTGAGTGAGATCAAATGGTAAACTGTCAAATAAGAGATGTCTTTGAGTTTGACAAAGATGTAGGTCCGGTTATCAAAAGATCTAAATATTTGTGGATTGGAAACAAATGGAAAATTGACAAGCTTTTGCTGCAATTCTATGGATGCTTTGCCCGTTCAACACCATTGTTTTGAAGCAGTGTCAATGCTTTGTAAAGCCTTTTAGCATGCCAGTAAAGCTACTTGAATCTCAATTTACAAGCTGCTGATCATGATGCAGATTTTTTCAAGTAGGATACACATCTCAACCACAGAATGTCTATGTTCATGGTATGAAAACACTAAATTCTATGTTTTAAAATATTGCCCTGGTCACACTGAGCCAATATTTATTCTGTTGACTTTCATGTGAGTGATCACACTGTAGCTAGTACAAGTAGCCTAACAAAATGCTTTCTCTGTCTAGATTTAATAATAACTGACACTTCAAATCAACATTTCAGTTTCAACTTTTTTTAAATGTGGTATTTAATAATGTCTGAAAATACATCAATGAATAACCTGATACAAGTAACATGCTTTATGTCTTAAGTTCTCACTCTGCAGTAAACGGTTTTATGTAAGCTCTTAAAAGAGGTGCTTCCAGAAGTCATAGATCCTCTTCTGACAATTATTAATTCATCATTGTCATTAGGATATGTCCCCAAAACCTTCAAACTGGCTGTTACTAAGCCGCTCATCAAAAAACCACAATTTGACTCCAAAGAACTAGTTAATTACAGACCGATCACGAATTTCCCTTTTCTGTCCAAGATACTAGAAAAGGTAGTATCATCACAATTATATTCCTACCTACTTTGTGGACATTAATGGATGTGCATTAGCATGGTTTAAATAATACTTATATGACTGCCATCAATTTGTAGCAGTGAATGAAGAGATATCATATCGATCAAAAGTGCAGTATGGAGTACCTCAAGGCTAAGTACTAGGGTCGTTACTCTTCACGCTTTACATGTTACCCTTGGGAGACATCATCAGGAAACATAGTGTTAGCTTTCACTGTTATGATGATGATACTCAACTCTATATTTCTTCGCAGCCTGGTGAAACATACAAATTTGAAAAACTAGCGGAATGCATAGTCGATATAAAACACTGGATGAAGACTAGTTTCTTACTGCTAAATTCTGAAAAAAAGAGGTTTTATTTATAGGACCTAAACATTCTGCATTTAATAACCTAGAACACTGTCTAAGACTTGATGGCTGCTCTGTCAATTCTTCGTCATCAGTTAGGAACATAGGTGTGCTATTTGATAGCAACCTTTTCCATCCCAAAAATATATCTAAACTACGACCTATGATCTCAATGTCAAATGCAGAAATGTTAATCCATGCATTTATGACCTCAAGATTAGATTATTAAAATGCTTTATTAGGTGGTTGTTCTGCACGCTTAATAAACAAACTCCAGCTGGTTCAAAATGCAGCAGCAAGAGTTCTTACTAGAACCAGGAAGTATGACCATATTAGCCCGGCTCTGTCAAAACTGCACTGGCTGCCTATTAAACATTGTATAGATTTCTAAATCTTGCTTATTACTTATAAAGCCCTGAATGGTTTAGCACCTCAGTATTTGAACAAGATCTTATAGTCCTCCGTGTCCACTGTGTTCTCAAACTCTGGCAATTTGATAATACCTAGAATATCAAAATCACCAGCGGGTGGCAGATCCTTTTCCTATTTAGCACCTAAACTCTGGAATAACTAGGCTGCATTGATTAGGTAAACCAGAACTGGGAACACTTCCCATAACATACAATGTACTTGCTACAACTGTAGAAGAATGGCATCTACGCTAATATTATTCTATTTCTCTTTTATTCCAATGTCACTGTAGCCACCAGATCCAGTCTGTATCCAGATCAGATGGTCACTGCAGTCATCCGGATCCAGTACGTATCCAGACCAGATGGTGGATCAGCACCTAGAAAGGACCTCTATAGCCCTGAAGACAGCAGAGACTAGGACAACTAGATTAGCCTTAGATACAGATCCCCTGTAAAGATCTTGTCTCAGACGACCACTAGGACAAGACCACAGGAACCAGTTGAGTCCTCTGCACAATGTGACTTTGCTGCAGCCTGGAATTGAACTGCTGGTTTCGTCTGGCCAGAGGAGAACTGGCCCCCCAACTGAGCCTGGTTTCTCCCAAGGTTTTTTCTCCATTCGTTCGCCAATGGAGTTTTGGTTCCTTGCCGCTGACGCCTCTGGCTTGCTTAGTTTGGGACACTTCATTTACAGCGATACCGTCAACTTGATTGCAAATGATTGCAAAGATACTACTTAAACTGAACTGAGCCGGATGATGGCATCACTGAATTAAATGATGAACTGCCTTTAACTATCATTTTGCATTATTGACAGTGTTTTTCAAATTAATGTTGTTCAGTTGCTTTGACATAGTCTGTTCTGTTTAAAGTGCTATATAAATAAAGGTATTTATATATAGGGCTATACAGCCATCTAGTGGTAACACCCTGATATTGCTGAAGAAAAAAAATGGTGCATAATTCAGAAGTTAAAATAGTTAAAAGTTAAAATAATTCAAATATTAAAGAAAAAAATATTGAGCTAAAATCAAAAAAGCACAAATTTATATTCATAATGATATAATGCTGTCTTCATTCATTTGAATGTTCATCTATAAGTGTTTTGGCTGTTTATTATTAGGATTTTTTTTAATCACCCACCTCATCCCTGCATTACAACATCAAGCCCCACCCTCAGATAATAAATATTACTGGCTATGGGAAGGTCTCAGACTAAATACTGATACCTAGTGGTCAAAAGTAATAGCAAAAGTTATAGGTCAGTATTATTAAATTGCAGACAGAGATTTTAGATAGCTAGGTTTGCTTGTATGTTTGGTGTGGAATGGGTGTGGTAGGGGGCCCAACCTCAACCTCAAAATTGCTAGTGGCACCCCAGGCTGTGCTCTTAACTTGGGTGGTATGTTGCCTTTGATCTAAATCGGGTTCCCCCATTTCTACCAGGTTATGTGAGCGGCCCGTGGCGTCAGTAGTCTGACCCCTTTCTGAGGAAAGGCCTGATGTGTGCCTTTCACTTCCATGATGCTCTCCCACCAAGCGGACAGGCATGTCCTTCAGTATGGCATGGTTGGTATTCGTTCCCCAATGCGCCTCAATGTGCCAAGGGGTGCATCGTGGCATTCCCTAGAAGGGGAACGTCACGGGTTATGCATGTAACCATGGTTCCCAGAGAGGAAACGAGATGCTGCGCCCCCTCGCCATGCCTGTTTGTCTCCTTCAGACAACTAAGTTGATGATGCTTTCAGCAGGTGCCCTTTAATACTTTTGGGCAACAACCTATGATGTCATGGGCCATGTGGACCAATAAGATTGGTGGTTTTTCACATGTGCTTCAGACACAGATCATGCTGACTTCAGACACAGGTCTCGATCCCTCTCAGGGAACCTGAGACGTTTTTTGCGGGCCACCTTTTATGCCACTTTTTTTCTAAGCAACAATAAATAGCAGAGGAAGAATCTGTCTCTATCTGTGTACTCTTGTATTTGTATTTTATTGATTAACACACAGTGAATATAAAAATCCAAACAGATGTTTGAAATCATGAATACCATTTAATGAGTTTACACTTACATATAATTAAATAAATGTTATGTGTATTTGCCGTCCTGTCCAGGGAGAGCGCTCCAAGCTTGGCAAGACTCCAGATCCCGGGGCACCCTCCCCATCCATGTAGAGGGGTCCGAGCTCGGTGTCCAGCCCAGCCCAAAAGCACTCCCCTGAGTGCTTCTCCCTGTGCTGGGGTAGAAGCTAACTGAAGGTGCGGGGTTGGAGTGGAGGAAGGATACTGAAAGTCGAGCGATAATGAAGGTAGGATGTACTTGTTAATTTATAGGAGTTTTCTCTTGTGCTGATTGATGAACTGGCCATGTTAATTATCTGTGTGTGCTCCTCCCGAAATTTGTTTATAAAACATCACTTCACAAGTTCACACCTTCATATAATTAAATAAATGTTATGTGTATTTGGCGTGCTGTCCAGGGAGAGCAATTGCTACCCAAAAAAGCAATTAAAACAGGGCAGCAGCCAGAGGCGTGCATTTACAACCCCCCAAAAAGTAAGGCTTAATGTTAGAGGGGTGCTGGAAGTCCTTTGGTATAAGATTGTTGCAGCAGTATCTAGGAAGAGAATTTGTCTTCTGTGGAAGCATTCACTACTGAAAGAGAGAGATAAAGGCTCCTGCTGGAGACGCGACTATTGCGGCAGTAGAGAATGATAGAAAAGGCTCCTGCAGGAGCAGACTGGTGCTGCAGTAGATAATTTCAGGAAAGGATCCTGTGGGAGCGGACACTGCTGCGGCAGTAGAGAAATACAGAAAAGGCTCCTGCGGGAGTGGACACTGCTGCAGCAGTAGGGAAATAGGAAAAGGCACCTGCATATAAAATATACCTAAAATAACCCAGCAAAAAAGAGAAATAAACAACATAAACCTTCAATTCTACTCCTTGAACCACAACATTATCATGGTGGAGGGGTTTGACTCCCCGAATGATCCTAAGAGCTATGTTGTCCGGGGTTATATGCCCCCAGTAAGGTCTCCCAAGGCAAACAGGTCCTAGGTGATGGGTCAGACTAAGAGCGGTTCAGAAGCCCTTTATGAATTATTTAAAATAATACAGAATAGTCTCCTGAGGGAGCGGACACTGCTGCAGCAGTGGGAAGGAGAGATGGGGCTCCTGCGGGATTGGGCACTGCTGTGGCAGTGTGGGAATTAGGTAAGGCTCCTGTGGGTGCGGGCACTGCTGCAGCAGTGTGGGAATTAGGTAAGGCTCCTTTGGTTGGGGGGGGGGCGCTGCTGCAGCAGTCTGGGAGTTAGTTAAGGCTACTGCGGGAACAGGGTGCTGCTGGGATGGCTAGAGTGAGGATGGGCCATTATAGGTGGATTAGGTGATGTTAAAAAGGAGTTAACTATGGTGGGTCTGAAGTTTGAGTGAACGGGGATGTACTGACGTTAAAGGTGTCAGCCAATAAGTTCGGTGGGCTTCCTTGATGTGGAAGCGGTTTGATCGAATATATCTCTTGAAAGCTTCAGACGAGCTTGTATAGGCGCTGGGATAGGCCTTTTTGGCCTTTCTTGGTCTGTTTTACTTTGCTTTATGAAATAAAAGAGAATTTTGTCATCTAGCACCACTAGATCGAAGATAGTGGGGTGGATGTTTGGGTTGAAGCTAGATGTGATAGTGAGTTCACAGCATCTGAGAAAACCGACGAAAGCCAGGATGAACATGGAATCAAGAGTGCGGGTGGTGTGTATGTAATGGTAACCTCTGTGGAGGGTGGTAAAACATTTAGTCAATATTTTTAAGGTTATGGGTTGCCTGATGTCTGGGTGGGGCGGATGGGTTCTTTGGATAAATTTGAGTAGTGTTATGTTCCCCTCCTCTCTAGGGGTTTGGCAGGGGAAGTAACAAAGGAAAAAGCATAAAAATAAAAAAAAACAGCAAGAGCACACTTAAGAGTGAAGATGACATCATCTCGGAAGTACACAAAGAAGAAGATTTACTTACAAAAGAAAAACACAATAAGTTTAACATAAAGAGAAATGGAACAATGGCTCAGGAGAAAGCAAGGCCTAAAATAACAAACAAAACTATTAACTAATTTAGGGAGAAGCACTAACTAACCTTAAATACCCCCCCCCCAAAAAAAAAGAGAGGTAAACAACATAAAACTTAAATTCTCCTCCTTGAACCGCAACCTTATCGTGGTGGAGGGATTTGAGTACCCGAATGATCCTAAGAGCTATGTTGTCCGGGGTTATATGCCCCCGGTAGGTTCTCCCAAGGCAAACAGGTCCTAGGTGAAGGGTCAGAATAAGAGCAGGTCAGAAGGCCTTTATGAATTCTTTAAAAACGAGGACTGTGATGTCGCCCGGCATGGTGTAGCTGGGGCCAGGCCTGGAGCGGGGGGCCGAATGCGAGCGCCTGGTAGCCGGGCCTCCCCTCATGGAGCTGACATTGTGCGGGAGGTTGAGAGGTACTGACTTAAGATGGTTGGGCTCACCTCCACGCACAGCACAACCACGCCCCTTGAGAGAGGCTGGACTCTCCACCACTCTGGAGTTGCCAACGGTGAGAGGCAGCGGGTTGGTGTAAGGTTGTCCTTAGCTTCCCAGCTCAGTTGCCATGTGTTGGAGTTTGACCCGGTGAACGAAACGGTCGCTTCTCTACGCCTTCGGGGTCGGGGATAGGTCTCTCACTGTCATTTGTGCTTATGTTCCGAATGGCAGTGTAGAGTAGCCGGCCTTCTTTGAGTCTATGGTATAGGTGCTGGAAAGTACTCCATGCTGTTATTAGACTTCTGTGCAAGTCACAGTTTGTCCATAACAAACACCATGTTCAAGTATAAGGGTGTCCATCAGTGTACGTGGCACCAGGAAACACTAGGCCAGAGGACGATGATCGACTCTATGGTCATTTCATCTGACCTCCGGCCGTATGTCTTGGACACGTGGGTAAAGAGAGGGGCGGAACTGTCAACTGATCAACATCTGGTGGTGGGTTGGATCCAATGGTTGGGGACGAATCTGAACAGACTCGGCAGACCCAAACGTATTGTGAGGGTCTGTTGGTAACGTCTGGCTGATCCCCCTGTCAGAAAGATTTTCAATTCCCACCTCCGGTAGAGCTTCGACCAGATTCCGAGGGAGGCTGGAGACCTTGAATCCGAGTGGATCATGTTCTCCGCCTCCATTGTCAATGCGGCCACTCGGAGCTGTGGCAGTAAGGTCTCCGGTGCCTGTCGAGGCGGCAATCCCCGAACCCGGTGGTGGACCATTTATCCGGAAGTAAGGGATGACGTCAAGCTTAAGAAGGAATCCTACCAGGCCTGGCTGGCTTGTGGGACTCCTGAGGCAGCTGACGGGTACCGGCAGGCCAAGCGGGCTGCAGACCCTCACAATACGTTTGGGTCCAGTGGTTTTGGAGGCAAAAACTTGGGTCTTGGAGGAGTTTGGTGAGGCCATGAAGAATTCGGCCAACAGTCGAACCATGTATTCAGGAGGAACATACAGTTTTCGTCCCAGTAATGGAACACTGGACCAGCTTTATACCCTTGCCGGGGTGCTGGAGGGTTCATGGGAGTTTACCCAACCAAGGAGTGAGAGACTGACAGGTGGATAGGTGCATCTTCTGCAGTCATGCGATCGATGTACCTGTCTGTTGTGGTAAATAAGGAGCTGAGCTGCAAGGTGAAGCTCTCGATTTACCGGTTGGTCTACGTTCCTACTCCCACCTATGGTCATGAGCTGTGGGTCATGACCGAAAGGACAAGATCCCTGATATAAGTGGCCGAAATGAGCTTTTTCCATAGGTTGGCTAGGCACTCCCTTAGAGATAGGGTGATCAGCTACGCCACTCCGCCACATCGAGAGGAGCCAGCTGAGGTGGCTCAGGCATCTCTTCTGGATGCCTCCTGGACACTTCATGGGGAGGTGTTCCGGGCATGTCCCACCGGGAGGAGGCCCTGGGAAAGATCAAGGACACACTGGAGGGACTATGTCTCTCGGCTGGCCTGGGAACGCCTCTGTATTCCTCCGGAAGGGCTGGAGGAAGTTTCTAAGGAGAGAGAAGTCTGGGCATCTCTGCTTAGACTGCTGCCCCCGCGACCTGGCCCCAGATAAGTGGAAGAAGACGGATGGAAACTTCCCTCAACTCCCTAACTGAACCAAAAACAGGGATGAAAGTAGAATTAAAAGAAAAAGCCACTCTCTCCTTACAGCTTCCCAGGTTAGGTTCTACCTCCAGACAATGCTCACCACAGAGACACTATTAGCCACTTGCTAATAAACAACTCAAACTCTGGTGGTAACAAACAACAACCCACTAGAAGGCTCAGTCTGGAGCAGGGGAGAAGTATGTCTCTCTCTGCAGCAGTCACTGGACTGTCACTTTATACACCACTCTCAGCCACGCTCACATAATGAGTGAGAGTAAGATAGGGGGAGAGAGAGAGAGAGAGAGAGAGAGAGACACCAAGCACAACAAAGCGCACACAACCACGGCCACACATTTACACCAGAATAACAATAATACATCCAGGGACATAACAGTAGGGAGGAAAAGTTGGGTCTCAAGAAAAGTTGGGTCTTGTGCGGGACAATGGATGTGTCGAGGTAGGTGAGCAGTGGGCTTTGCACGGTCTATTGGCCAGAACGTGTGGCTGGTCGAGAAGAGCAGTGGCCACAATGAAGCCTGGTACTCGGTGCCCGTGTCTGGCAGGGAAGGAGTGATCAGGGTGCCTGAAAATTGAGGCAGATCTGAAAAAAAAACTCCAGTATAGGTCTCTTCGTTGGATGGGAAATTGGGTCTATGATAAGATGGCAAAGGAAGGGAACTGAATGCTGAAAGTCTACTAGTACTTGCAAGTCTGAAAGTACTTGGTTATTTATAGGAATTTTATTTTGTGCTGATTGGATAAATGATGTAATCACTAATGATGAACTGGCAGTGTTAATTATCTGTGCGTGCTCCTCCCAAAATTTGTTTAGAAAACATCCTTTGTTTGCAACTGAATTTTTGCTTTACCATAAGTGCCACCTACTGTCAGAGAGTGAATTTGCATTTTCATTCATCTGATGTTACTTCGCATTGATTTGGACAGACAAATCGGATGCAAACATTTGACTGAATTTTCATGCCAAACATTCTTATTGAGTTTTTAAAAATCACTCATTCAGCCTGTCCCTCAATGAGAGTGTGTGACACCATAGAATGCAACAAACAAACCATGCTTAAATCTGTAACGGCTGTATATGTCAACCCAAATCAATTGGTCTAAAAAAGTGCTAAGATCTGACAGTCCAATCTGTCATGCAATGTGCACACAACAGTAACTATATGGAACCCCAGACAGTCATGCAGTGTGAGAAGAGCAGCGATCCAACAACTTTGAAATCCAGCATAGGAAAAAATAATTGTTTTGTGTGTTTACTAACTTTGCATGAGATGGCCGCTTCACTGAGCAAAGATACGGTGTCACTTTTCAAGGACAGCAGGTCACTGCTGCTTAGTTCAGTGCCATCGCTAGGACTCGCATTGCAACTGGAATCACTGTGAATCATGTCCTCAAGCATCACAGATAAATGTATGTCCTCCGCCTGGTCTGATGAGACCTGAAATACACAAATACACATTCAAAATGTCAGCAAAAATAGAGAAATTATACACTGAATTCATGTTCTATTCATTCTGTTTCTATTCTATTTAAATCTGAGATAGCTATTTAGATATTAAATCTGTTACTATCTAAAATAAGCAAATTAAATGCAACATACTGTATTTAAACTTAAAGGCTTGAATGGAATGAACAGTTGTGATGGTTTCAGCAGTTCAGGTGGAGGTTGACAGCTCATTCCACCAGAGAGGAGCAGAGAAGGTGAAAGTTTTGGAAACCAACAAGGCGTCACTCATTCAGTGACCATGTATTTTGTGGATGGATGGATGTAAATGGATTTTATAAATATTATTGTGAATGATTCATTGATTGAATATTTTTCAGATTTGACATTACATTAGACCTTGTAATGTTTAAATGTTATAATTATAATGTTAGAATTAATTTATATATATATTTTTTTTTTTCTCTTACAAAATATTAGCGTTCTCTTGCAAAACTATTACATTTGCCTTGAGGAATGTTGTGTTTGCTCACAAAAGCAATGAAATACAGTTTTCCAATAATTTACAAATATTTGGTGTGTGAACCCGAAGTTTCTCAGCTGAACACATAATGTAAAAGCATTGAAATATAAATATGCAGGCTACTAAAATACTATTCATCAAAACGAAGGACACTATTTTGAAGGATCTAGTTTAGGTGGTTACTTTGAATTATCTGTCTAAGTGCTAACTGTTCTAATGAATATTTTCAAAAATCAATTCAAACGAGAATAGTGCAGAACCAGTGTGATTCCCCCAACACATCAACACAGATCCTCAACATGAAACAAACCTCAGCTATCAATTTCAATAGAACAGGAAGTCTTTCAGCTCTCCATGACATCTCTTAAAATTCCCTTATGTGAAGCTTTTATCATATAAATCAATTATTTTGCAGACATGATGCGAGTTACATCCGTTTGTGCCATGGAAGAGAATGAAAAGACTCGCCTTACTTGTTGCATGCAATTAAAGCCCAACAAAAAGACACAGGAAACAGTTTAATATCTCATAGAGACTGTAATTACCCGGTGAAAGTCCCACGGGACCTCATTACTGAAACACTCTCATCACACAAATCACTTATAAAAACACTCTCTTCCAGCAGTACAGCACACACACACACACACTCAAGCCATTCAATAAAAGAGACACATCAATCAGTTCAGTGCAGGTAATTACTCTTGAGAAACACCACTGCTGCATCTTTTCATAATTATGACACCAATTTACACTATAAAATGTGGCCTAACCCTCTTACTGACAGCAATCAGAATAAAGCTGATTGATAATCAAAAATAAAGTAACTATGAGAGGACTCAAAAATGTACAAAAAAGACAAGTGAATCTGACAATGTCAGGTTTACGCAAGAATTTGGAGCAGCACAACTATTTTCAACATTGTTTAAAAATAAGACATTATTTTGAGCAGCAGATGAATTGTGATTCTGAAGGATAACGTAACACACAAAAAAACTACTTTCAACTATTTTTAATTGTAATAATATTTCAAAGTAGTAAAGTTTTTTCTGTATTTCAAATAAGAACAGGCTCAAATAAAAACACCAGAAAAAAAAAACTGGAACAAAATAGGAAAACAAAGGAATACAAACAAAGTCAATAAACCAGAAAATGAAAACAAAACAAAACCATTTGTTTTCTTATCGTTTTTGGGTGAAGTCATGAAATTCACCTGGTTTAAGGTAAGAAGTAACTTTTGTGGAATTGCAAAACTTCCACCTATTTCCCAAGCACTCCCAAGTTGTCCACTAGGTGAATGAACAGATCCCACTCCCAACCCCATGCTCAAGGCATGTTTACCCGACAACACTTTTTACTAAAAACATCTTTGAAAACAATACTGTTATTGTGTAAACTACAAAAATGTGAATTTGCGAAAATGGTGACATCATGACTCTTACGTGTTCAGTCTATAAGAATGTGTTTCATGACAAAGTAACATCGCCACCTACTGGTATGGCAGGAATAATACAGTGTTTTTACTCGTTCTCACAGATCTGAGTCAACAGTAATCGGTTTGACCGATGTTTGTCGTCTGTATGCAAAACTTATCAAAAGTAAAAGGAAAAACATTTCTGCTTTTAGTACATTGTTGTCATATTAACAACTCAATTTATAGTTTCATTTTACATTCATGTGTAGGGATTTCGTCTACGCTTATTCTGTGAAATGAAAGTATGCAGGGAGTTACAGCCCTGATTACAGGGACAAAAGGGTAATAGTTTCTTTTCACCACACCTCCATTTGTCTCCAAAATGCAAATGTGTCGCCTGTACACTTCTCTTCATCTTCATGTTATTTTGGATCATCCAAGCAGCACGTTGCACGGCTGAGATAAATTACATCTAACATTAACGGAAAACATTACTCTCTCTCTCGTCTTCTTTATTGCTGTCCTTTAACAGACCTGTCAAAAAGCCTTTAACACACGTTGGACACGTTCAGTCTGAGGCCTAATTAACTTTGTGCAAGTATTCATGTACTGGCGAGAAGGAAACTAAAGCTTCACTTTGCTGGTTTTGATCAGTATCATAAAGTGAGCAGAAGTGCGAACGACAACTGGAACATTGTCATAACGACTATCTCTGATGATCATGTAGCGCCACACTTCTAAAGACTCTTCACACGTTTTAAGATCCAAGAGTCAACTGAATTGCTCGAATGAGAACAGGAGAGAGATAAACTTGGGGGGAGGATGTTGAATGTAAAATAACAAGAGAATCTCATGTCAACAGCGCTGCATACATCTGCGACAAATCAAAGAGAATAAACAGCGCTGTGATTCGCGCACACCTTGACAGGCCGAGCGGAGAGCCAAAGCGAAGGCGTTTCTGACAGGCGACGACTCCAGGTGAGCCTCCGAGTTACTAAACTCAACTTTTTACAATCGCGACGCTTAAATATGCGATGACATCGCAGCGTGAGTCTGGCACATTGAGAGCAGTTTTACCTCGAGCTCTGCTGAAATACTGCATGCGTGTTAGAAACTTGCATTTCACATCACACCTGAAAGGCTGTCATAATAGCACGTCATGTCCTGCACCCCACTAGCAGTCTGCTGCTAAATACCTTACAGAGACACACAATCACTCCTAAACCTTTAAAGCTAACACGCTGCACTTTTACATTTTAGCATTTATTTTTTCCCTGAAGTCCACTTACAAACTTTGCCAAGGTCTTCATTTCATTGCCCATTTTCCACCCTCTCTCTGATGCAAACTCTTAGGAGTCAATTAAACAGTTGTCTGTTGTTGCTACTGTTCTATTAGGCTTTTTAAATGACATTTGTAAATGTGTGTGGCCATATGCTAATGAGCTCATGGTTGTGATGTCATTAGTATGAAGATTTCTGTACTATTTATGCAGTTCACTTTCAATACAAACTCTAACTGAAACTAAAATGTTGTCAGTTTTTTTTTTTTATCAGATTTGTGTGTGATTTTTAATTGTGTCTAACCATTCTATTGATATGAAATGAGACATATCTGTAGTTCTTGAGACTGATCGGTCTCATAATTTCTTCATTCTCAAATATTTTGACACAAATTGAACAAAAATAGTATGAATATTTTCAATATACAACTTGTTAATTACACTGATTTATTTGTATTTATTTTCATTTTAGCCATTTATTTTATTACCTACACAGACAAATTTTAAGAGATAGTTCACACCCCCCCACCCCGCAAAAAAGGAAAAATTAAATAAATTATAGGAAACCAAATAGTTGCTAGTGGTCATTGACTTTAACAGTATTTTTTCCCATAATATGAAAGCCAAAGGAACAAACAACTGTTTGGTTTCCAACATTCTTCAAAATATATTTTAAAGATCTTCAAAATATTGGTAACACTTTATTTTAAGGTGTCCCTTGTGACATACCGTGACATGTTGGTTTCTGTTTGTTCCTGTCTGTCCTCATTTGGTTAATTTCCTGTTCTCATCATTAGTTAATCTTTGTTCATTTAAGTCACCTGTTCCACAAGTTACTGTGGCCAGCCTAAGGCACACTTGTGCAATACTCATGCTGTCTAATCAGATCTTGATATGCCACACCTGAGAGGTGGATGGTTTATCTCGGCAAAGGAGAAGTGCTCACCAACACGGATTTAGACAAGAACCTATTAAATGCTAAAAATTCTGAAGTGTTCATTGAAAGAGGTAATAACATCTAGAAGGCAGTGTGAGAGATGTCAATTCTACAATTCTTGGCATGTAATGCTTTAAGAAGGGCCGACACAATGAACTACCCTCTCAGTAAAGCATGGACAAGGCTCTTATGCTTTAATTAGTCTCCCCCCCCCCACACACACAGCCAAACAGTGAATCAATTATCTTCTCTCACTAGATGGATTCAATAGCTACTTCATAATCTAATAAACTGCTTATATAAATACATCCCAAAATGTCTGTTCCTGTAAATAATAGTATCTATACAGCAGTTATTCAAGAAAATATTTATTTTAATAATGTTGGGGTAAGACATGGTAACACATTTCAAGTAATCTGAGATAAGTAATCAGATTATTTTTTACAAGTAACTAAAAAAGTAACGCATTACTTTTAAAGGTCCCGTTCTTCGTGATCCCATGTTTTAAACTTTAGTTAGTGTGTAATGTTGTTGTTAGAGTATAAATAATATCTGTAAAATTCTAAAGCTCAAAGTTCAATGCCAAGCGAGATATTTTATTTAACAGAATTCGCCTACAACGAACGACCCGTTTGGACTACATCCCTCTAGTTCCTGCAGTAATGACGTCACTTAAATAGTTTTTTGACTAAGCTCCGCCCACATGAATACACAAAAAGGGGGCGTGGTCTTGTTGTGCTCCGACGGAGAAGAGAAAGAGCTGCGTTTGTGTTCGACATGTCGTTGAAACTCTGTTATTTTCATCTCTGAGTCCCGTCACCTTTGTCTGGGCTTCCCAGGGACGCTGTACTTGGAGATTAATGGTTACAATTTACGTTTAACTCGGTTCCCGAAAATTATAATCCACATGTAAATCTGTGTGCAGCACATTTTGCTGAGGACAGCTTCCTCAATCTAAATCAGTTTAATGCCGGATTCACACAAAGATTATTCCTGAAAGATGGAGCAGTTCCCTCTTTGTCTGGAGAAGGCGTTGTTTATGGACCACAACCGGTAAGTGTATTTTATTATTTAAGTTGGTGCGTTTAACAGTTTCTGTAACTTATTACACAAAGGGCAACGCTGTTTAGCTTTGTTAACTAGATGTTAGGGTTGTGCAAAAAAATCGAATGTGATTTTCATGCACATCTCGTCAGTAAAATAGCTTCAGTGATTATAAGCACATCTACAGCACCTGCGATCAGGATTGCCAGGTTTTTAAAACAAATCCTGCTCACTTGCTTCTCAAAACTAGTCCAATCGTGTTTCCAGGAGGGCGGCGCGTGCTCAGCTGCTGTCGAATCAATACACAGGAACCGCTGGCCCAATCAGAACCGTTACGTATTTCTGAAGGAGGGACTTCATAGAACAAGGAAGTCATCAGCCTGTTTTTATGACAGTGAAAACAGTGGTATACAGATAGGTGAATTGTGTGAAAAATACTGTGTTTTTTTACACGCGAAACATGAACACATGTTACATTGTACACTGTAAACACAATCAAAGCTTAAAAAAAAAAACACAAAAAACGGGACCTTTAAATTCATAAGAAAATATCTGGAGTGAAGAGAAGAGGCACTTCCTTCAGCCTGAGGCTTATTCATTTCACGTTTGGTGTGAAAGGGCATTTACGGTTGCCAAAATTATAACTTTTGGGTTTTTGTTATTTAATCTCACATATTGCTCTTTTGTTGATTTTGATTGCTTTCGTTGTCCTCAGTTGTAAGTCCCTTTGGATAAAAACATCTGCTAAATGCCTAAAAATAAATAAGCAAACTAAGCTCAGGTTACAAAAGTAACACAAAAGTGACCTTTGTTACCATACTTTGTGAAAAGATAAAAAGTGTAGATGTTTACAAAGCTCATCGTTCTGAGAAGCGAGGTTTCCTCTGATTGAACAGCTATCAAGTCCGTTGTGATTTGCCGAATTCCTCAAGTGTGTGATGGAAAAGGTAAATCCCTTACCATATTTGGAAACACACAGTGTCCACGACAACAATACTACAGTGAGAATAAAAATTACACCTGCTTTCCTTGCGTAAACATTTGGGCGGTGTTATGCAAATCTTCCCACACCGTGACGTAGACGTGGGGGCGTGTTTAAACAAGTGGATGAGTCTTAAACTTTAGAAAGAATATCTCTATGGGTTTGAGACTTTAGTCTTTGCAACTTTACAAACAGCTTGTAACACTCCAAAAATAAAGGAAGACTTGAAATCGCATCACATGCCCCCTTTAAGAAGGCGATTCTAAGGCATTCATAGAATATATTCAGTAATAAGTCTTTGAGAACTAAAAGTACACAGAAGTTAATTCAATCACACAGTCTATCAAACGCGAGAGCTCGAGTTAAAATGTTGCATCCCTTCTGAGCACTTGGCAACGTAAATTGTTTATCAGACACTAATGCAGGCGTTTAATCCAATTTGCATTCATATTAGTTACAGGGTATCTCCATCCGAGGGGAATTACTTCTTTAGTGGCCCTCTGAGAGTCCAATATAACTTCATGCATAATATTGGTATCTTTATATTTTTCATTTGAGAAGCCAATTGGTTGCTCTCACAAGTGATTGGTGAAGTCATTTGGAGAGGCTTCAGTTAGACAAGCACACACACACACACACACACACACACACACAGGTTATGGAGCCCGTCATAGACTAGCAGTCACCAAATTAATCCACAGACTGCATTGCGTCTTTGTGCCTGTTGAATCTGCAAGAGTCTGGATGTAAATGTGCAAGTTCAAACTGTTCTGTGTGTTTACTGGGTAGACTATTTGATTGAGTCATAACTATATATATATATATATATATATATATAGCAAGTAACAGAGTTATTTTAGTATAATTTAGATACTATTATATAGTTTTTGATTTGTTTTGTTGTTGTTTTTTATGAGAAACTTTAGAAAATAGTATTTTCTTGTAAGATGTACTCCAATCATTTAGTTTTATTTACAACATTGAAAAATAATTTCTATATTGTATCTGACTTACCAAACACCACTAATGAATGGACTGTGATATTTGTCATATTTTCCAACAAAGGCAGATTTTTCGCACATATCTCTTTACCTCAACAGATTCTGCATGAAGATTCTGCATCTATTTTAAACAATAGAATGGAGATGACTTCACCCAGACAATAGTGTGACTGGGGTTTAAAATACAACGTTTGCAGACAAAATCCATACTTTGGAGACACTGAGAATTGTGGGGTTGCCAGAGGTAAACACACAAATGAGCCAAAGACAATGAGACGCTTTTGACAGTAAACTGTAGGTTGCATACAAAGAGACAGGGGTCAAGTTGAAATTGTCCATCACCCAGACAAGCAGAACTCATTTGGATGCAAACGAGTGCCTACGATATTCAAATATTCAATATATATTCAGAGCATGGGTGAGCGCTGGCCTCCCCCTTCAGAAACGCTTCATGATCGTGTTTAGCGCAGTACGAGTTCAAAGTGCAGATATTATATGAGTGTATGTTCATTTGTGTGATTTCAGATTTCTGATTACTGTCCTTTTATTAACTAAAATAAAGAAACAGCAGTGTCAAACATAGTGGAAAACATGGACTGTGAAAGCTGTGAAATTATAAAATAATACCAAATATGAGTCCGCTGCATCACAACTGTGACAGAGCAATTATTTAGCCGTTTTTTCCCCTTGCACACGTGTGACAAACAGTGCAGGCTATTATGTGCCTCGTGGAATCACATGACATGGGCAAGTTTCTCAGTGAACCTGCGCCTGTCACAAAAACGTCAAGACATCGGGATTTTCTTCATTTTACTGACTTCATGTGGGGAATTTTCCACACGCACTTCTGGAGGTAATCATTTCTGATGCTAAAACTCCTTGGTGAAAACAAATTTGCTGAAAATATTCCCTTGTGAGAAAAAGCAGTGCACGCAATTGTATTGAGCTGCACTGCACTATATGTAAAAAAAACTGTACTTGTGGATAATATAATATTAATGAAGTAAAAGGCACTTATATGTTCTTAAAGAGACATGTTCATGACTATTTGTTTTTCCTTTACACCCTATAGACCTTTAAAAAGCACTCTTTGTAATAATTTCCAATGTAAATATTTACACTTGAATTAATTACCATGTTTTAAAAATCGCTCGTTATGTTTTAATAAAGTAATAATCATTACAATAAATGTACTAAACAGCAACTTCTGTGTTAAAATCGTGTGATTACAAAAGTATTTAAACACATGACATACACATTTCAGTAGAAATGATTTTAAAGAATATTTTAGTTGAGCACAAATGCTCGTCAGTACATTCAAAAGCACACTGTCACGGCTTACGCTGCTGGAAGGAACACGGAGCCGAGGGATAAACGAAACAAGGATTTATTAACTCAAACATAGGCAAGGTAAGTAGCAAAATAACAGGTGGCAAATGGCAAGTAACAGGTAACAAGTGGACAAGTTGACACGTAACAAGTAGACCCGACCAAACAGAACTGAAAGGACAAGGCTTTTATACAACGGATAATAGGGAAAACACAGGTGGATGGAATGACTAAATTAACAGGGACATGGAACACATGCGGAAATGACTAGACACACCTGGGAACTAATCAAACCACATAGAGACAGAAACTGGGTCACAGGGGCAAAAACACACAAAATGAGTCCAGGTGTGTGACAGTACTCCCCCCTCCCGGCAGGTGCGTCCTCGCACCGTAGAAACAACAAAGGGAGGCGTGGGTGGGAACTTGGGAGGAGGTTCCGGTGGAGGACAGCCTCCCAGGAGGGGGCCAGCAGACAGGGACTACAGAGGAAGGAGCCAGGGAGGAGATGACGGAGGGAGGAGCCAGGGAGGAGACAGGAAGGATCTGAAGCAGGAGGTACCCAGCAGGACCCAGGCCACAGCCATAACGGCCCAAGGTGGGGCCGACGGTGGAAGGAGCCATGGAGGAGGAATGGTCACCGACTCCAGGGACTCGACCCACGGCAACGGAGCAAGTGGAGGAGGAGCCCGAGGCGGAGACGGAGAGCCAGGGTGACGGGGAGGAGCCGGAGGTCCTAGGCGGAACTGATGGCTCTGGTGACTGACGCGGCGATGTGGATCCGGAAGGCCGCGGTGAGGCCAGAGTGACCGAGGACTGAGGTGTAGCCGAGGGGATGAAGGAGCCTGACGGAGCCGGAGGGACGGAGGGATGAGGCGAAGCCGGAGGAGTGGAGTCCCGAGGCATAGGATGGACGACGCCAGACCAAGGCGGAGCCGGAGGGACGAGGGAGCCAGGCAGAGCCTGCGGACTGCCGGGCCACGGCGGAGAGGAAGGAGCTAGGAGCCATGGTGGAGCCGACGGGTCAACGGGCCGAGGCGGAGTCCAGGCCTCAGAAGCTGGAGGCGGCGGTGAGGGAGACGCCGACCAAGGCGTCGCTGGAGGATGGCGGTCCCGCTGAGCTCGCACCACAATGATGGTAGGCTGAGGGCGAGCAGAGGGGCAGCCAGACGACAGCGGAGGAGGCAGGAGTGGGTGGGAGGGAGGGAATTTTGGAGGAGCAGGCATTGGAGTAAGCTCTGGGGCTGGAGCCCTTCCTGGGCTTAACGGGGGAACAGGAGCCCGTCCTGGGCTTAACGGGGAATCAGGAGCCCTTCCTGGGCTTAACAGAGGATCAGGAGCCCGTCCTGGGCTTAACGGAGGACCAGGAGCCCGTCCTCGGCTTAACGGGGGTTCAGGAGCCCGTCCTCGGCTTAACGGGGGTTCAGGAGCCCGTCCTCGGCTTAACGGGGGATCAGGAGCCCGTCCTCGGCTTAACGGGGGATCAGGAGCCCGTCCTGGGCTTAACGGGGGTTCAGGAGCCCGTCCTGGGCTTAACGGGGGTTCAGGAGCCCGTCCTGGGCTTAACGGGGGCTCAGGAGCCCGTCCTGGGCTTAACGGGGGTTCAGGAGCCCGTCCTGGGCTTAACGGAAGATCAGGAGCCCGTCCTGGGCTTAAAGGAGGATCAGGAGCCCGTCCTGGGCTTAACGGGGGAACAGGAGCCCGTCCTGGGCTTACAGGAGGATCAGGAGCCCGTCCTGGGCTTAACGGGGGAACAGGAGCCCGTCCTGGGCTTAACGGGGAATCAGGAGCCCTTCCTGGGCTTAACAGAGGATCAGGAGCCCGTCCTGGGCTTAACAGAGGATCAGGAGCCCGTCCTGGGCTTACAGGAGGATCAGGAGCCCGTCCTGGGCTTAACGGACGATCAGGAGCCCTTCCTGGGCTTAACAGAGGATCAGGAGCCCGTCCTGGGCTTACAGGAGGATCAGGAGCCCGTCCTGGGCTTAACGGAAGATCAGGAGCCCTTCCTGGGCTTAACAGAGGATCTGGCATAGGTGAATCGGAAACCCCCTCATTTTGACCCATTTGGCGCTCCACATTCTGCTCCCTCGTGGTGGGCAGTGTCGCCGGCTCTCGCACCTGGTCTGACGGGTTGCTCTCTGGCTCTCCGTCATCGGTGGGCTCGGGCTTATGCCTCGTACCGTGGGGAGATTGTAGGCTGGGCTCTGGGTCCAGAGTGGACCTGGCGAGATCCTCCATTGGGCCGAGCGTGAGAGGTGACCCATTTCTCACCAGATTCCACTCTATGAATGCGGCGAAATCCTCCCGAGGACCATCTTCGGGCGACAACGCTCTGCACCTGGAGTTCAGGCTGGCGTGATAAAAGGTGCAGAGCGCGTGGTCCGGGTAGCTGGTGGCATTAGCTATCCAGAGAAACCGTCTGGTATGGTCCTCGAGAGACAGTCCCTCCTGCTCCAGCAGGAGGAGGAGGTATTCGGGGCGATAGAGGGGATCCATGACACACTGCGGAAAGAAAAAGACTGAAAAAACGGAAAACAAAACGGAGGGAAACTGCGGAAAGAAAGGAGGAGTGGAGTCCCGAGGCATAGGATGGACGACGCCAGACCAAGGCGGAGCCGGAGGGACGAGGGAGCCAGGCAGAGCCTGCGGACTGCCGGGTCACGGCGGAGAGGAAGGAGCTAGGAGCCATGGTGGAGCCGACGGGTCAACGGGCCGAGGCGGAGTCCAGGCCTCAGAAGCTGGAGGCGGCGGTGAGGGAGACGCCGACCAAGGCGTCGCTGGAGGATGGCGGTCCCGCTGAGCTCGCACCACAATGATGGTAGGCTGAGGGCGAGCAGAGGGGCAGCCAGACGACAGCGGAGGAGGCAGGAGTGGGTGGGAGGGAGGGAATTTTGGAGGAGCAGGCATTGGAGTAAGCTCTGGGGCTGGAGCCCTTCCTGGGCTTAACGGGGGAACAGGAGCCCGTCCTGGGCTTAACGGGGAATCAGGAGCCCTTCCTGGGCTTAACAGAGGATCAGGAGCCCGTCCTGGGCTTAACGGAGGACCAGGAGCCCGTCCTCGGCTTAACGGGGGTTCAGGAGCCCGTCCTCGGCTTAACGGGGGATCAGGAGCCCGTCCTCGGCTTAACGGGGGATCAGGAGCCCGTCCTCGGCTTAACGGGGGATCAGGAGCCCGTCCTGGGCTTAACGGGGGTTCAGGAGCCCGTCCTGGGCTTAACGGGGGTTCAGGAGCCCGTCCTGGGCTTAACGGGGGTTCAGGAGCCCGTCCTGGGCTTAACGGGGGTTCAGGAGCCCGTCCTGGGCTTAACGGAAGATCAGGAGCCCGTCCTGGGCTTAAAGGAGGATCAGGAGCCCGTCCTGGGCTTAACGGGGGAACAGGAGCCCGTCCTGGGCTTACAGGAGGATCAGGAGCCCGTCCTGGGCTTAACGGGGGAACAGGAGCCCGTCCTGGGCTTAACGGGGAATCAGGAGCCCTTCCTGGGCTTAACAGAGGATCAGGAGCCCGTCCTGGGCTTAACAGAGGATCAGGAGCCCGTCCTGGGCTTACAGGAGGATCAGGAGCCCGTCCTGGGCTTAACGGACGATCAGGAGCCCTTCCTGGGCTTAACAGAGGATCAGGAGCCCGTCCTGGGCTTACAGGAGGATCAGGAGCCCGTCCTGGGCTTAACGGAAGATCAGGAGCCCTTCCTGGGCTTAACAGAGGATCTGGCATAGGTGAATCGGAAACCCCCTCATTTTGACCCATTTGGCGCTCCACATTCTGCTCCCTCGTGGTGGGCAGTGTCGCCGGCTCTCGCACCTGGTCTGACGGGTTGCTCTCTGGCTCTCCGTCATCGGTGGGCTCGGGCTTATGCCTCGTACCGTGGGGAGATTGTAGGCTGGGCTCTGGGTCCAGAGTGGACCTGGCGAGATCCTCCATTGGGCCGAGCGTGAGAGGTGACCCATTTCTCACCAGATTCCACTCTATGAATGCGGCGAAATCCTCCCGAGGACCATCTTCGGGCGACAACGCTCTGCACCTGGAGTTCAGGCTGGCGTGATAAAAGGTGCAGAGCGCGTGGTCCGGGTAGCTGGTGGCATTAGCTATCCAGAGAAACCGTCTGGTATGGTCCTCGAGAGACAGTCCCTCCTGCTCCAGCAGGAGGAGGAGGTATTCGGGGCGATAGAGGGGATCCATGACACACTGCGGAAAGAAAAAGACTGAAAAAACGGAAAACAAAACGGAGGGAAAACACGCAGTTTTTAACTTTTTAGGTCGGGTCTTCTGTCACAGCTTACGCTGCTGGAAGGAACACGGAGCCGAGGGATAAACGAAACAAGGATTTATTAACTCAAACATAGGCAAGGTAAGTAGCAAAATAACAGGTGGCAAATGGCAAGTAACAGGTAACAAGTGGACAAGTTGACACGTAACAAGTAGACGAGTAGACCCGACCAAACAGAACTGAAAGGACAAGGCTTTTATACAACGGATAATAGGGAAAACACAGGTGGATGGAATGACTAAATTAACAGGGACATGGAACACATGCGGAAATGACTAGACACACCTGGGAACTAATCAAACCACATAGAGACAGAAACTGGGTCACAGGGGCAAAAACACACAAAATGAGTCCAGGTGTGTGACACACACATTACTTCAACCATATTTCAAAGACTGAGTGAAATAGGTTCAGTGAACTATAATTAATATACATTTAAACTATAATCCATTTTCATTTATTTGTAAATAACATTAATGTAAGTGTATCAAATCATTAAATTCAGTTACAATAAAGTCTAGTTTATTTCACAAGATTTCATACCGAGATCGCTGATGTTTGCAGATCTGATTATGTAACTCGTGTTACATGTAGCATGTTACCCCCTATACTGGCCATAATGCCTAAATATGTTGTCTAGGTAGGCAGCTAGGCACTAAAGGCCATTTTATCAATGATTAAGGTTGTAAACACTTGGCAGTCACCCACAGGAATGCCCTGATAAATCCAGAGCGCCCCGATCCGAACCCATGCGCCCCATCACACAGCCACTGGAGCATCACCCATGAGTCACAGCACCTCAGACACCTTCTACTTCCTAAACACATCACAGCCACCTGATGCCAGCCATCATCTTCAGCCCAGGATCAATTGAAATCCTGTGTCATTGGAAACTCTGTACGGATGAGCTAATGAAATAAACACAATTGGATAGCAGAGAGTGTGGGTCAGAACAGAGTAAGTGCCTATTTACCTGAATGAGAGGCTGCTATAATGTATTGGAGTGGATATCACATTAACCTGCCAAAGCCTTTTTAAATGGGGTCCAGGGCTTAAACTGATTTATCTATTGGCTCCCCCAGGGGCACTTTAGAGTGTGCAGGCCATCCGTCCAGCCGAGCCATCAATCTAGTCCTGCACAGCCCTATCATTACTGCACCGCACACACACGTCCACACTAACAGGTGTGCATCGGAGCAAACGCACCAGAAAGTACTGCTTCACTAATTAATATTGTTTGTGCCCAAGAAGAAAAAAACAAGGTAACAAAGCCAAAAAACATTGGCACATTATAATACCGCATTATTGAGTTATTATTGTTACGGAGGATGCTGCTGAAGATTTAGCGGTGGGGTTTTATCCATCAGGGGTTTGAATGGATTGGATTGTGCAGAGTGGGCTATACTTAGCAGAAGGGAGTGTCGGGGTTGAGAAATAAGGGGGATTCATGACGGGATTCTGTTATCATGTACTCTCCCTGCTGTACTGACAAGAATATATGACCCTTCTGCGGCGCACGAAAGAAGATAGTTTGAGAAATGCCTCAGAGTTGCTGTTCTGTATTTTGGTAATAGATTTTTACACCAATATTTTGGCATAATGAGCACAATAGTTGTTATAATTTATGTTATTTTATTTTAAATTCTGCGCTGTGACTGTTTTGTTCATACAACAGAAGTCAGTGGTGTTCAGTGTTGGGTGACTCTCAGTGTTCCTCATAATATCTCCTTTTGGGTTCTGCTTGTGCTCCACAAAAAGTGCCTGCAGTGTTTGGAACGACATAAGTGTGAGTAAATTACAGAGTTTTTATTGTTTTGGTGGAAATTATTAGAGAGGCCAATCAGTTATTACACTATGGTAAGAGATTTGGAAGAATGTGCACAAAAATGTTTTGTTTGTGATGAAGAAAGTACACTCTTCTTTTGTCTTTGTTTCTTTGTTCCCATTAAAAAGAGTCCAATGGTTCATCTTGAGGTGAATAAATAATTGTAAATTGTTATTTTTTTAATTAATCAGTCAATCAATCAATTAATCAAAATATCCAAGATATGTAAACTATGTGAAATACAATGAAGTCTTAAATATTTATTTACATGGGGTTACTAAAATGTTATTAAAAAAAAAAAAAAGAAAGAAAATAACTAGGGATAATTTTGATTTAATTAAAATTGTAAGTTTAGGAATCGAGTCATAAATAATATTTTTGGTTTGCAGTCCTGTCTTTTGGGTAATCTACAAATTACAAAGCGTACCTTTATTTATTTTTGTCTTATTCTAAACAAAGTGTTCAAAGCTTTTCCCTACAGCATTCGGTTCGCTTCCAGTTGTCTCAGAGAAATCTTGATATGACAGTAGCTGTAAAACCAGCACCCATCTGAGAGAAATTAATAATTTGCATACATTAAAAGAAAAAAAATATAGACCTTATCAAGAGAACGGTTTCAAATGTGAGAAGAAAAACATCTGGGATGAAGAAAATGTGCATGATCAGAGATAACATTTACACAGAGAACAAAGACTGAATGTGAGAGCGAGACTCCACTGTACACATAACGCAGAACAAAGACACAATACTAATCACAGAAATACACACAAAATAGAAGTCATCTCATTTGGATTTCATAATGTTGAGGTCACAGTGGCTGATTGACTGATTTGTGTTGGAAAAGGCTGAATTTTGTAATGTTTCCCTAAAAATCTTGATCTTGTTCATAACAGTGCAGTCAGCGCTGGGTGTGAGGCAGTACACGAGTTACGTAATCAGATTACTTTGATTTCATTTAACTAGTAAAGTAATGCAGAACTTTAACATTTACAAGAAAATATCTACGTTACTTTTTTCAAATACGTAAGTCCTGCGTCGTATTGTTCATGCGATTAGTTTTAGCAGCGCCCTCTAGTGTACCGACATGCATTTACATTTCCTTCAGCCTGAGGCTCATTCATTTCACTTTCGGTGTAAAACGCTCGTTCCCATTTATAAAAGAAGAACCTTTTTATACTAAAAACAAACAAACAAGCCCTGTCCCGATTTAAAAAGTTACTCAAAAGTAATGTAAACACTTTACTTTCCATAAAAAGAAACTAAGTAATGTAATTTACTTAGTTACGTAACTTACTTTTTTGGGGAGTAATGAAATATAGTAATGCATTCGTTTTAAAAGTAACTTTCCCCAACACTGGTTGCAGTCAACATTTACTTTTATTGTTTGGAAAATAGCAGCTTGAACATTCTGCTAAACGTTTCTTTTTGTATTTCACAGAAGAAACATAACATGTTTTGAAAGACATGGCGTGATGAAGTGTTCTGGTCTCCTCTCACCTCTTCAGCTTGGGTGACCACCACAGCTGGCATCCCTTGCTCTGGTTCATATCCACAGCTTCTCTGTGTCCTGGACGTCTCATCGTCTCTCTTCAGATCCTCCTGATCACATCTCTTGTCCTCCAGGGTCTGTTCAGCTCCTGCTTCTTGAGTTCGACTGGCCGTGGACTCCTGTATGAAGGCCTGGGCTGGTTTTGGTGTGGTGCTGGTGGTCTTGACGTCTGGCTCTAGTCCCTCTTGAGTCAGATATTTTAACCCCTCGCAGATGTGCTGACCTGATCCTGAAGTGTGCGATGAAGATGGGATCAACTCATGAGCCAAAAAATCAGACTCCTGAAAACATAAAACAGAACATGTTTATAATACATTTTCAGATAACCATCATTAACCAACATTTCATTAACCAACATAATTAATGAGATGCTAATTCAATTTCAATATGCTTTATTTTCATATCATAAATCACTAGACAACAGGCTACATCAGTGAAAGTGATTAACAGACATAGCACTAATTACAAAAGTTCTTGAGAAAATAATAAATAATAATACATTGTATTCGCAAACCATATATTGGAAATATCTTTTACTTTTGTATTTTGCATTTTTTTTTCTTTTTATAAGATTTTATTTTTAATTTATTATTTAGTGTATTTATTTTATGTTTTTTTTTACCATTTCAATTGAACACTTTCATGGCATAATATTTTATAAATACAGCTGTTAGATGTTTATTTATGAATCATAAAACATGAAATATCTTATTTATTACTATTATATTTTAAAGTGTCAGGTCCATCTCTTAAAACGATTACAGCACATTACAGGCATAATATTCAATGTGCTGTTCTTTCTGAAAGCAAGAAAATTCAATATTCTCTAGAAAAAGAACAATTAAATATACTACATTATCAAACATAAACTTAGTTTTAAAAACATTTACAATATGTATTTATGAATGGTGATTTTGTTTTGTCCCCCTTCAGTGTAAGTCAAATCATACACAGTCCTAATTTTGTCCAAATCGGCTGAACTGATATTCTGTTCATTGTAGAAAATGAATTGTTAAAATTACCATAAGCATGGTGTGTATTATACAATAATACATAAAAATAATAATAAAAACATTCCATAAAATCTTGACATTAGACATCAATATTTACAAACCAACATTTGGTACCAAACTGTCTCGACTCTCCTGAGTGATAGCTTAATTTAATCTAAATATTCAGCCCTGTTACCCATTCTGGCATATTTATTGCTCAAGTCACACCAAAGCATCATTAAACAAACATTACTTCCTCTTATCTTCACCATAACTGCATCATGTGCCGTTTTTTGGTGCTAATCTAAAACGGGTTGACAAGCACAAATCCCCTTTAGCTGAGGAATAAGATTTCACTCAACGCTGGCATGATTACTCTTCATTAGGCTGTAATGTGACAGTTTGACAAGTGCAGTGGCTGTTTTAGTCACCTGCTGATGTGTGTACACGGCCCAGTGGAGATGAGACCTCTCTGGAAGTGGCCATTAAGCACAGTTCATCTGTCAGACTTCAGTCCATACTCAACCTCCACTACACTTCATTGGGAAAGAGAAATCCCAGCGGGCTTTGTGCCATTTATAGCAGCGCTCATGTTCATTAAGACCTCTGCGGTGGCCATGTATATTTCAGTGCTACACTTCATGTCGAGGCTTGTAACGATTGGCATTTTTTTTTAGTAAAAAGTGAACTACATTTTTATTTGCATATCCAAACAAAAGCCTCATCCAAACTGTTTTAGCTTTTCCCTATAATGCCAGAAAGCAGAAATCAATGAGAGTAGTGGTGAAGCTCCCTTCAGAAAGACGTCACATTAAAATATCCCAGCTTTCCACATGTCACAGCTGTTCATGCCTCCATTTCCACTGGCATGTCGTGTCTTTCATTAGACAAGAATGTCTCAGTAAAATGTCCCCCCATTCAAGTTGGTTTAAACAGTCAGCTCCAATGGGTGTTCATTACACACGGATACTGGCAAGGAAATGTTTTCTATACATAATGGTTGGATGTGTTATCCAAGCCATTTGCAATTAATTACGAAACACTGTGTGCATGTGGCCACTTGTACTTCGGCTCTCTCTGGACAAGGCCTGATTTGTCTAAGACTGCAGAAATATTAAAGCATTTGATGTTTCCGGATACTTGAGCAATGAAGTCATTCCACTGTTAAACTTAACAGCAATCTAATTAAGCTGAAGATTCGGTGTTACAACAGGCTTTGGTTTGAAGTCCAGTTGAACGAAACGTAGACTAAACATTACTTTGAGTAGCTTTATTTTGATTATAGAAGAAAAACAGAATGAAAGCTGAAAGATGTGCTTCTGTAAACATAAAAAACCCTCTAGCATCCAAAAAAAAAGTAAAATACAGAAACCCTAAACAACACACACACACACAAATCATAAAACAGCCAAACAAAACTAAAAACACAAACAACAGCAAAACGAAACCCAAACGACTTAACAACACACAACAAAACAAAATTAAAAAATATAAACAAAACAATACAAAACTCAAAACAAATCAGCAACAAAACAAAACACACAACAACAATGAAACAAAATAACACCCCCCACCTAAAAAAACAAAGCAAAACACACAAAAACAAAACAAAAATAAAAACACAACAATACAAAACCAGAAAACAGAACACAACTAAACAAAACCAAAACAAAACCCCAAACCAAAACACACACACACACACACACAAATAACAAAAGCAAAACACATTTCTGAAATGTTCAAATCCCAAATACAAATCAAGAACAAAACAAAACAAACAGACAAACTAAAAAATCTAGTAACTTTTTGCACAATGCTCAAAAGAAGACTAGAAATTACTGATATTCTTCTCCATAGAAAAGTAGTTCATCGCAAGATCAATTTAACTTCATTTTTAAATGGAAGAATTAATAATAATAATGAATAAATAGCTGCACATATCTGCTTTAAAACTGAATGCCTTGCCCCATAGACTCCTAATGTAAGTGCACGCTGTGCTTGTTTTTACAGCATTGGACAGTATGTCACAGACATCCACAAAAGCCCGGATCATTCCTTTAAGCACAGAACACATTTGAACTCAAATCAACTTCATTCATGTTCTGTAAAGTTTATTATAACAGCAGGCAACAAACAGAGAAATTAGAGCCGTTGTTATATGACAAGCCTCTGAAGAAATGTGCCTCAGTGTTCACCCTGCAGCTGCTGCCACACTCTAGCTAATCCACTTGTGTCCGTTTCCATCTACTGACATGTGATATCCACAACACAGTCTGAATACAGCGAGGCTCAAAGCCACAGGATCCACCTGGGGTCAAAACACAGCATGGGACAAGACTTCACTGAGCAAGGAGAGGCAAAAGGACACCAAAGAGGAAATGACACGAATTCACAAACAAGAGCTACCTTACAGGATAAACGCAAAACTGCAGGGCAAAGAGAAACAAGCGGCCCAGGACCAGGACTAATCTTTTCTAGTATTAAAGCTCAGTTAAGCTGAGGAATTCCCTGAAGACTGGAGAAAGGAATTCTGTAGAAACAAGCAATTGGTAAACAGGGATATAAATAACAGGATCGAGCGATGTTTGGTTAAAACGGGCACCGATTACTCCAGTGACCGCAGGGACAGGTTTACTCTCATCACAGCTGTTAACACTTCTTTTTTAGCTTAACTGGAGATATCATTGTGTCGAACATTTTTACTGAGCGTAGAAAGCACTAAATTTATCCACAGTCCTGAGAGGAATGCAAGCGAGCAAACACAAATGCAACCGACTGGATCCGTCTTCATGAGAAAAGCAACTGCATAATGAAGTCATATCACCATAAAACTGACTGTGATGCATCAAATCTGGTAGTGTTTTGTGGAAAGAGAACATTATTCATGCACCATTATTGTCAATCAATGCTCATTTAGCTGTTGGAGTTATTGACTCTTTCTAAATAAAAGTATAATCTTCCGAGATGAATGATTAAACAGCGTAAAAAGTGAAAATGTGCAGCTCTTTCCACCTGATCTGATCTGTTACTGTTGTTGGTTTAACCCAAGGTGATTCTGATTCTCTGCATTATATATATATATATATATATATATATATATATATACATACATCACTCATCAATGGATGAATCATCATCAAATGATTTAAATGAATTATGAGGTTTATCAGCTATTTGGAAAGGACTGGGGGCTGCTCTTGGACCTAAATAACATGGCTTGGGGATTTGGAAAGAGGGACTTGTAACATTTTAACAGTGTACATTTGCATATATTGCACACTAGTGCATATTTGTCATCCTTCATTGAATGCAAAAAGGTGTTTATTATCATTGTGTGTCTATTGAGCTCAACAACTACCTTTTCATTGACTGAAAATGCAGGTCCTTCTTGATCCATGAAACCAGCATCTAGATTAAAAACACAAAACAACATACTCATTACAATGCTCAAGGAAACAAAACAGGACTCAACAAATAAAACTGTATAATAAATACATCTAAAGATAATAAAATGTTTAAACGTCCCAAATGAGACATTTGTCAACAGGTGTCTGGACAAAAGATCTACATTGGCAAGGCTTTTCATGAAGCCTGTAACTAACACATTTATAATGTCTCACACACACTAATCATTTGTTCTCATGAATAATTTCATCCACAGATATAATGCATTAGAATATTATAGATATAAAAGAGTAGTGCGTCAACACACCGTTTCAAACATTATATCAAATGATATATCAAGTGCAAGTGCATTATATCTGTGGTTATACTGGGTTAAAGATCTATATGCTTTATATATAGACTTCATATAGCCCCACTTCTCGCATAGAGTCGTGCTGCATTAAGCAAGCACTTAAGTCTATTAATAGAGCTCGCAAATGAGATTAGTCACCTCTCTGCGTGTTTCAATTGTTCACGGAATTCAAGCGATACTTTTATGTTTTGCTAAAGAGCTAAGATGTGCCTGGGTAAATAGTTTAGGTGCGCATCTTTAACCGACAGGTGCTCTCGTAGGCTGTGAAGAGTTCCTCTCTGTGCACCTGCTCTCTTTACCTGACCCAGGCCGGGCGTCGCGTCGCTCGGGTGTAGTGTGAGTATCATGTGTTCCTCCTCCTGCAGTCGCGAGGTCGAAACATTCCCGCTCTGCTCCAGTCTGATTCGCGGAAGTCATGCTAATGGTGCAGGGATTCCTGAGCGCGTGTCAGAGCGCGGATCGCGACGCGTTTAGAGGATTAACGCGCTGCGTCCTCCAGAGACGCGACGCGACAAAAAACGCAACGCTCTATTCATAAGCAACAGAGCGAAACCGGCGCGCTATACACTGCTGTCTTCTTCGAATATATTTAAAAGAAGAACTCCATAAAATTAACTTTTTTAATCAATTTCACATTTGGAGAGCTCAAGAGATGTGCAATGCATAAAGAAGGAATAGCTATGTGTTCTGAACGCATTAATGATTTTATTTATATTTTCTCTAAATTTAGTAGCCCACACTAAACAGGTTAGACTGGAATAATCGTAAAATAAAACATAAATTATAACAGGCTACATATAGGCTATTATGGAAAATAAATAATCAGCATTCGCACGAGAGAAATCCTCGCGCCTAAAAACAGTCTGACTCAACAAACCGGAACACAGCAGATTTGAGGACGTTAAAAATAAATAAGTAAATATATAAATAAAACTAGTGAGCAGTTCACACAGGACTATTTCAAAAACCGTTCAAAACTACAAATAGCCTACAGCAGCAGACTGTTTCTCTAAACCGAATTGTACAGGGTGGATTTTATCATGGCAAATGCTAAAAACAGCATGTGTCGCAACTGGCAAAGACAAAGTCTATCGCATATTTAATTAGATGATTAAAAAAAATGACTTAAGATTTTGGGGAAAAAAGGAGACAGACTTGAGTCAAGGTGCGCTAAATATGCATTGAACATTTAAAAAAAACGGAACGCAATAACGAGTCGTGTGTGAACGGCTCTGTCAAGACCAAAGGAAGAGGATAACTTGGGAATTTGAGTGGACGCTAAAAAGAACGTGTGTGTGTGTGTGTGTGTGTGTGTGTGAGAGAGAGAGAGAGAGAGAGATGGGAAACTCCGCTTGAGCTCTTCTTTCACTCTCCTTGAGGAAGCGCGCGGAACTCGAGACACTCTTCACCCAATGTACCGAAGACACCTCTTTTCATTTCCTGATATCGGGAGCTGATCAGCTCTGGATCTTGGCCCCTAGGATGCGTGTCTTGACTCCTGGGCTCGTGAGGGGACTGCAGCAGTAGTCTGGTCATGGCGTTTCCTCAAGGATACTTGTATCATTCGTCTCTGTCTCTGTACTCGTGTCCTCCGTACGGCTCCAGCGCGATCACGGGACCGCGCACGGATGATCTGGGACGGTCCTCCAGCGGATCTGCTTTCGCCCCGTACGCGTCCCCAGCCTTCAACTCACTCCGGTACAGTCCCGAACCCACAGCCCCCTTCACTTCCTACGGGGTGAGTTTCCTTCATAATAAAGCCCAAGGTTTTATTTATTCTTCAGCAGTCTGGAGCTTTATTATGATTATCATGACATCATGACTGTCAGCATGCAGTGCCCACAGTGTGCATTATTATCGCTATTAGTAGCTACTTTGTTTTCCTGTAGGCTATTGCACTACAAAATCTAGTGTTTTCTTGACGCCTAAGCGAATAGTTTTAAGAACTATTATTTGCTAAATATAGGCTATGAAACATATGTGAAAATATATCAATTACACTTGTGTTAAGCACTTTGACTGAGCGTAGTGATAGCATAAATGAACACAGCCCTTTAAATCATAGTTAACGAATAATGTTCGGTAATCACGGAATTTACATTCTGTTCTTCAGAATATATTCATTTGTATTAGGCTACTTACGCATACTTAAATTTGTGTGTGTTGAGCTTTCATATAAATTTAGCCTACATCAGATCAATACAAATCGAATCTTTTGACTCCGATTAAAGTTTATTATTCTGCTATTATTATAAAATACAGTTAATAACGAATTATCCCAGAAGCACCCTGATATTGTTATCAGTAAACAGTAGAAACGGTTCAGAAAACCGCACGGATCCTCATGAAAACAGACAGTGTGCTCTGCTTTTCCCCCTAAATTGTAATCTTTATTAATTCATTGCCCAGGGCTCCCCATATGACCCTTCTCCAGGCATGACCGGCTCTGTAGGCTATCACCCGTACGCCGGTCCCCTGGGCGCGTACCCGTTTGGAGACCCCGCTTACCGGAAGAACGCCACACGAGACGCCACCGCCACCCTGAAGGCCTGGCTCGGCGAACACCGGAAAAACCCTTACCCCACCAAAGGAGAGAAAATCATGCTGGCCATCATCACCAAGATGACCCTCACCCAGGTGTCCACCTGGTTCGCCAACGCGCGCAGAAGACTGAAAAAAGAGAATAAAATGACTTGGACGCCACGGAACCGGAGCGAGGATGAAGATGAGGAGGACAGCATTGATTTAGAGAAAACCGACGAGGACGACGAGCCGCTCAAAACAGCCGAAACAGCACAGACGACCAAAGACTCAGGTGCTCAGTCTTTCCCTTTGTTATGTCATGCATGCGCGTGGTTGCACTGATATTATATAAGATATGATATTCTTATATTGTATTAACATTTTTATTTTAAATAAATATATTATGTTTGAACAAAAGTTGATCACAAATAACGTATAAGATGACAAAAGAGTGAATTTTTTTTTTTAGTTTAACCAATAAATACCCAATGCAATAGCATTAATGCACAATGCACTGCACTCGACTTTTGTTTTCAATAATAATAATAATAATAATAATAATAATAATAATAATAATTAAAAGGAATTAAAAATATATAATTTTTAAACAAACAAATAGCCTAATTAAATAATGCCCTTGACACCCCGTTATGAGGGTCTTAAACTATCATTTACAATTTTATGTTTTTCATGTCACATCATAACAAAATAACCACAGTGTGTTGGTTTAATAATAAAACTTCAAAAATATTTTCAAAGAAAAGGAGGAAAACAATTTACATCCTTAGACATTTTTTTCCCTGACAAGTTTTAGAAACAATTTCCCAAAAATATTTAACCTCTCACATTTATTATCTATTGTCTTTTTTGACAGATTTAGAGAAAAAGATCGTCATTGTTAGGCCAATATTTAGCCTCTCTCTCTCTCTCTCTCTCTCTCTCTCTCTATATATATATATATATATATATATATATATATATATATATATATATTATAGAATCTTTTGGCTAATTTACAAATATTCTAGACCTGTATTGAATGCTGTCTGTCTGTTTCTGTCACTAATCAGGCTGTTATCATTTGATCGCAGTTGTCGAGAACTGCACGGAAAGCCGCACGGAAGATCCGGACGCGACGGACAGTGTCATCATCGACGGTGGAGAAGAAGAGGAGCATCGGACAGAGTCTCCGGTGCCCACGACCTCCTCTCCCCGAGACGAGCAGAGCGGAACCGAGAAGCCCCTCCGTGAGAGCCGCGATCCCGCATCTGTCGTTCACTCCGAGAACCCGACCCCCAAACCCAAACTCTGGTCTCTGGCCGAGATCGCCACGTCGGATAAGAGGAGTGACGAAGCGTCACAGCCGTCAGGGGCGTCATCGCCCGCCGGGTTTCCCCCCAGACACTTCTACTACACATCTCCTTTCTACGCGGGCTTCACGAACTATGGCGCGTTCGGACACCTGCAGGGTTCGAGCCCGGCGCATCTGAGCGGGATTAATCAGATTGTGTTACACCGAGCGAGAGACAGCACACTGACTCTGGACATGTGCAAAGAGCTCACCTCCGAGCACAGGAGGCCGAATGTTTAGAGCTTCTGTTCATTTTCTCTTCATTGAAATGTAGGACGAAAGGCAAATGAAAAGCGTTCTTCTGAGCTTTCCACGAAGCGTAAAACTTTTTTTTTTATGGGCCTATATTTAAAAGAGAACATTCTTTTCTTAACACATCTATCGTTTCTCAGCCGGCATTTCAACGTTGATTGAAGGTTGAAACAACGTTGGTACCATGGTTGAATCAACGTTGAATTACCTTTCAATTTTGCAAATTGGATCAACGTTGATATTGTAATGTTGATTCACTGTTGTATCAACGTTGTTTCAGCGTTAAAACAACAACTGACCTTATTTCAAACATATTTCAACGTTGAAAGTTGGTCATGGGCAGACTGTTTTTCAACCGTTCAGCTTTAAACGTTGTATCAACGTTGTTTCAGCGTTAAAACAACAACTGACCTTATTTCAAACATATTTCAACGTTGAAGGTTGGTCATGTGCCGGCTGGGTTATTGTAAGATAGCCTATTTGTGCAAGAGGCCAAAGCACTAATTTAAAACATTTTTTGTAATTCCTATCAGCTGTTAATATTATTTCATTTGTACTTGTTTTAACTGACCCTCACTCATATTGATCATCTGTGCCATCGTTGCTGTCTGCTTGGACCATTTTGATTTCAAGCAAATTTGGCAATGCATATTCTAGAATCAGTGTGGGTAGTAAATAATGCACGTTAAACTTAAAAAAAAAGAAAAAAAAAAGACAGAAATCATTTTATTAAGAAATGTTGAAATAGATATGAGAGTTGAGAGTTTTATATGCTTTAAGAGGAACTATATTAGGGTTGGTATCAGAAATGTTCTCCCTGGTCTGAAGACATCAGTCAAGAAAATGTAGTATCTGCAATGTTATCGCATCCAAGAAATGTATTTTGACCCATTATGGATTATTCTATCATCTGTTCTTTGCAGAATGGTGTGCAGTGCCTTCCTGATTTGCTCACAACTGTGCTACACCTACATGCGCTCAAAGAAAACACTCAATAACTGTAACACTCGCCTCCTGGGCATAATACGGCGGATAAATTGTAAATTTAAATAGCACAAGTCAACATTTATTGCAGGGGGATTATGGGACAGTACTCTTAAGTGGAGGAGATATTAAATTTATGCTCCATAAAGCATCTTCTCATGAAATGTGTGTTGCTTTTTTTTCCTGTGATGCGGAAACAGCGAGGGGCTAAAAATGTTCAAAGAGCATTTTAAAAGGTATTAAACGTGTAAATTCGAAATTTAGTAAACTCTTTGCCAGAAAGACAGGATTACCACAGATTCCTCATTTCTGCTCGAATAGAGGAGTCCGACATCAACAAACATCAGAGAGGCGACTCGGGCCCGTGGCTTACAGGGCTAATACAACATTTGTGTACACAAAACCATGACAAGAGGCTGCAAGGACTTGAAAAGCTCTCTAATCCCTCCAGTAAATTCTAAGTTCGGCTATATGTTTATACTCGACGCAATGCTATTTCACAATCCACTGAATTCAAAGCTTTGTAGCTGAAGAAGCTCCGGCGAAACTATCCAAACTATCCAATCATCTTGTGACCAATGTCACATTCAACGCAGTCATTTTATCTTTTTATTGCTTTACAAGGGGGATTGGGGGCTGCTAGAGATGAGTTTTCGTTCTGTCTCTTTCCTAGACGTGTAAACACAAAATATCACTAGTAATTGCTGTAAAATGGGTTCTGAATGCAGCTGATACATTCGTTCCAAAATATCTTTTTTCTAGTTCTGCTGTTGCCAGCTGTTAAATATGCTTTAATGCATAAATGTTTAACCTCTTATAAAGAGAAGACCTATTGCTTTTGGTAATTTTTATGATATACAGTACAGACCAAAAGTTTGGACACACCTTCTCATTCAAAGAGTTTTCTTTATTTTCATGACTATGAAAATTGTAGAGTCACAGTGAAGGCATCAAGGGCTATTTGAGCAAGAAGGAGAGTGATGGGGTGCTGCACCAGATGACCTGGCCTCCACAGTCACCGGACCTGAACCCAATCGAGATGGTTTAGGGGTGAGCTGGACCGCAGACAGAAGGCAAAAGGGCCAACAAGTGCTAAGCATCTCTCGGGGAACTCCTTCAAGACTGTTGGAAGACCATTTCAGGTGACTACCTCTTGAAGCTCATCAAGAGAAAGCCAAGAGTGTGCAAAGCAGTAATCAAAGCAAAAGGTGGCTACTTTGAAGAACATAGAATATTACATATTTTCAGTTGTTTCACACTTTTTTTGTTATGTATATAATTCCATATATAATTCCACATGTGTTAATTCATAGTTTTGATGCATTCAGTGTGACTCTACAATTTCCATAGTCATGAAAATAAAGAAAACTCTTTGAATGAGAAGGTGTGTCCAAACTTTTGGTCTGTACTGTATATATAAATATATATATATATATATATATATATATATATATATATATATATATATATATAGTTCCTTATTTTTCAAATGGCAAGGTTTCAAAATCTGATACTACATTAGGAACAATTAAATCCAATGACTTCAAAGCTAGTTTGTAGATAAAAATGATTCTTATAACGTTATGACTCAAATAGCAACCAAAAAAATGCATTGATAACACAATAAAAAATTTTTGCAACATGCCTTCTGTCACACTGTATGTTTCAGTCTATGAATTGTGGACAGTTCATATAGAGCGAGAAAAAATCAGTGAAAGGCTCACACTCTCTTCATTCCACACGCTAATCAATACAGGTGGGCTGTTTTAAAGCATGCACTCTTTTGCTCTGAACTAAAGGCTATGCAAGGCTTTTAAAAGCATTGATTTGGAGCAGATCGATGGGGTCTGAGAGAGTTTTCCTACATAGTGAGAAGGCACTAACAGGCCACTGATGAGCCAGACTGCACGAGCCAAATTATGGGTCATTGAGAGCCAGGCTGTTCACATTGCCACTTGCCTACTTCATTCTGGAGTTCAATTACAGAATGGCAAATCAGTTGTTCCTTTTGTACATAAACAATTTTGTTATGAAACTCTTTAAGATTAAGCTTGCAAAATTAGATTTTTGATACTGAAGAACCATTCTGGGTTCAACTATGAACCTTTTAGAGCAAACAGTTTTTTGTAAAAAAAAAAAAAAAAAAAAATTGAAGAATGTGAATAATTTAAAGAACATTTTCTTTTTGCGCAGAGATAAGGTTCCATGGATGTTCAAGGTTCTTCTTGGAACCACAGATTCCAGTAAAGAACCTTTATTTTTAAGAGTGTATCACGTTATCCAATGTAACATCCGGGTTCCAATGCAAAACCAGTCGAGAAATACTGATCTTCCAATTTAAGGGTGAATTATTTGTGCAGTTATTATTCATTCTCCTCACAAGCCATCCAGTGTATTATTGTATTACACACCGACAGTCCTCCAGGCCTTTGGCAAATAGATTTCATTTAGGGTTCAAAACGGCCAAAGATGCTGATGACTCAATTTACTTAATAATAGATGGGAGGTAGTCTCTAAAATAATATTGACTTAAACACTCGTGCATGCTGAGCAGGCTCAGGCGAGCATTAAGAGAGGAGGCGTTTGAAACAGACAGCTGCGCTACAGCCTCAGGGCTCCTCTTTAATTGAAAGGATCATTAGGAGCCTCGGCGTCCCTTAGCAACTACAGTCCTCGCCGCGCAAATAACTCGCATCGCTCGCCACAAACGAAACACAAGCCCACTGTCGTCGCACGCCACATTCAATAAGAGTGCCTGACGCACGGATAATTGTGTGCTGACGGATGATTGGCTAATTAAGACATGCCACCTCACATTGTCTTTGGATGCCAAGGCTTGTTTGCTTATTTACATGAAAGACTGTGAATAATTTAGCACACCTGGAGACAGAAAACAATACGCCTCGTTTATCGTAATGGGAAGGAATACCAATTCTGATGATTTGTGAAGTGAATTGAGCTGAGCATTATAATAATTCTTGTGTCCAGCAGGTTAATAAACCCAAGTTAGAATTGCCTACAACAGAATGAAAAGCATGCAAGGGAGGTCTGGGAGAGTTGCGACACTCACTCCAGTGAATATTTCTCAGGGAAGGTTAATTGTGAAAGGTAAAATCTGCATTGGTGCATACCTTTAAGTATTGACTATAAAAAAAGGTAACTGGAAATTGTTGATTTCCAAGAAAAATGAAGTTCATTTAATCAATATTAAAGCATGTCATCACACTTTTTGGAGTAAGTTGTCAAGGCGAATCAGCCATTAGACAGCCTGATATAGGCTTTTTAGACCAAAATGTAAACAATAATCTGAAAAATTAACTAATAAATGTAATAAATAAGTTTAAAAGATGCAAACCATGTGATCCACCCTCATAAAATTGTGACAAACTGCCCCAATCTAAGGTTTATGAAAAACACTCAACCTTTTAGTTCAGCCTTTCTGTTGAAAATCTACCTTGCTTTAATGTATCCAAGTGTTTTTGTGGTGTTCACTTCTTTACCCAGCAGCTATTATAAAAATAGCATGTTGGGAATTTATGATGTGATGATGTTTGGAGAACAAAACTGACTAAATGTACTCTAATTTATGCATGTTTGAACTAGGTGTTTACAAACTCACTACAGAAAAACAAGCGCAATTGGAGTTTTTGCCTTTTTGACAACATCCCATTGTGAGACAACTAGCCCCAGTCTATTCTACTCGTAATCTGCTCGTGAGTTCTTTTCTGTCTGATTGCATTATTTCATGTAGGTGCAGGTATATTCCTTAAACAGCACTGAGCTGAAATCACATTAATATAAAGTGCAAGAAAAGTGCATCTGAGATCTGATTAGCGCGCATCTTAACAGCGCGAGGAACACACGAAGCATTTGCAGTAACGCGCTGACTTTGTAAACCAATGCATTCATCTCATCTGTAAGAGCATTTAGTTAAGCTGAAAGAAAGAGAATGTTATCCAGAAAGCCGGAACAAAGTTTGAAAGGCAGCGCTCGCAGGTTTAATATCGCTATATCACAAGCACTCCCGCATTACATCTGTAAAGCAACGCATACGGCAAGAACAATTGACAGAGTGCCTCTGTATTCACAAGGGTTGAGTTATCATATTAAAAATACATTTATTCTAAGTCAATTTTTGAGATTGTTTGGCAGTGCTGGAAACAATAACATCATGGAGGACTCCATATTCCTGCCAGCACCCTGGGGTAGCACTATATTTCTTTTTGATGTGATTAAAACACAATGATGAATATGGTTTGCTTTGTAGTTGAATAATGGCTCGGAAAGCGAGGCTGCGCTAGTGAATGGATTCCTTCATCTGAAATGGAAAGGCACAAATATATGATTATATTTTGATCTATTCTGAAAGCGCTTTAGGTGATTTCCTGTAAATACTCTGGATAAAAGTTTTACATATATTTGAGGTTGCAGGTATTACCAGCAGCGGCTCATCCATTTTAATATCAGCCCAGCTGTTTTTATTATAACAATTTTTCTTTTTTACTTATAGGCAGATGAATTCAATTATCCGAACATCTCGATTCAAGTTATAGTCACATAGGGAGAGTACTTAGCAAACAGGCGGGAAACTGCCATGAATTAATAATCAAAAAGCATTTGGTTGCCAAGCTCGTTACAACTTTGCCAGATACCACATGCATGAAAACAGGAATCACAGAAAGGAACCCTGTCACCTCTACCCTTGTGAACCTTGATGGAAAACAAGGATCTGGCAACCCGAAAGGCTGGCTTTGCATTGAGGAACCTTTGTGAGAGAAAGGTCTCCTAAAGAAAACCTGAATAAGAACATATGAAGTTTGGGAACACTCTTGAGATGATTTATGCTAATGTTCAGTTAAATGACAGTCTTAATGAGAACTACTTATAGAGTAGTCTCGCATAGCCAGACCATTGACTGAGAGTCTGGAATTCATGGCTGCTTTCATTGGCCAAGGCCCACCCATGAGGCCATTTGACTGACATGTCAAACAACCAATTACAGTCATGTTTAGGGGCGTGGAAATGTCGCGACAATATCAGACCGATGTGTAAAACTCTCTGACATATTTTAAAGATTCTATGCCACGAACTTTACATTTTTCACATACTTTTACATATCCAGCGTTTAGTTGACCTGATAAGCACTTGTTGTCACAGTTGTAAACACGACGGCTTTCTTCTTTCGTGAGGGGGTTTGGTGTTACTGCATCTTTGTTTTTCTAGGCAGAACGTGACACACATCTACCAGATATCCTGTATAAGTGTTTCCACTTTTGTGTGCTGTATGCATCAGAAGTTTAGCCGATGGTCCGTGGGCGTGACGTCTGAGGTTGAGACTACTTATAAAGTAGATATGACTCCAAAAAAAATGTGTAAACCTGTGTAGTTTTTACCTGTGCAAAAACTGCTGCCTCAAATGTTTTCCAGACATTACTATTTGTATGCAAAGGAGTTTTGAGGGGTTTTAGCTCTATGTTTATTGCTCAATTGTCCCGTTTAAAATAGCTTTATCATAAATATTGTCTTTAATAACTTCATCTCACCAGCATTTTGGCAACCAAAAACATTCAGCCGTAAAGGTGTACAAAAAGAAGAATTGGTGGTTTCTATCAAAATCATTGACTGAACTAGTTAGTTCTTCTCCGGTGATGTGTTTTGATGCTTACCAGTGTCTACAGTAGTTCATTCACGGTAAGCTACAGCAAGTAAATATGTCAGCAGTTTGGATGTACTCTACCATGGACAAAACCAGTGCTATAGAGTAGCAATAAGAATTGTTTTTTTTTTTCAGCTAAAATATATATAGAGGTGGCTCATTGCCAAAGAACTTTACTATGCCTGGTTTATCACCTTTGAGCATGAAACCCTGAATTTAAGTTCAGTTACCAGTAACCTTGGTGCATCACTGTTCATCTCTATTTTGTAACTGCTCCACATACAACCTGAATTCCGGAAAAGTTGGGACGTTTTTTAAATTTTAATAAAATGAAAACTAAAGGAATTTCAAATCACATGAGCCAATATTTTATTCACAATAGAACATAGATAACGTAGCAAATGTTTAAACTGAGAAATTTTACACTTTTATCCACTTAATTAGCTCATTTAAAATTTAATGCCTGCTAAAGGTCTCAAAAAAGTTGGCACGGGGGCAACAAATGGCTAAAAAAGCAAGCAGTTTTGAAAAGATTCAGCTGGGAGAACATCTAGTGATTAATTAAGTTAATTGATATCAGGTCTGTAACATGATTAGCTATAAAAGCTTTGTCTTAGAGAAGCAGAGTCTCTCAGAAGTAAAGATGGGCAGAGGCTCTCCAATCTGTGAAAGACTGCGTAAAAAAATTGTGGAAAACTTTAAAAACAATGTTCCTCAACGTCAAATTGCAAAGGCTTTGCAAATCTCATCATCTACAGTGCATAACATCATCAAAAGATTCAGAGAAACTGGAGAAATCTCTGTGCGTAAGGGACAAGGCCGGAGACCTTTATTGGATGCCCGTGGTCTTCGGGCTCTCAGACGACACTGCATCACTCATCGGCATGATTGTGTCAATGACATTACTAAATGGGCCCAGGAATACTTTCAGAAACCACTGTCGGTAAACACAATCCGCCGTGCCATCAGCAGATGCCAACTAAAGCTCTATCATGCAAAAAGGAAGCCATATGTGAACATGGTCCAGAAGCGCCGTCGTGTCCTGTGGGCCAAGGCTCATTTAAAATGGACTATTTCAAAGTGGAATAGTGTTTTGTGGTCAGACGAGTCCAAATTTGACATTCTTGTTGGAAATCACGGACGCCGTGTCCTCCGGGCTAAAGAGGAGGGAGACCTTCCAGCATGTTATCAGCGTTCAGTTCAAAAGCCAGCATCTCTGATGGTATGGGGGTGCATAAGTGCATACGGTATGGGCAGCTTGCATGTTTTGGAAGGCTCTGTGAATGCTGAAAGGTATATAAAGGTTTTAGAGCAACATATGCTTCCCTCCAAACAACGTCTATTTCAGGGAAGGCCTTGTTTATTTCAGCAGGACAATGCAAAACCACATACTGCAGCTATAACAACAGCATGGCTTCGTCGTAGAAGAGTCCGGGTGCTAACCTGGCCTGCCTGCAGTCCAGATCTTTCACCTATAGAGAACATTTGGCGCATCATTAAACGAAAAATATGTCAAAGACGACCACGAACTCTTCAGCAGCTGGAAATCTATATAAGGCAAGAATGGGACCAAATTCCAACAGCAAAACTCCAGCAACTCATAGCCTCAATGCCCAGACGTCTTCAAACTGTTTTGAAAAGAAAAGGAGATGCTACACCATGGTAAACATGCCCCGTCCCAACTATTTTGAGACCTGTAGCAGAAATCAAAATTGAAATGAGCTCATTTTGTGCATAAAATTGTAAACTTTCTCAGTTTAAACATTTGCTATGTTATCTATGTTCTATTGTGAATAAAATATTGGCTCATGTGATTTGAAAGTCTTTTAGTTTTCATTTTATTAAAATTTAAAAAACGTCCCAACTTTTCCAGAATTCGGGTTGTAGATCTCCAAAACAATATGAAGAAATGTTTCCTTGTCTGTTGGTGTGTAGGGTAATATTTTGGCCTGTTGGCTGTTGTTGCAGTAGGCGTCTGTGGTCATGTCTGTGAGTATCTCCTGCTGAGAGAAGCTCGAGGTCTAACAGCTGGCAGGATCTGTTCTTTGCCAGCCAGACCTCCAATAATTCCATCTCAGAGTCATTTTTCACACTAATAATCCATCTCAGCTGCCCCTAATCTGTACCAAATGCATCCTAGTGTTCTGATGTGTCACATACTAAGCACGGATTCAACCTGCAGTGAACATTTTCAGTGTTGGTTGGCGACATCACATCACAAACATACCCCCTATGATGCCCCTCCATCCAACGCTCTTCAGGAACTGGCAGTGACATATGTTATCACATCTCTGTTTTTCCAGTAACCTGCTACTCGCTCATACACCAGAGATCTTGCCCTGCAGTCACCTGAGCCACTGAGAAGATGCCAACATGCACTATAAATCACACATTATAAAATAAAGTGTAACCAATGATAATAGGGACTTTTAAGTGACAATTAACCTCATTACTTGTCACGTGTAGCTTGAAGCTAATTTCAGTTAGCCGTATACGATTATATTTCATGATGCAGTTTTTAAAAAAAAAAAAAATTTAAAATAGCATAAGCTCAGAAGAAAATGTTTCAATTTCTAAAAAGATTTTTAGTTATAGTAATACAATGTATATTAGGATCAGAGGGATGAAGGCAAGCCATGTAATGCCAGAGTAAAGTAATGCCTCAACTTACACATTGGTGTTCAGATCATCTTTTCTTTGCACAAAATCAATGTTATGGAAATATTTCCATTCGCTAAATGTTTCCATTTTCCAAGTTTGCTTGCTGCATCGGTGACTTCATGTGTTCACGAGTCGTGAAAATTATGAAAATAAATATAGGAAATTATTGGATTGTTGGACTTCAAATGAGTAGTGGTTAAGGCATCAAAAATAACGAAGTAATATAATTAGCCGCTTTATGGATGGTAACTATTAGTAATTAGTAACACTTTTAGTTGCTGCACAAAGTATTGAAATAGTATTACTTGTAACTACTTACTGCATAACATCGATAAGGTGATGTTTTTAAAAGCTCCTACCTGCAATGTTATCTAAGAGCATTAAGACTTTGGCAGTTTACCATCTTCTTGAGTGGCAACTGATCACAATCTATTATACATTTGGCTCCCAACTGATTCCATCTGTATTGCTTGTGGACACCTGCCACAGCACGGACAGTTCACAGCTCTTCCCTTTTATTCCGCTTTTCACATCTGTCTGTTTTAAAAAATGTAAAGTGACAGCAAGAGAGTGTGGGTGTTACCTAGTAACAGCTCCCTCGACTCCTGGTATTTACATCTAAAAAGTGAATCCTTGATGAGATGAGGAATATCAAAGACAACCAAAGAAGTGTGGAGTTTTTAATAATGTACCACCTGTTCTAAGCAGAGGCGTCAGTATGTCATGGGAGTTTTTAAAGCTTATAAATTCAGAATGAGGTGAGGTAGACATCTATCATCATGAATATGCGGCTGCACTGTTCAAACCATCATGGTTTTAGGGCAAGGCAATTTAAGACATTTCTTTAGTTCGTCTGAAAGGCAAGCCTTTGAGAAAAAATGATAGGTCACCATTTGTGTATGCTTCTGCTTTTCAATTTAAGGTCCTCCTTTGTGTATTGTGTGTTGTACCTTCTAACCCTTGGCATTTTGAGCGCCTAGCTGTGCCGTGTTGCTAGTCTGTAAATGGGGGTGGTGAATATACCACCCTTTTCTACTGCAGATCACACAGTAGGTACCAAGTGCCATGGGCGGCAATGAGGGGGTCCCCTATAAGGTACATGGCATTTGTGGTTTTTGCTACTTGCTGATGCCGGCTTCCCTGCTGATAGCTGCACCTTCTGCTGAACAGTACACCATCATCTAAAGGATGCTCAGAGAGTTTAAAAGATAAGATAAAGAGAGAACGAGACAAATAAGCATCTACTGCACGTAAAACAAAGAACTGTATGTGGATTAACTATCAAGTCTGAAAACAAATATTCCCATACTCGAGATGTCCTAGATGAGAAACAATGACCAACGCTATGCCTCTCTGGGCTCAATTAGTTTTGTCTGATGGGTTGATCTGTCCAGCAGTTCAGATGCAAATATACCAGAGCAGACAAGCCCAGACCCGGCACAGGTGTTACTTAGCATGGGGTCTGTCATCTACATCAAAAGGACACCTTTGACACTCCACATAACTTACAGATCCTTCTGCTGCCACCAGAAAGGAAGAACAAAAGAATGTGCTTGAAAGAGGAATCAATAGGCATATGGCAATTAATAAAACATTTTCCCACTGAATTCACTACAGAGGGGATTTCTTTGTTCTATTTTCACAAAAGAATGAGACTAGACAGAGCAGATCACTAAATGTTGTTTAAAATATCACTCATCAGTCAAATTCTTGTTGGTGCCAAAAGTAGGGCTCACATGGACTTTCTTGTGCATTGGGCATACAGAATGTAAAAATAACCCTCAGGAAGATTCTATGTAAATAGAACATCACTTAATTGATCAGTGAATGCAGGTGGCTCCTGCTTTGGAGCATACACTGAAGAATAGTTTAATGGTGTAATGGGTATAAATTGCAAAGTCTTTTTTGACTGCAGCAGAAATAAGAGTCATTTTCAGAGACGGTGACTCACAAGAATCCAAGGAACAAAGCAGGGTCACAATTATAGAAATGGCCAAAGCAAGTGTATGTATGACCATTAATGTTGATAGACCTCTGGCATTAGGGAGGATTACAAACCTCACCATTTACAAGTGCCTTAACCTCCACTTCCTAGCTCTTAATAGTGGTTCAGCAGAAATGCAGTTCCATGTTTATATTGGAAATCCAATATTGTGAATGGATCTGTAATACCTAAACCTCTCAGGAACATTCCTGAGGATTGTAGCCCTTCAAGTCTACTAGGTAGAACATTTGACAATGTCTGGAATCCAGGATATCCTTGAGTAAATAAGGTTACTAGACATGGGCTAGTCTCTATGTCTAGAGGTTTACGAAATAAGTTTCATTTGGAGCCAGAGCTTTTAGATATTGTACAAAGGGATGTGACTGATGTAGGAGATGTAACTGATATGAAACAATTACTTTTTCCAATTAAGTTAAAAGGACCTACATACCGGGACTGAATTTGTGGTTCAGCTGTAGAGATCTCTTGTATACAGCCAGATTTGTTGAACTGGGTTGAATGAGGGTGCTGGTCTGTTTCTTAAATGTACCTGGATTATATAAATCAACAAAGTCTTAAATGGTCTACTTTCCAAATAATTTTGCCTCCGGTCATGCATTGCTGGGATATCCAATGGTTCACCGAACCAAAGAAAGGGAAATTGTTTACGAACTAGAAAACACTCCAGGACATCTTGGTTACTGAGATTTGGCATTTTGGCCAGTTTTAGCACTGAAACTGACAACAGTAAGAGAACATACATCTACCTCCTGGTTTAGTATACTCCTATATACTAGGAAAGAACCACAATATAGGATTAAGAAATAATGGTCACACTTTGTTTTAAGGTCCGATTCTCACCATTAACAAGCCTTTAACAGCTGTGGCCTAATGTATCAATGTATATAATGTCTAAAATATCAGATTTACATGAAATCAACCTGAAGCAACAGTGTTAAAGTACCCCAATTCTGTGGATTTGGCAACACTGGTCTCCTGACTGTGTGCACTGAGTGGCGCTTCGCTCTGAATGGAGGTGGTTGAAGTTACGAGGTTTCACTGACAGTTTGAGGATCCATTGCATAACGTTTAGTGACAAACTCTTTTGAATGCTTATCATTGGTTAAATATTTGTAAAACCCTCAAACAGACATAAGCAAGTCCAATAGCAGTGATTTAAAACAATAATAAAGAAATATAATAGAGAGTTTGGATTTTTCATGGCACATCTGACTTGTCTAGAGTATGGCAACTACCATACTCTGTCATAAGTGACTGGTTCTAGGCTATAATAACATTTAAGGTAAACTACACTGTTTTAAACTACACTCTGCATCTCTAAACATGTTCACATACACCAGACACACCAAGTCAAACTGGAACGGAGTAGTGTTTATGGATACTTGTGGAAATTCTGATATACTACCATCATCAACTTTCTCAGATCCGGCAAAACCAAATTAACATTCAAGAGCAATTAAACAAGCTTTAAACTACTTGTGATTCATATGCCACTCAACCCTTCTAGAAGTACACAGGCACGTACACACATCACTACCCTGTCCTTTTATCCAGTGAGAGTCTTGAATGTGGGGAAACAGCTTAGGATAAAGTTAATCATGCATATAATTGGGTTTTGACTCTTGTGTCTGCAGGGGCCTGACCTGCCGGTATCACGATGAGCAGCCCATCACCTGAGTGATTAACACATGTAAATGAACACAGCCCATAATTATAAGCAACGTTTACCTCCTCTCGAGATGATGAGTTTGGACTCTCTGCAGATAGACATTACTCATGGATACATATCGATCCAGAGTTTGAAGAAGAACAGGGATTAATTTAGGGTTGCAAGGGCATGCTCTCAGTGGGAGAGAGAGCCCACGGTAGAGGAACAAATAAAACTTACAAAACACTGTGGGAAACGGTTGGAAAATGTCAAGGCCAAGTATCTCAGAGGAAGAGAAATCAATATAGCATGTGCTTTCTGGACAAGGCCACTCTGTCGCTGCTTTCATATTCGAACACAGGCCTCACAAACAGTTTAATTATGAATCACAAGCTTGAGCCATACAGGACCATGACAGGTTCAGGCGCCCAACACAATGCCTACTGCATAATTTAAGACCCAACGATAGATGGGGAGAGCCTCACATACATGGATTCAGGGCATCAGGTGTAGTATGGGATTGCTGTGTGGTGGCCCTCTTGTGTTTATTTGCCATTAAACTATACAATAGTTTTCCACATTTTACCCCATGAGCAAGAAGTGTACACACAGAGACCGAATTCTCAAATACACGCATCAAGAGCCTTCATCTTGTAGTAATTGCCAACAGCATTGACACAGCCTTTATGAGATGCTAATCCAGCCACCCTCTTGTCAGGAACAGAGCTTGAGGAGTGGCGAAAGCAGTTTGTTGTCCTGTTCCCGTCTGGCAAGCTTGACATTTTCCCCTTCTGCTTTTGTCCCCTGCACTCTCGGAGGGCCTGGCTCCCCTGGCCCTCCTCGAGGCATGTATTAAGTATGAGTCTTTCTCGGCACTCTTGGATAATCTCATCAGAGTGGGATGCTGGGGGTGTATGTAAATCCACATCTGTTATGTCCTCTGCAGGGAGAGAAAGCCGCTGGAATGCTCATTGAACCTGGTCTCCCCACCCTCTTCCATACAGCGAGTGGAGACCATGACCTCAGTTTAGATGGAAACACAAGAGTGCATGCTGCACCTGTCTCTTAAGACAGTACACATTACAGAGCGTCTGATGGGTAACATATTCTATTCTCTGTTCTCTAGCTAAGATTGCCTTGTGTACATGGACATGCTTAAAGGGATGGTTCACTCCAAAACTAAATAAATAAATAAATCTCTGTTATCATTTATTCACCCTCGTCAACACAAAAACATATGATTATATTTCTTCTGTGGAATGCAAAATAAGGTATTTTAAGAACCCTTGTGCTGTTTTTGTCAATGGAGTCCAAACGTTCCAAGCTCCAGAAAGGATATGACGGTAGCATACAAGTTTCCTGTACTGTTTAATCCAGTGGCTTAATCTAGTCAGAACACTGGCAATCTAATGTATAATTATGCTAAAATCCTGTATGATGACACATCAATAACACCACTCTTCACTGGTTCTTTATTAGCATGGGAACCAGTAAGGTTTCATTTTATGCTGCTTCTCCACTGCATGGTACGGCACGTTAGGGTTTGGTACAGTTCACTTTTGGGGGGTTTTCCACTGGGTACAGTACCTGGTACTTTTTTCAGTACCACCTCGGTTAAGGTTCTAAGCAAACCGTACTTTTACCAAAACGTGGTGTGTAAACTCTACTGATCACTGATTAGCTGGAGAGAATCTTCACTACCTGCATCATTAAACTTGCTACATAAGACACAACAGACGGTCTGTTGAGGAAGTACAGACATTCCTTTTGTTGATAGCTGAGGAGCAGATCCAGCGAGAGGTTGAAAGGGTGACGCGGATTGGAAAACTTTTCATTAGAGGCGGAACAACAATAACGACATGTGAATAATCCCACCCACTCTAAAGCGATACTAAACTGCAGTGGAAATGCAAACTGTGCCGAGCCGAGTCATACCACGCAGTGGAAAAGCGCCATTAATGACATGTAAACATATGGGACACTGAGGTGAAAATTTCTCCGCATCTCAAAGAACTTTCCATTTCAACTGATGTCACAAAGCTCTCTCATTTAATAAGGTCCAGACAAACCTAACCAACATCACAGAACAAGCTGTGACAAAAGTCACACTCTGTGGTGTTGCCTCAAGTTGCTAGTGTATGGGCCAAAATTTGTGCCTGAATACAGCACAAAGACTTCCACCAATAGCCAACTAGCAAATATTTTCTGCATCTGCCTGTGGAACAAATCACAAAAACTCATCCCACGGAAGCTCAACAATGGCTTGACACTAGCGACGATCAACCATTGGCTTGGTGTGTCACAGCCTTCTCTGCTGGCTCTTACTGTGTTATGCAACACAATGTTTTGCAATAAATTCTCAATTAACTTTTACTTTCTAGCTAAATATCCTGATGTGGGTTGCAATTTTTCTTTTTTCTTTTTTTAAGTACAGTCTAACTACTGCATTTTGATAGTTCACATTTGCTCATATTGTTTCATCCAAAGGACTTTATCTGGGCCTAAACTGTACATTTTAGTTACAATATTAAGCAGATATTTCCATTTCTGGCTTAAAAGAACCCTCTCTTTCACATTACTGTGATTTAATGAATTCCACTGTTAGTATATGCCTATCATTCTACAGTTACTCAACATTTTAAATTAAAACATTAAACCACAATTTACAGTTCAGAAAGGAGCGGCAGAAAGACTACCTCTCCTTTGACTTCATTCTTTCCTCAAACATGAAATAATGATTTTCTGCCAGTCTAATTACAGAGGCAACATCTGATCTGTGCTGCATCCGAGGGGGATTAACTCCAGCACAGGCATTAGAGCTCATTACCAGCTTGAGAGCAGAAATATTACATCTTGTAATTGGATGGAGAGATTTATATACTGATCAGATGGGGTTTATCTAATAATATTGTGATTAGAGGCTTAGTTTAGACTGGCGGTTTATCAGTGAGAGCAGGGATGGGAAAAGAAGGATTTTATTAACCTTTGACCCATAGCGAAGATGCTCACCTCTAGTCAGTATAATAAAATAAATTTAAAAAGATAATCGACCAAGTTAACCCAAATTGAATTTTATTGAACAAGTACGCCATTTTGCTTACTTCCACTATTTCAGCAACAAGTCCTCTATCCAAAACTTTGTCCTAAAAAGACGGCAAACCCAGATGCACAAAATAAATGACAACCAGAAGCATGTGTAACTGGATAGTCCTCTGATTGGCTTAAACTTATTCTTTTACTCTTAAGCATATAGCTGTTTGAAAGAGCTTGAAGTGATTTCTTAAGAACACTGTTGTCAGTGATATTTGTCAGTTAGTGACAATATTTCACTTCTGTTATTCTAAAAAAGAAAGCAGCTACATCACTTTGGAATTAATATTTCTAATTTACTCACCCATGTGTTGTTCCAGTCTTATTTTCTTTCTTATGAGGAAACACAAAATTAGCACTTTAAAAGTACACTATCTTAACAGGAGTCAATAAATTTTGTGTGCTATATGTACAGTAGGTTTGGTAAACTCATAACTACCCCAAGCGGTAGTATAATTTGTTTACTTTTCCATTCTCCAGCATGTGTCCCAATAGTTGATCAAACATTGCAAAAATAAAGGACACATCAGCAAGGTGGTGAGGGCAAGAACAGAGAAGTCCTTGTTGTCTTTCAAACTCAGACCCCTTTATGAACATGATTAATATAAACAGGAATGATATGAGCCATCATGACCTTATAGGCCTTCCATCCACTTTTGTTTTATGAAAGAGATGCTTGGACATCATGTTTTACATTAGAAAGAAAATAATACTAGGTTTGAACGACATGAATAAATGATGACATTTCATTTTAGGGTGAACAAGCCAAGTTTTTTTTTTTTTTTTCGTTTTACAAAACGAAGCCTTGTAACGTCAATCATTTCTGAACTCTGATGTGTGGCTTGCTCTACAAAATGATGTTAACTGACTTCTTAAAAACCCACAGAGAAAAAAGCTGCTTCTCAAAGTTATGATTTCAGCTCAAAAAAGGTTAAATTGAGGTAATGGAAGCATTCAAAGTTGCGCGCTGGAACTTCAGATGGCGCGAAATCAAAGTTGCTCTTGATTCCCGTCCCATCCGCGCTGCGCGGGAAAAGCGACAGAACAGCAGCGAAAATCAGAGAGAAAAACCTGACGTGATTTAGTGACGGCTCTCGCTAGTCCCCGTGAGAAGCGCTGAAGAGACACATCAAACCTGCTTGAAGAGCAGCCGCCGAGCTGAGAGGGTGACAGCAGAGCCGCTATTGATTTCTGCCGGTGTAAAAGCACTCAGGGGAAACATTTCGACCCGCCAACGAGCTCAAACATCTCCAAGCGTTATGACAGATGCGTCTGACGTCACACAAACATGAATTTTTCAGTAGAGTTGTCTGATCCAAAAATCAGGACAGTATTAAATGGAGTTAAATGCAGTTTTTTTTTCTTTTCTTTTCTTTTCTTTTCTTTTCTTTTCTTTTCTTTTCTTTTTTAATATTTACTGTGTTTTAAATATGAACACACCAATTAAAAATAGGCATTTGGAGAGCAGAGCAAGGTGTCACGTTCTACTTCAGTGAGTACTTTCAAGGGTAGGCGTATTTGAGTTAATCTATGTAAAGGGGGAAAAAATTTGTTTTCTTTTTTTCTTTTTTCTTTTCTGACAGCATGCCACAAAGTTGTTAGAAGGAGCCTGACATTAAACAGTATTTTCAGCAAAATGTAAACAGTACAAACAAAAGTACAAAAACAAAAAATGAAACCCACTTTTTTGGCCTGGGCAAACTGGCTTCTCTATTATGTCTGATTTTGAATCAGATCTATAACTCCCAATATGACAACTCTCACCTAGATGTTTTAATTAGCTAGTCAGATACAGTTGATTTTAATAACCTTAATATGAAAATGTGCATTTCAATATATATATATATATAGATAAACCTGCAACTTTATAAGAGTGCATTAAGCATAAACAAATAATTGAACTGACTATTGACTGGTGTTTAACTAAATTAAAATCCTCTTGAGATCACCCTGGAAATGAACAAACCCATTAATTACCACCACAGACAAGAGCAAAAGCACTTAACCCATAAATGTAAAAAAAAATAAAAAATAATAATGCAATTTTTTTTTTTTTTTTCGACCTTGACTGGTCCTAGAAAGTGTAGCTATAATTATGAAATAGCACTTAAGGGACTGTTTAGCTCATTGGGCCTATACATTGTATTTTATCTGTGATTGAGTAATGCTAGTTTGTTTATAAGGAAATGAAAAGTATGCACGTGTATGAAAGATGTTGCTGCCTTAAACCTCTTAACTTGTGTAATAACCATTTAAGGTGATCCCAAAGTGAACTATTCCTCATGAAAGCCATCGTGATTTACTCACTCTGGTGTTGTTCTGTATATATGACTGTCTATTTCAAATGCATCACTGTATTTATTTTCAGGGCCTAACTGATATCAGTAACAAATATCAGTGACCTCAAGCTAAAGCTCTTCTTTTATGAGCAGAGCTGATGGCCGCTAAAGCGTTAATCAATAAACTCTTCATTCGAGACTGAGCTCAGTCGATCCATCAATACAGCTGAACACTTCATCAAATCAATTGATCATTGCAATTAGGTGTGCTCTTAGCTTTAGATTTGTTAATTGCATTTCATCTTATTTACTTTCAGAATATAAAATAACGCAATTAAGCCTAATTAAGTGTCTTTTATCTTAAGTGTAGGCCTATATTCTGGTGATTTGGTGCCCATCTGTAGTTTCCAGCAAACGTTCGGTTCAGATTAAATGTCAGTTCTTGTTCGTAAATTGTTCTGTGGCGTCCTCTAGTGCCAATCAACACACATGCTAGTTTTACACTGAACATGCCCCAAACTTAAACACTTTTTGAATGCGATTTGAATTAATAATAATAATAATAATAATAATAATAATAACATAATTTCTTTAGCTCTCGTTGTTCTAAACCTGTATGAGTTTATTCTATCTTCGGTAACCAAACATTTCAATTTTGCAATGAAAACATTAGATGTTGAGTATTTTATGGTTACCAAGTTTAAAGCTATACAAGTATGAAGTATAAAGCTAATGTTTTGAAACGTTAATGCATTGCAAAGTTATTGAAATATATTAAATTGAAATGTTTTCTATTTTATAATATATATATATATATATATATATATATATATATATATATATATATATATATATATATATATATATATATATATATACACACACACACACACAGTACAGACCAAAAGTTTGGAAACATTACTATTTTTTGTTTTTGAAAGAAGTTTCTTCTGCTCATCAAGCCTGCATTTATTTGATCAAAAATACAGAAAAAAACTGTAATATTGTGAAATATTATTACAACTTAAAATAATAGTTTTCTATTTGAATATACTTTAAAAAAATAATTTATTCCTGTGATGCAAAGCTGAATTTTCAGCATCATTACTCCAGCCTTCAGTGTCACATGTAACATCAGTCTATCACATGATCATTTAGAAATCATTCTAATATTCTGATTTATTATGAGTGTTGGAAACAGTTCTGCTGTCTCATATATTTGATCAATAAAAGGTTAAAAAGAACTGCATTTATTAAAAAAAAAAAGAAATTCTAATAATATATATTCTAATAATATATTTTCTTTACTATCACTTTTTATCAATTTAACACATCCTTGCTGAATAAAAGTATTGATTTTATTTAAAAAAAAAGAAAGAAAAAAAAAATTACTGACCCCAAATTACTGACCAGTAGTGTATATTGTTATTATAAAATATTTATATTTTAAAAACATAGCTTCTTTTTATTTTACTTTTTATTCATCAAAGTATCCTAAAAAGTATCACGTTCTGAAAAAAATATTAAGCAGCAGAACTGTTTCTAACTTTGATAATGAATCATCATATTAGAATGATTTCTAAAGGATCATGTGATAATGATCCTAAAAATTCAGCTTTGCATCACAGAAATAAATGATCATTTAAAGTATAATACATTTAAAAACAATTATTTTAAATTATAATAATATATCACAATATTACATTACATCAAATAAATGCAGGCTTGATGAGCAGAAGAAACTTCTTTCAAAACTCTTTAAAAAAAATAGTAATGTTTCCAAACTTTTGGTCTGTACTGTATACAATAGAAAAACATTTCAAATATATATATACTTTTTTTTAATGGCAGTATATAATTTCACCTCAAAATGTATTTTATCATGAAGTAGATCTATTTTGTAGTGTTATGAATTAAGAACAGTCAATCTGAATTAAAGTTGTGTTTCTTTTTTCTAGACTTGACTGGTGAAAAACTGGAATATTGTCTCTCAGGGGAGCCACCTGTAATGTTTTTATATGCTCCTTGTGTTTTTGTATATATTCAAAAGAAAACACACTGGTCCACTGGGAAATGTGGGTAAAAGCTTCTAAAGCAGCTGTGACTTTTATTTTGTACAGGGTAATTTCACATGTATTTTACAGTCTTTATTACAAAATTATTTACACAAATCAAAGTATTATTGATCCACTGTGATTTGAGGCACAAATGAATGAATTGTGTACATAAAGCAATCCAATGCTTCCCTCAGGTTTCCAGCAAACAGCTTGACCGCCCATCGAATCATCTATTATTATCTGAATCACAGTGGACATTTAATTAATACATTTTTTAAGAAATACTGCTGAAAGGTGCATCTGTGCAACCAAAACAAACATATTCTACATTGGCCTGCGGTCATTACAATCACAACAACCAGCTAAATCATAATCACGAGGAGAGTCTTTGGGAAATAGACCAGCAAACAAATATGAACAAAGAGTCAGTGATTCCATGCACAGAAAAAGACGTCCACATGAAAGTTATAAAAAAAATAAAAAAGATCAAAACATCCATGTGTGACACAAAAAACATGTGATAGAATAGATTCACAGTGTAAAACAGACAATTCTGAAGATGTACTTCTTTTTCAAGGTCGACAAACAGGCCATCAAGCCAATAAGATTGTGTGTAAGTGGTCACAGTTTTGATGGTTGAACTTAAGATTACGGTTATTTAACAGAAGGCAAATGCTAATTAAAAGTCACATGCTATTAGATGAATAGCTTGTTCACTTCAAACTCAACATGCACGATTCTGAATTATCCTGTGAAACGCATTATGAATGCTATGGGCCGGTCAAAAACAAGCATTTATAAGCATTAGTACGCTGAAAACCATTCAAATACAAACAGAATAAAACACGAAAAAAGCTACAAAGCTGACCTAATGACCATAAGTGTGTTATGTGTGAACAAATCAAAAGGACTTTGGTCAGGGCAGATGCGCCATTTAATTTGAACCTAATGAAAGAGTTTTGTGAAAATTACAATAGAACAACACTGAACAGTTTCATTTCACTAAATTAAACAACATCTACCCTGACTGTTAGCCTCTCCCTTACTGCAGCACAAAACATGAACATTTCCTCACTAGAAGTTCAAAATAAGAGATGAATTAAATATGTCTGTTCTGAATGACAACACTAGAGAAACAAGATCATGTGACTAAATGAACACCTTTTATGATTCACAGAGCAAACACTGTGAGAACAGACACTAGGATCCATGCCACTTTCCTTTTAAACGGTCATCGGACACTCTACAATTCTGGGATGGCATTGTAAGCATAAGAGATGGCTGCCACTCAGAAGAGTCTCTTTTCCAGAGCATGAGCCGACCGTCTTAAAGGCAGATTCAAATGCTAAACAGCAAAAAATCATGTGGATATTCGCTGACAAAAGAAACAAAGTTCACCACACAGATCAAGCCCAGCATGTTGTTTGTTGCTTAAGCTCTAGAGTCAAACTGTTAGTAGGCAACGTAATATTATTAAAACTTTCAGATTCGTACAAACACGTTTAAGAAATCAAACTCCTGAACCAAATTTTTTTTTTTACATATTTGAACAGCTGTCCAAACCATGCTCTTGTTTACGTACTGACATTTTAAAAATGTTGTTTATGGAAAACACATGAATAAAAGATGCATGTGTCTTTCTTTTATTTGAGGCTTGTCAAAACTGTACTTTAATTCACTGGTGCGGCAACGACCATATATTATTTCAATGGACAGTGAACTGAAATGTTTGATGGGTGCATACATAGTTGCATCTAGCACAAATCTGCATTGATCTGCCCAAAATTGAATGATGGCATGGCTGTACCATAGGCGCATCATGCTTGTTTTTGCTTGATTCAGAATGGGGGAGGCTCCTGCCTCTGTATACGTCTCTCGGCTGCAGCCGCCAGTCGTCTGCGCCTCAAAGTCACAGAATCTGAGTCTTCATCCTCCATGGAGGGCATGACATCATCAGTATCATTGGCAGGGGCGGAAAACACATCTTCTTCATCAGACTTTCTATGTAGATAACGTCTAACAAAGAGAGAACAATGTTATATTAAAACTTAACCGGACCTAAAACACAGCCTTGGGGCACTCCCACTGATCACTGAAGATACTGCAAAGCTTTTCACTATCTCTGATATATGACAGACCGGAAGTCATTGATTTTAGTACCAGTGCTGCGTGGATCAGAATTTTCTGACCCGATGTGAGCTTTGTTTGTGTTAAAATATTCAAAAGATTTGAAAGATTTTTGGCGTTTTCCCACTGAAATGTTGTTCTTCAAAACACCATTTCTTTAAAAATGGGTGGTTATAAATAACCTTCTCTGAATTAAATAATTTGTGACCTTTATTAGCCATAGAAAACCTGCTACTTCAAACGTATCGGTGAACATTTATTTTGTGTGGATATACTGATAATTCATTCAATCACAGTGAATAAAGAGAATGGAGTTCAAATTTCTGTGCAAAGGCCACTAGGGGGTGAAACTCAGCAAACAAAACGAATGAGATGGTGGTAGTGAGAAGATGGCTTTCATGCAAAATAGAGCAATGCAGTCCAAGCTGTTCAGCTCACACTTTTTAAGAAGTTATAGGGAGACTCACCTGCGAGCTCTTTGGAGTAGCTCCTCCTTCCTCTGCATTAGCATCCTCTGCCTCTCATCTGCGGACTTGGAAAAGCGGCTCCCCCGCACCTCAAAGTCTTCCACCTCAGGGGCAGCGACCTCTGAACTGCTGCTGGCACCCGCTGAATCTTCAGGAGAAGTGTTTATCTGTATGGGTGTGCGCTCCACAGGCGAGAGGAGAGAAACATGCTTTTAAATTAGTTTCTATGCAAGCAATACATTATTTTAGCAGCTAATAAACACCTTTTGGTAGAGGTGTTAACCTCACCTGTGTTGGGAAAGGCACCTGGATCCTGCCCTCCAGGATGTTGTCAGTGGTGACCTCAACGGAGCGAGTGAGCTGTAAATCCTGCAGGATCAGATGGTAAGGGACCTGTGGAAACATTTCCTGGATCTGATGGGCCTGTGAAATTCAAGGAAAGTCAGGTTTATAACATGGAAACATGTGGAGAACAGATGAGGCTGTTTGTAAACACGCTGGAGGCCAGCAGGAGGACTCACCATGGCATTGAGCTGCGAGTTGTTGGCCTGTGCGATACTAAGGATGTTGGTGGTGTGCATGACCTCCACAGAGAAGCTCGGCAGCCAACTGGCAATGCGTGACCCTGAGGGTGAACGAGTGGAGATTAATATACCATATGATGCTTTAATTACCATAAGCCTAATAGTTTCACAGGTTATTAAAAATAAGAATAATATATTTGGTGTATCCAACAGTCGATGTAATGTTTTTTTGGTTTTCATATCCATGTGTTCATTTATGACTTGTTTATTGATTTATGCTTCTATGAATCCTCATCAAAAATAAGTTATTTACTCATTACTGATACCTTTTTTTATGCATTTCAGTTCAAATTTAATATTTGTAGTATTCTACAAAAATATATATTATGCATATATATCTTCTTCACCGGTGTTTGTTCGATATTGGACATCATCCAACTACTGCCTGAGTAATAATGTTTCTCAGAATTAGTCATTAACAGTACTAGATGTTCTTTTCCAGAAACAGTGTTTTTGTAATATGCCAGATGTTATATTATAGTGCTAGTTTTGCTGTATTTGGTCTAAAGGTGTGAAATCCTTGTCTTGCCACACATACAGTCATGCCCAAAAATATCAGCCCCCTTGGTAAATATGATCAAAGGCGGCTGTGAAATTATATCTGCATTGTTAATCCTTTTGATCTTTTATTTAAAAAGTTCCTCGAACCTTTCATTGGATAATAAGAATTTAAAATGGGGGGAAATATCATTATGAAATAATGTTTTTCTCTAATACACATTAGCCACAATTATGGACTCCCTTTTATTCAATACTTTTTGAAACCTCCATTTGCCAGTTTAACAGGTCTACATTTTCTCCGATAATGCCTGATGTGGTTCGAGAACACCTGACGAGATCAGAGACCATTCCTTCATCCAGAATCACTCCAGACCCTTTAGATTCCCAGCTTCTCCTCTTCAGTTCACTCCTCTCATTTTCTACAGGGTTCAGGTCAGAGGACTGGAATGGCCTTAGATGAAGCTTGGTTTTGAGCTCAGTGACCCATTTCTGTGTTGTTTCTGAGGTTTGTGTTATTGTACTGAATTACTCATTGTGATGGATGATTAAGGGAATTTGGGCTTGGTTTTCCCTCCTCTTTATATTTCTGTGAAACGGGTAGCCATGGCTGGATGATTTCATGTTCATAATCACCCTGGAGTACTCAGAATTGTGAGTACGACTGGGAATATACTTCAGAGTAAAAATTATCGAAAATTATCCAAAAATCATTAGGATATTAAGATCATGTTCCATTAAGACATTTTGTAAATTTCCTAACATAAATATATCAAAACATAATTTTTAATTAGTAAAATGCATTGCTAAGAACTCATTTGGACAACTTTAAAGGACATTTTCTCAGTATTTTAGATTTTTTTGCACCCTCAGATTACAGATTTTCAAACAGTTATATACCGGCCTAATATTGTCTGCTTACATCTTCCTTCTTTTGGGCTTCTCTTCTGATATACACTACTTCAATTTGGAACACACTGCACTTTAGTACAAATGAAACTTAAACGTCTTAAACATGAAGAGCTCTAATGAAGCCACTGCTATAGCTGTCTTTCAGTCACTGGTCTGGATTTGGTGTGAATGTGTAAAGAGACGGCTCACCATCGAAGTGGAAGAAGTGGTTGTGCTGGTTGAGGTGCGGCCGGGGCTCTGTTCCCGGTCCAGCGGCCATGTTATCATCCAGCGGTGCCCTCTGACCCTCGTCTCTCTCTCTCACGCCTTCATTAATGTTCAGTGACATACGGCACGTGGGACAGGAAGTGTCCTGCTCCAGCCAAGAGCGCAGACAGGAACTGGACATAAACGATATGGTCAGACTAACGTTTGAAGTATTAGAAGACTAGAGTGCTGACAATAAGGGGTTATAGCTCACTTATGGAAAAGATGTCCACAGGGCAGCTTGCGTGCTGTAGTCATTGAATCCCAGCAGATGGCACAATCATCGTTATTAGCCAGCAGCTCATCAGGCGTTGCTACAGCAAACCTGCACAAGGAGAGGAGTTCATGTCAGCACACACCGTCTGCTTATCATCAGCCACGTCTGATTCATAACACACACTCAAACATGAGATGCACATGAAGACTATGCTAAGAACTGTGGAAATTCAGTATTTTTTCATTCATTTCACATTAACATTAATAATTCTTAGCATGTTTGAAAGAAACAATACAAAGAAATACAACCTGGAGAATGAATCTGATTAACTCTATTAATATAAGTACACACACAAAGCAGCTTTTCAAAGGTCAGAGGTGATGTCCTGTGCAAACTTCTGGTTTCCAGCCACAAGCTGAACCCATTACGCCACATCTTATCTACTTCAGCAGCTTCACTCTCCAGTTGAGCAATATAACCCAGTGCCTGTTTCAGCGGTGAGGCTCCTCACCTGGCCTCCATATTGTCAATAACACGCAAGTAGTTTTTATGGCGGCGAATTCGTCTCTGCACCTCGTGAAAGAGATAGCGCAGCTGCATAAAGATCACAAGACTAGCCATGGACAACCAGATGTTCCCGAAGAGCTGCAAGGGAGAGAGAAACAACAACACATGATCACATGAGACCGAAGGATCAGAGATGTCACCTGCAGCTGATGCCTCTGACCATTACTATTATTATCAGCCTAGTAATAATATTGTATTAATATTAGGGCTTATTTGTTCCATTATATTTCCTTTTCCGTGTTTTTAAAGTGTTGTGCATTATAACCAATCATACACGAGTTTATGAATGCAGTGTCCAATCAGAGGCGTTCGGATGAGTTTTGTTTGACTCTCATCATAAACAACACAGGGCTGATGTGTGTGCAAGCTTTATTCATCGTACAATGTAAGCATCTTCACTGATTATACGCGAGGGTTTTTAAACTGCATGAGCGAGCGAGATGATTGAGACTGAAGCCAAATCCAGCTCATAACTGAAAACACCTGCCCAGACTCAGGACTGGCTCTGGACCAGTCACACGAGTCTCTCTCTCTCTCACCAGCATGTGGATGTGATGCATCAGGTCCAGGCAGAGGAGGGTTAACTCCAGGGTGAAGTCTGTGTAGTAGATATAGGAGCTCTTGTTCTCCCAGGTCCCCTCATGGTTCAGGTCCCACAAGTGAATGGAGTACCTGTAGACAACAGATCGAAACCTTCAGATTCACGCCTCTCCTCCCTCACGATGAGCGAATCTGAACGTATTCTGGACCGAGCACACACCGTATGATGACGTGTCCTGCGCGCACCGTCACCAGCAAACACTGCAGGACAGGAGACAAGGTTTGGGTTCATTCAGGATGTACGTACCAACATGCAAGCACTTTTCTCTTTACGGTCACTTAGAAAGGTTTGTGAAGTGTTCTTACCTCAGCTGCCATGAAAGCGACAGTGTGCATGCCGTGAAAATGCCCGACCAGAGCGCAGAGCACTGCCAGACCGCCACAGCACGCCAAAACAGACCCCAGCAGAGCCAACACTCGCACATGACTGACCGTCGGAGTGGTGGGAGAAAACGAGAGCTGCCCCGGAGAACAACACAACACAGAGACACATGAATAAAGACACAGGGACGGAGGGAGGGTAGATACAGAACAACAGGGATGCAAGGAAGTGAACGAGAAGGAAAGGGAAGAGTAGAGGATGGAGAAAAAGAAAAGAAGAAGAGAAATGAGCAAGTAGGTAGAGAAGGTAAGAGTTAATGCAAACGCAACAAAGGAGGAAAGAAAGGAAGGAAGGAATGAAACATAACAGGAAGCAAGTCAGGAAGGAAGTAAATAAAAGTGAACAAAGGAAAGAAAGGACTGAAGAAAGGAAATAAGAGTGTAGGGAAGAAAACTAGAAAATGCTGGGAGTAAATAAGAGTGAAAAGGAAAGGAAGTAAAGAAGGAAGTCAATAAAAAGGCAAGGAAAGAGGGAAGGAAGTTAGGGGGAAACACAAAGATAGGAAGCATGAACAAAAGAGAAAGAAGAAATCTAGTAAGAAAGGCAGTAAATAAAGTAAAATAATGGAGGGCAGGAAGTAAAGAAGGAAACATGAGAGAAAGGAAGAAGGAAGGGAAAGATAGGTAAGAAGGAAAAGGTGAGGAAGAAGGAAAGATCGAAAAGGAAAGAGACGGACTGTGTCACATTTGAAGGCTGCATATGTCATTAAAGACCTCTTATTTAAGAAAAGTAACCCTAAGACAACGGACCTATTCTTTGTGACGTTTCAAATATTATCATTTCTTTTTTACTTTGGAAGTTAACGGTGACTTTTCTTAAATGAGACTTCCCCGATGACGTAATCAAGATGAGACACAGCTACAGTAAATAAAGAGGAAAACAGAAGGAAGGTAGAAGACTAGCGTGAGTGGAGGAGAGAAAGAAGGAAATCAGGATGAGAGAGAGCAGATAAGGATCAGAATGAATGACGGAAACAGGAAGGAAGTAAGAAAGGAAGCCGCCAAGGAAAGGAGGAAGGTAGGTAATTCAATTCATATTTTGAGCCAGGAAAAACAGTCATAAACGTCTTAACCGTACTCAGATCCTCCAAAAGATAATTGCTTTTTTTTTTTGGCAGTAAAAGCAAATAGTGATGTTTGTCAAAACAGGATATTCTGACAGTTCGCCATGTAGAGTGGGCTTAATGGTTTCCTGAATCAATTCATCTATTAGTCCTACTATAAATAACAGCTTCCAGTCTTCATGAGCACTAGTGTTTACTGATGTGGTGAAGACTCACATATTCGAAGCGGTCTTTGCAGAGCTGCACCATCAGATGCAGGAAGATGAGCACGGAGAACCACAGACACCACAGCACCACCTCCTCCACCCGCTGCACGTTCAGCACGCCGAAGATGAAGATGAACTTGTAGAAGACGAAGTTCCAGAACTTATCCTTCAGGTGCTGTCAGACGGAGAAGAGCAGACGCACATCAGTCTATCAGCGCAGTGGAAATCTGCAGCACACCTTCACATGTGCAACGCTTCACGCTTACAGGAACGGTTTCTGAAAGAAGTGTCCTCTGCTCACCAAGGCTGCTTTTAAATTAAATAAAAAAATTACATGTATGCATTTAGCAGATGCTTTTATCCAAAGCGACTTACAGTGCATTCAGGCTATCAATTTTTACCCCTCATGTGTTCCCGGGGAATCGAACTCACAACCTTGCGCCTGTTTCCTATGTGAATCTCTGTTAAAGCGTAATTTATTTCTGTGATGCTCTGCTGTATTTCCAGCATCATTCCTCCAGTCTTCATGATCTTCAGAAATCATAATAATATGGTGATTTACAGCTCAAGAAACATGTATTTTTGTCAGTGCTGAATCTAGTCTATTTATTATTTGAGCATGCAGTAAAGACAGACTGCATGTTATTTCCTAACACAGTTGGATGCTTTACGGTCACTTGCAGCGGTGTTCTCCTCATACAGGACTCCTACCTGCTTCTCGCTGACTCTCAGCGGCCCAAACACGATGCACTGGATCACTTTAGCGATTAACATGAGGATGCAGCACGCCGTGTTCACCATCACCTGCGGGAACAGGACAACTCCTGTAAAGACAGTCACAGATCAAGCCGTGTGGGGTTAAATCTACACCACAGGAGTGTCACACACCCAGACGAAGAGGCTGTCTGTGATGAGGATCAGCAGCACACGAGAGAGCACGCTCCCGGGGCGGTCCAGCTCCAGCTCCTCCTCAGGGGGGCTGTGGGGGTCCTCTGAGTCTCTGACTGAGCTGTGGGCACTTAGCATGCTCCCGGCCAGCAGAAGTGTGCTCAGGACGGTGTATGTCTGTAAGCTGGGCCAGGGGAAGCGCTCCAGAAACAGCAGAGGCATCCTGACTGCTGCTTAGCTTCGACTGTATCTGGTGTTTACTGTCTCTTCTGGACCCTGGATCTGATCACTAGTCCCAGTGTCCTTTTACAGACGACAGCAAGTCCTACACAATCACATTTAAACTCCTCTTAATGCAGATAAAGGCTAAGACCTAAGAGCCCAAACTGAAAGCGGTGTTTATATAAATACAGGCGCTTGTGTGTCAACTCTACGGTAACGTTACCTGTCCTTTTCTGTTTGCATGCAGGAGACTCTATAAACAAACTCCTAATTACAATATACCGTTATGTATTACGTTTAAACCCCATTACGGCGAGTAAAATTCACTTCTTTTGAATCGTAAAACCGATGTTTATTTTTTTAAGAGCATATAATTATTTATCATTAGCATGGAGGCTAATCTGCTGTAGCTACGCAAAGGTTAAAACACGACAGTGTCTTAAAGTCATCAGACGGTCTTTAAATCCGCCCAGTGTCGCTCGACGATCTGTCTGATATCTGCTTGGTTTAGAGAAAAGGGTGAAATCTCGTGTTTAGATCTGTTTCTCTGGCTGTTTCTGGCACTTTCTGTCCCTCATACCTGTTTCCGCTGCCTCTGACGTCATTCTGTTGAACTTCCGGTGATTATATGACAGAAGGCGGTCCTTCTCGTGTAAACGAATACGAAACATTTAAATAGCAGAAACATAACCTCAGTAACCACAGTCAAGGTCAGTCAGAATAGCCTAGGCGTTACGTATTATTTGTTGTTGTTTATATCATAGATACTGGGACTAAAATAGCACTATGGTACTTCTGACACAAATAATGGACAATATTTTTACTAGAAGCTAACTGTAAACTCATTATAGGCTTGAATTAAAATTAATGTGTGTGTGTTTCTATATATAAATGTGAAAAGTATTTTTTTTTAAATACATTTTGTACAGTATAAAAACCATTACGCCTATGGGATGAACCCACTTTTTACAAAAATAAACATCTTTTTTTTTCTTTTTTTAGGAGTCCTTGAAGAATGAAGATGGTCACAAAATGTATTTTATGTTCAGAAAAAAAATCATAAATACAAAGACATGTCAACAGTAAAAGTATGAGTAACATTTCTTCTTAAATGCTAAACAGGTAACACTTAGCATATTCGAACATGGGATTGTGCTTTATATGCGCATATGCTGCATATTTGCATCTTAATAATTCATTTTATGCTTCTTATGATTATCATACATTTCGATAATAGATTTTACATTTACCATCAAATCATTTCAAAAGGATAATAAAAGGCCTGTCTGGTTAAGGCACGTATTGAATCAAAAACTAACTGGTAAATATTTTACATTCACATTTGATATGTTCAGTCAAAAGAAAAAAAAAAAACTAAACTAAACTATATACAATTACAAATAATAATGATTGAATGCATCCTCTATAAGGCAGAATGTTTTATGTGCATGGCATTGCTCATAGAAAATCTTTTCTAAATGTGCAGTAATGCAAGATGCTGAGATTGAAACGGTCACATTGAGATGTCCAGTTCTCTGATGATCAGTTCTGTAGCAGTGCTGACGTCCGATGCGGGATGCACCTTTTCCATTGATCTTCTAATCGCTGGGACATTTTGTCCAGGAGTGAAGCTACGGCACACTGTTGGCATTCCCTGAATCTGGAGTCTCAAACCAGTCTCTTACAATGATTTCACTTACTGCAAAGGAAATAAAGCAAACAATTCAATATGAGATACTTAGTGGCACATCTCTATCTCTCTCTCTCACACACACACACAACACAAACTTATATAAAACACATAACATCAAATTAATTTTAATAATGCATAATTCAATTTTGCCCATCTACAGTGTATTAAATCCATCTGAGGGCAGTGTTGTTCTTAGGGGTTTTCCTGCAGGTCTTATTTAATTCAAAACACACTTAAGCATTCGCACAGAGGTGTTAAACCACAGAGGCTGAAGCGGAGTTTGAATTAATACAGTAGCCTGTTGAGCTATATTTAGGGTTTTTACTCAATAGCTCAAACCTAGCTTCAACTAGTTCCTGAAATAACACTCGTTTTTTGACTTTCCAATAACCAAGCAAATCTATTAATACACTTTAAACACACAATAAGTTATTTACGGCATGACATCCATTAAGCATATGAAATGGGAAACAGAGTATACAGTGTGGGCTATAAATATATCTAAGCCAGAAAGGGTAGCTGTGCATTTGGATAAGAATCTGTTTGAGCGAAGATGAAAGACAACACACACACACACACACACACACACACCCTGGCAGTGAAGGGAGCATGATGCCGGACAACAGCACTCACTCAACAGGGGTATTCCAGTCCACTGCACCTGTCCTCTCTAACACGGAGAAGTGCTGAGACATAGTAACAGTGGGCCAGATAATAAAAAGAAAAAAGAGTGCCGCAAACACTCTAATTTGGCTAATTATGAATGTAAATATTTATGATTTAAATGTGCAATATATAATTTCATATTTAATCTAAACCCTATGTTTCTATATTTAATAAAATAAAAACATTACTTTATTCTCATTATTTAATATTTTATGTTGTTTTATTTGCAACATCTCGTTCTGGTAAAAATAACTTTATTATAAATGTATTCAATGCTATTCTATCCAAAGAAAAAATAAACACAAGGAATGGACAGCTTTTTTAACAAAGACCAAGTTCAGTCAAGGCCATGTGCTTCTTCCAGGCTAATGGCAGCATCATCTTATGTGAAGTGTAAGACTGTAACAATACAGCTGCGTAAAACTAGCGGTGGATTAGCCTTCAATGTATATTTAGCACTTTCAGTGACTCCATACAATGCCAGTATCCTCTCTCCCGCCACACTGTGGGACAGTGGACTATAATTAGGCCCAAACTAAACAGGCTTCCAGACACTAGGGGTGGCAGCGGCCAGATTTTCTTGAGAGTAAACAAAAAGCTTGGTTATCATATGCCACAAAGCTAGCGCATATTTTGGTATTGCATCCTGGGGTGAGTTATTGATCCAGCATGAGACACAGTAAGTGTGTATTACATGTAAACAGGTAACATTGTCTAGAATAAACATGCAATCACTGTAATATCTGGTTTTAAAGTGAAACTGTTAATGGTTTCCTTTATTTCTGGATCACTTAAGGAGGTCACCCACATTTTTGGCATAATCTTGATTACCAAGTTTAAAAGCAGAAATGTGAAGCTTGTATGTGTTGCTTGCTTCGGTAGCAAAATTGTCTAAATCTTGTTTGTTAGTATTGGGATTAGGGCTGTAGCTATCGAATATTTTAGTAATCGAGTATTCTATCAAAAATTCCATCGATTAATCGAGTAATCGGCTAAAATGTGTTTTTGATTAATTAAAGTGCAATATTAGTTATGCAAGAGAAAATAAGACTCCTGGGTCTCTTAAAATGACTACTAAGTTTCCTTTTTTAGAAAAAAAAGTATTTTTGTTTTTTGAAATGCATAGAATGCAATGCATACATCAAAAATAAACATTTAATTATTACCCATTGTTTCTCTGTCTGTACTTGTACTGTGAACAATGACAATAAAGTTGACAGATGAATTAAGTGCATTTAAGTGCCATTCAGATGGGGTTTTAAATAAAGCATTTTCTGAGATGCACATTAAACATTAAACACATAAAACATTAATTTATCTTTTAATTATTGAAAATTAACTTAACTTTTTGGTAAACAAATGGGATTTACTATAAAAAATTGAAAAATGGAAGACATGTTGTGTGATTTTTTATTTTTTTTAGTAGTAGCCTGTACAACGTTGAACAATAGTCTTTAACCAGACTTTTATTTTGACAGGTTGACGTACCTTTACAGTTCTGTGTATGTGATGTGACGCTAGTTTTACTCAAATCAAACGGTCAAATGCTCATGAAGTGACTGTCAGAGCAGTTCTGGAGATGTTGTTCATGTGTTCACGTCCTTATTTAGTGAGACAGCAGACGCTGAAATCACCGGAGCGTCGCGCGCGCTTCAGTGTGTGTAAATAAAGGAAGAAGCGCTTCTGCTCCATTCATTAACAGAGTCACACAGAACATGCAGGATTCATATTTAAACAGACTGTTCCAGCTTAATATTTACAGATATTAGTCCATATCGTGATTTGATGTAAGTGCAATGACCTACTTTTGATTAATTCATTCAAAATTGGGCAAATTCCGTGCCATTCCGCGTTAAACTGTAAATTCCGTTTTTATGACTGGATTCCGCGATTCCCTCCGTGTTTTCTGCATTGCGGAAATCATAAGGCCCTAGTTGTGGTATGCCAGCTCTCTTGCAATGGACACACGCCACGACGTTCTCTTTACGTTTACACGCGCCCTCAAATCAAAACACTGCTGACTCATTGCAGTATGAAATTTCGGACGCAGCGCTTGTGTCTCCTTCCGCTTTGTGGGTGACGTAAACGTGTTGTGTCACATTGAAAAAAATTATTGCGAAAGAACCTGACGTGAGATTTAAAATAAATTAAAAGAGGCTTCGAGGCAGAGGAATTTGCCTCGATCATTTTTTGTAATCGAGTTACTCGAGTTACTCAAGGAATCGTTTCAGCCCTAATTGGGATTACTGTTTCAAGTTTAGAAGAAGACCTAATGTTAGTTCTTATGGCTAGACCTTTATTTATTTTGGGGACTCCCTTGCCTCAAGATCCACTTTCCTGCAGAGATTAGCTCCAACCTGCCTGCAAAATACTGAAGATCTTGATTGGTTTGTGTTGGTGTGTTTGATTAGGGTTGGAGCTAAACTCTGCAGGACAGTGGATCTTGAGGTCCAGAGTTGAGGACCCCTGTTCTGTAGACTAGTTTTGCTTATCAAAACAAATTTATGTGGTAATCAACATTGTCCAGTTATCTTCATTGCTTTAAAATGGTTATCCTTGGAGTCTTACCATCATCAAGAGTGATATCCTGTAGGCCTATGGACGGAAAGGCTAGCTCTTTCTCTTCCTTTGGTTCCTGTTTAACGTTGAGGCGTTCTCCATCTTGTGACATACTGTAACTTTTGCTGGACTCCTGAAGAGATGCACCTAAAGGTTGAGGGTCCATCAAACTCTCTCTGACAGACGGTGAGTTAGAAGGCACTTTGGGAAGAGTAGGCTGATGGGAAAGAGGAAGCCCCTGGGAAGACGAGGACTGTGGGAATTGCACTGGATCCACTGGATGCAGACCAGATGTATTCACATTTGGGCTAGTTATCATGGGTGTATTGGACACTGAGGCAGGCCCAAGGTTGTGGAGATTATGATTGTGTTCTGAAGGAATGCCTTGGTATCCTTTGCGTAGTTGAGACCTTGGTTGCTCTGCTAAGATTTGGAGTGACTTGCAGCCTTGCAGTGAACCACCAGGCACCGGAAGACTAGGCTGTCCTTTGTAAGACAGATCTTGTTGAGGTTTTTGGTACAAAGAGTTGTTGAAATTCACCAATGAGGGGTGAAACATAGGGTGGAGATCTGCTCCAGCATTGAGGCTTCTGTCTGGTGGAAGTGAGCGGCTCAGATACAGAGGATCCTGAGCTGAGTAACTGAGATGGCTTGAAGAGGGAGCACAGACTGTCCCTTCAGACAGCAGCCACTGCTCAAGAGGCTGGACTTCGTCCAAAGCAACTGGTTCTCCAATAGTGGTGAGACCTGCTGGGGAGGAGGTAGGATGCAGCCCTGCAAGGTCATTGGTGTTAAGGTCCATCCTTATGCCAAACTCCTGCTTGACCTGCGCTGCTTGGAAGAAGGTCGTTTAGCACATTACAGATTAGCTTTATGAACATTTCTTCATTTTTTGAAATAATTTTAAAATAGATATACTATCTTGACCATCTGAGAAATAAATTAGTCCAGCTCTACAATAATCTCAGACAACATGGCCATGGTGTATTACACACACACACACACATCCAAACTACTAGATGAAAGATTGGTTAGCCCAGGAGTGTCCAATCCTGCTCCTGGAGAGCCAACGTCCGGCAGTGTTTAGCTACAACCAGCTTAAACACACTTGACTGAAAGTTTCCAGTGAGTCTAAAGACCTTGTTTAGCTGCTTAAGGTGTGGTAAAGGGATAGTTCACCCACAAATGAAAATTAACTGTCATTAATTACTTACCCTTATGTCGTCCCAGGCCCATAAACCTAGCAATGACATAAGTAAAATAGTCCAGGGGTTCAATCGTAATTTTACGAAGCTATGAGAATACTTTTTTTTTTTCACATAGAAAACAAAAATAATGACTATGAGTATCACAACGCATGTGCTTGCTTCCTCTTCATGTCAACAATGGATGTGCATGCCAACACTTGACATGTGTCATTTACATACAAAGAAGAAGCAAGCGCATACGTCGTGATACTCTCTCCAAAATGGCTGTGAACCACAGCAGACGGGATGAGGAGGAGAATTGTTAAAAAAAAAATATTAATGTTTTCTTTGCACACTGTGGAGGATCAGAGAGCTCTCGAATTTCATCAAACATATCTTAATTTGAGTTCTTAAGATGAACAAAAGTGTTATGGGTTTGGAACGACATGTGGCGGGTATCACTGACAGAATTGTAATTTTTGGGTGAACTATCCATTTAAATTAGGGTTGGAGCTAAACTCTGCAGGACACTGGGTCCCCAGGAACAAGTCTGGGCAGCCCTGGGTTTGCCTCTACACTGGTAGCCACTAACTTACTGCAGATCTTCAGTCTCAACACATCTGCCTGTTATTTATAAATACTGAACACCTTGATTAGTTGCTTCAGGTGTGTTTGATTAGAGCTACACTCTCCAGGGTTGCAGCCTTCCAGAAGCAGAGTTGGCTAGTTCTGCTTAACACAAATTCTCAAAGAGAGTGAACACACACTTGAAAAAGCAGGTCATATGGGTTTTTGAAAAATATCTGTTTTGCAGTTTATAACGTATAGCTATCCTTAAATGAAAACAATCTGCAAAGTTGTTAATCAAAAAAAGTGCATGATAAAGATATTTCAACTTTTTTTCGAGTTGCCTTGAGTCATTATAATTTCTAATCTTTTGCCTGTTACCGGTGTACGTCTCTGGGTAACACATTTGCATAATCCCCACCTGCTCACGAAATACGAACAGAGTCTGACCTGCCCACAAACACTTACATCATGTTGTGATAACGCTGTGTTCAAGGATACCACAGAAATACAATTCAAACCTTTTGTTTTGTGCATGTCATTTCATCAACAACTACTTCTCAAATTTTGGCTTTTATCTTCGTTGGCTTCTAATCTTCTTAATTTGGGCTAGCAAGCTCTCTGAACCACAACCTGTAAGTATGATTGACACGTTATGTGTACATTTTCAAATGAGTGCTCAAAATATCAAGGTTTTGAGTTTAGGTTTCCAGTTAAAGCATATTACTGTCTTACTGAAGTAGTTCTGATAATTCGATATGAACCCACTATTTCCTAAGAATGTGTCAATTAATGTAGACTGTAGTTGCTCTAATTACATTGTTTAATAATAAAGAATGTAGTGTAGCACACAGACTTTATAATCATTGTGAAACTGTTATATGGTTAATGTGGGAGAGATGAGCGAGTGTTAATGAGCTGAGATGCGCCTGTGATAAAGCTGTTCTGTGCTCTGATTAAAAGTGAAGACAGCGTCTGTCGTTCTTCAAACATTACTGTATTCTGCTTTACAAAATGCAGATGAAACAAATGAAAAGTGCCGAGTCCACCTCTATGTCTACGTCACGATGTGGGAAGATTTGCATAACATTGCCCAAATATTCACGTAAAGAAAGAAGGTGTAACTTTTATTTTTTGCTGCAGTATTGTTACCACCACCGTCATGTCGTGGAGACGCTGTGCTTCATTGTGAAAGTGAAAATACTTTGTTTGGGCTTTCAAACTAGGACACAACTAGAAATCAGTGGTTACGTTGTATTTACAACACTGTCCCAGAACAGTTCAACCCAAATATTTGAGTGTGTGCAGCACATTTAAACAGGACGGTTTCCTGAACCTATAAACCGTATAATGTTCTTTTTAAGCAACGTCATATGACCCCTTTAAGATATATTTTCTACATATATTTTTTGGTCCCACTGTATATTAAGTGATTTTAACTGCTCTTTACTTACATTTAAATTTTGGTACAATGCACATATTGTGTACATGCATGTTTTTATATTGCAAATGCATGTAATTACAGCTTTAATTTATGTAATTACATTTATATTTACACTGTTGACCAGTCCCTTACAGCTTAGCCCACCCTTAAACCTACCCATAGCACCAAACCTGTCCCTAACCTTACCCATATCCCATCTCAATAGCAGCAGAAGTGTTTTACAATACAGTATGAACACAATAAGTGCATTGTACTTATTTCTGGATGTAAGTACATGGTAGTTAACGCCACTTAAATATATAGTGGGACCAGATTTATATTAACTGCTTCTGGGCAAACTGTACAAACCTTCATAGAGTCTGAATGAGCTACTGCCTTGATGAACAAGTTGGATATTATTGCATCTTCAGAATACATGTTTTTAATTGTAGTTGGTCTGTGATATATTACTTGGACTTTCTCTTGCTGTCTAACTGGCAGTTCTTGCCACCAAAGTGGACCAGACATGCTGATAGTGTGGCAATTACCTGAAAGATAGGTGAAGAACTGTGAGGCACTTCTCTTCCTCTTGCCATTGCTAACATAGAACTGCACCTGGGTGGAGGAAGCCGTGGTTTTCTTGTAGTACGGAGGAATCTTTACTACTATGCTTGTCTAAACAGGAATGGGAACACGAGAAAACTTCAGAGACACCTGTAATTACAGATCTCAATGGAAATTGTATTTAACATATAATATGATGTTCAATAAATTGAGGAATTTCAGGGTTTTATTTCAAAATCAAAAACACTCTGTGCTTACATTTTGACTCTTTTCTTGTAAAGCCCTCACATCGACCTCCCATTGTGTTTTACCATCTGGAATGGAAAAAAAGACAACAAAGGCTGTTTTGTTTTTACATAACATAAACTGTCATCCAAAATGTATTGCGAGACTACTGATCTAAGAACTGTTCCTAATTACAGCAGAACTAGCTGTGAAAGTAGTTAATGTAAAAGATGATTTCACGTACCAGAGCCCTTTTCTAGGAAGACAACTGTTGACTCTGGATTAATGTTTTGTCCTGTTATAAGCATCTCTTCTCCTCCATTCACAGATCCACAGGCGGGACTAAAGCTCTCGATTTGGGGAAGTTCCTGTGCTAATCGTTGAGCTAGTCAACAGAGAAAGAAAATAGCTGTAAATTGCAGATGAAATGTTCATCATTATGGCTTGGCAACATTTTCAAAATCATGGCGACATCATGTTCAAAGTGCATATGAACATTGTATCCAAAAGAAAAATGCTCCACCAAAATTGTTTACATAGAAGATATATAATCACAGAGAGAACTCACAGCATTCTATAGGTATGGACGCCACCTGCAGTGACAGCACTTTCCCATTGTGTTGAGGGATATGGACACGGAACACAGCACGCACACGGGTGTTTTTACGCCCGATATCAGTCTCGCCTTTCCGCAGCTCGATGTCTGAATTCCGTAGCTTCAGGATCCCAGCACAGTCAATGCTTTCAAGGATGGTAAAAGTCAGTTCAATTGTGTTTATATCATAAAATTGCAGTTATCTATGGAAATGAAGCCAGAGTGACATAATTGGTGCTGTTTGCTTCCAGTGGCCTAGAGCAACTTTTAACTATAAGATATAAATCCCATTTCAAATGAATTTCACTTTGTATATTCATGAGACATGCATTTACTGAATATCATCGAAATTTAGAAAAGTTTCTATTAAAAGCCTGGCCAGTATGGATGTGGGTGAATCCATCATCATGCAAAAACAGAAGTTTTGAAGAAATTGAAGAAAAGTCTGTTATCAGCGGTTTTTAGTTTTTTAAATAGGTCATCGGATGCAAAATTCACTAAATAAACATGTTTGAACTGAAATGTGTGTTGGCAGTGTGTGTGCACATCCACCCCATAATGGTAAAAATCTAGATAAAACTAGATAAATAATATCCCCTTTTTAAAATCAAGCCATTCTCAGGTTATTGGCTGTGTGACGTCAAAATTCACGGTCAAAACCTCACCTAAGGTTTACAGTCTCATAGGCCATGTCCACACTAATATGTTTTAGTTTAAAAATGCATCTTTTTCTCTCCATTTTGGCCTTCCGTCCACACTGAGATGCCATTTTATCAAGGAAAACTAAGCTTTTGAAAACGCTCTCCAAATTGGATAAATTTGAAAACGTGTTGTAAACATTTTTCGTGTTGTAGTGTGGACTGTGAAAACTGAGAATTTTGAAAACAATGACGCAAGTTCAGTCATGTGACGCATATTATATCAATAGATATCCGTGTTTATACTGGTATTGTGCACGTAATGTGCTATGCACTTTTACACTATTGCTATAGATGTGTTATTTTGTACTCTCTTCATATCACAGTCCTGCAAAGACGAAAGAGAGAGCGTTTCAAAATGAAAATGCTGTTTTCAAATGTATTCGGATTAATGTAGACGTAGCCATAGAGAGCTGCTCGGAAGAGAGGGGCGGGGTCAGCAGAGCTCATTAGCATTTAAAGGGAGATGCGTCGAAATGGCTGGCTGTGAACAGAGCTGTTTTTGACAGGGTAAAAAGGGTGTTGTTGGTTTTTTACTATCATTTAGAATTTTTAACCAAATTATGATACAGACTTTTCATTAAGATCCTAAAGAATCATATCAACTTGTGGAAAATGGGCATCCGATGATCCCTTTAACTAAAATGCCAGATAATAAGTTGGGTACCAGGATAAAAAAAAAAAGATTTATTTTATGTGATCTCAATATGTCGGCTTCCATGAAGTAAATATGAAAAATAAATCAACATTAATTGGGGTACTGATATAACTACATTTATAACATTGAGTGTAAATCAATAAAAACATGTTTATTAAAAGTATTATTCGTTTCTTGAAAAGTCAAATGGAAAAAGTGTTCTGAATTTCACATACTTTCCATTCCATGCTAACATTTTCTTGATATAAAGACAGAACTGTCAGCCATGTCAATACATCATTTATGCAAAAAAGCACTGTCTACAGTGCATGCAGAGCAGGGTGCATGTAAATCAGAGGTTTGTTCGGCAGGTACCTGGCACACATATTGTTTTCAGGCAGGAGAGGAATTTCGAGAACTTTGGTGCAGGATATCACTGTCTCTTGACTCGGCGTTGCGACGGTTTTCCCAGTAATCCTGTGCACTTGATAGAATAGGTGTGGCCTGATGTAACGCTCATCCGCTGTCCCGATGAACATCTGCAGGCTGACGGGTTTTTCATTATACCCTATTAGCTGCAGACGCAAGAAGAAACTATATGAGTAAACATGTAACCGGTTATTCCAAATAAATCGTTCCTAGATACATCTAGCCATTATCCATCAAAACTTTAATGCTTTATAGCTCTTAAAGTATTCAGAGTTACCCATATAAGATTGACATTTCAAACCAACATTCAAAGTTTGTTTACGATCTTGGCGATCATGTGATTATCCCTGAAAAGCTTGCAACATCTGTTCCTTTAATGTCAGGAATGGTCGTATCATTGGTAGCTAGGGTAAACAAACAGTCAAACACATGTAACATTAGCTTGCACCCTGTTAAAAATACCACAAGCTGACTGGATCAAAAGTACTGTCCATAAGACTGGCTGCTTTTTCTCACATGAATCTCTCCTTCTCTCATTGGTAAATTCTAGTATCATTAACCAGTAATACCTAAACTATCTAATACAGCTTTAAAAATATAATGTATAACAATGCAAATTAATATTATAATATTAATATAAATAATTAAATACACCCAAACAATAATCTGTTACTTTTTCTTGTACTAGAGCAGATGTCAGATGAGCAACAAACCTTTAGGTATGGAACTCATTCTCAATTTATCAGAACAATGAAAACCGCTGTGCAAGTTCAAAATGCACACAATACAGCCTGCATGCTGTGTGACTAACAAAAACAACACAGAAAAGTCGGCAATGATGGATGAAATACTCCATCAATAATTAACCATAATCAATAAATCACATGAAATCCCATGAATAATTCACAAGTGACGCCTAATGGAATAGTAAAAATGACTGTTTCCAAACAGGTTTTCACTCCCATTTAAAAAACAAAAACAAAACATAACAAAAAAACCTGTGGCCAGGGCCCAAACATAAACCATTGTAAGTACTAGTAAGTACTGTGGGGGTAAGTACTGGTGTAAAGTCTGACCTTAACTACAGGGTGTCTTCCGCAGTCTGATTTAATGGCCCCTCGACTGCCCTCCGTCTCATAATGGGCTCTGTGGTGAGGTTTAGGTTGGATCTCCATTTTTAACTCACACTGGCCACACTGACTGGGCAGAGGAGAGTCCAGTGGAGGTAAAGATGTGGACCTGGGTAAGAAAAAGAAACAGCAGCAGCTGTAACAAGTGTGGCTGTTGTTTTTGAGCACTGGCCAATGAAACAGAACACCCATTGCTATAGCCTCAACAGGTTCATAAATGATGACACAACAAGGCCAAAAACGTGTAATCCAGGGGTCTTCAAACTCCTGCACAGTTTAGCCCCAACTTTCTTTAACACACCTGCCTGGAAGTATCTAGCATGCCTAGTAAGGCCTTATTCAGCTGATTCAGTTGTTTGTAATTAGGGTTGGATCTAAACTGTCCAAGACATTGGCCCTCCAGGAAAGAGTTTGAAGACCCCTGAAGTAACCCTGACTCTTGTTCAAAACCAACAGATGAACAGCTGAGTCCAATATGTGCATGCAGTTTACCTGTATAAAGGAGTGCTGACTTGTTTGGGTCTAACCCAAGAGTGTGTTGGGACGGCTAAGAAATGTTCCACTATGTCCTCTTTCTTTAAACTGGGGAGGGACACAGCTATGCCTGAGTTTAGCGATGGATTTGCAAGACCTGAGTCTTGAAGACTTGAGTCCTCTGGCAACAGAGCCACTTGATGCTGGTTGTGGTCGGTCTGATACGTTCTTCTTGTTTTGGATGGGATGTCTACCTCCAGTGGAGGGGACTGGTAGGGGGCAAATGTGGCACCTCCCAACCATGTCTCCTCAGTGACACTCCCCCGAGGAGAGTGAGATGGTGTTACATTGGGGGAAAGGTGCGGAGATGCCAAACCGGGAATGACCTCTGCACTGGAATGTCGCCTTTTTCCACATGGAGATGTTGGCCGAGAAGAAGGCCGCGAGGATGAGGATTGTGGACGGGGACTGAGCCACGTTTCCTCACTGATGCTGGTGCGGGGTGACTGATACGGCGACAGCGACTGGGCGTAATGATATTGTAGAGGTTGCTGATGATGTTGTTGGTAACGGCACCAAGGGTCATCTCCATATGCAGCCAGAGGAGAACCAAAGGGAGAGACAAGCGGAGACACTTGAGGAGACGCCTGGGGAGAAGTAAGTGGGGACGGCAGAGGAGACGGCAGCGGCGATACTAGAGGAGAAGCCAGCCGAACTTGAGCGGCTGCCTCATTCAGCTCTGCCTCCACATCATCGTAGATGTGCGAGAAGGATTCGCAGGACGAGGCGTCAGACAACCAGCTGCGGGAGGACAAACTACTGCAGGGGCTGGGACACAGTGAAGATGTGTCCCTGTAGGAAGCATCCAATGGCAGGAAGAGCTGGTCCCTCGATAGAGACCCAGCACCGGCTTCCCCACAAGCACCTGCCAACTCATCTAACTGGTGCGCGCCCAGGTCCTGGTGGTAGTTTGCTGGTATAGAGGTGATTTGGATGCTAGGACAGTCAAATACCCTGCTGGGAGACTCCATGGGTTGGAGGGAACCTGGGTGAGGGGTGCCATAAGACTGGTTTGCATAGCTGTCCTGCTGTTCTGGGGGATGGTGAGGCCCAGGAGGAAAGAGAGGGTAGCAGTTGGGATCATCATCCGGTCTGGATTCTAGAGTAACAGGGAAAAAGTTATTTTTATCACAAGACAACCTGATATGCCTCACCTGGTTTAAGGTGGGAATACACTTCAGACTTTTGCACAGAATTTTGCCTTGTTTACAGCTGACGAAAGTCAGAGCCAGTCTGCAGATTTTTTTTTTTTTAATGTAGCCTATGATGGGCATAGACTATGATTACATAAAGTGATTTATATCCCCTAATTTTTTTGTAATGAAGTAGGACTTGTTTTATCCATTGGGAACAGATTCTTCACAAAGAGCTTAACTGAGAGGTGATCTGGCCATTCATAACGCAAACACAAACATACTTAAACGTGAAAACATTATGCATATTGACGTCTTTCCGCAGTTTAAAATACATACATGTTAATTTTGCGCTTTAAGTAAATACGAAAAGGTTGGTTCACGTGCACTGCTTGAACTGAGGTAATACAGCGACCTGTCACAAAACATTAAAAAGCCACAAAACTGTATTTATTATTTCAATTTCTTAGTAAATGGCGAAATTTGGAAGCTGAGGCCATTCTTTATACCAGAAGCAACTTCTCTGTCTTGTCTCTTGGAGTGTTGTCAGTTTCCTCTTTGCTCTGTGATGTATTTTTACTGCATTAGAACATGATGTGTAGTGTGAGAGCCACATTGCTTGTCGGACATAGCAACAGTTAACAAAGGAGGGCTGGGTTGTATTTCTAAAATGTCTTATTATACTAGGACACGAGCCATAGTTAATGTAGAGGAGAGAAGACTGATTTATCCAAATCCAGACTCCCCTACTCAATGAAATTTTTTTGAAGCCTACTCTGATGACATGACTACTTAAGAGATGAAGTGGTGGATAAAATTATTATCTTTTTATTGAAAGATTATGAAACAAACTTTATTACAATGTGCACTGATGGAGTGTGTACAATTTTTAGGGTCAGTGCTGTTGATTGATTTCAGTAGGAAGGACAAAAACAATATAGTAACTTTATTAAGCTGTAAAGTTATCGATATCCTGCTGCAAAATGTACTTATATATTTTTAGTTGTTGATTTTCATTTTTTTTTTTTTTATAATCCCTGACAAACAAAAATCAAAGAAATGATGTCCCCAAGAGCATGAAGAAATCTTCAACGTACTCCAACAAAGCAAGGTCATATAGGTTACGTACTTGGCATACTGTAGTGTAGGCACTTGAGCACATGCATTTCGAGAGATGCTCTTATGGCTCATTCAGACACATGAGCAAACTGACAGCTGCCAGAAGTGCAACAGCAGCTAACCATAAATATCACACACTCACACAGATCCACGAGCTAGGGATGCTGTCACACTGATAAGGCTATCTGTCTAACATAATGTTATAGACCCTCATTGCACTCAAGCTTCAACAGTCCAGCAATAAAAAAGGTGATTTACTGTTCAACCATATCAATTGAGTTTACCTACAGATGGAAGAAGATGGATTACAATGGACAGAGTAACTTGCATTAATTATAACAACAGCATACAGTAGGGAAGTACAATATCATATGATTACAGTGCCAATAACAATAACAAATATAGGCCTGTACAAAGCCAACAATAGCAGTTGTAGTTCTACGTACTGTATACACGAAAACTGACACGAAAACAGCGAAATTATTCGCAAATACACAGTAAATACGTGCACACATGCATGTTTTTGAAAGATGTTTCGCATGATTAGACTTCGACCTTCCTCTTTATGCGCGTCAACTACACGAACTTCTACATTTGATGCGGAAAGATAAGGAAGTGACTTTTAGTATTTAGAAACACACGGTTTCATTTATTCATAACAAACAGATCCAAACATGGCCACTTCTGTGAAACATTCTTGACGTAAAGAAACACGCAACTATCGCTCCCATGTTAACCTCGCACGCCTGCACGCGCTTCATTGATTATAACCGTCGCGCGCGTCGCGTTCGGTGAAAGTATCATACAAACCTGCGTGGCCCAGCAGAGACGGATAAATGCTCTCCCCAAACATCAGTCTGAAGTCCAGCTCCTCTCTGTAGTTAGTGGTCATTGCATTAGCGACCTGGAGCTCTACTTTCTTCTATTAAATGACAAAAACAAACAAGTCCATGCGTGCGCAAACGCAACTATAACACTACAACTTTCTGCGAGCGTCACTTTGGTTGACAAAACAGAGATGGTGTCAAAACCCGGAACACACGGTCCAAAATGTCCCTTTTTCCTCAGAAGTTGGTCAGACCGAGCCTTTGATGTCGTTTCTTCTCGGACTTTGTTGACTTCCCGCCGTGTTTAATAATCCCATGCTGGGTTTGGTGTTGATCTGGAGTCTCCCGCACATGTAGATGGCTATAGTTCCCTTTCATAGGTCACTTCGATGCTGCGGTGACGTCACCGTATGGGAACACCTCTCGGTGTGACGAATGTCTGAAGCCCTATACCATCCCGCCAATCCTATTGGCCAAATAGCGCTTGGCACCGCCCCACGCATGCTTACGCATCGTATACCTGGGTGCCGCGCGCTATTTAGCTCAGATTTCATTTCCTTCAGGGAAGCGAATCATCTGTGCCCTAGGAATCATCTCGCGTTCTCAGCGGTTTTCTCGGAGCAGTGTTAACTTCTCTTCGCGGACGCGATGAATTTTCGGAAGTGTAAGGAACCGTGTACCAGGTTCATCACGAAGGGAGACTCTCATGAAAGGTGAGTAAGTGTGCTTGGGCTTACATCACGCACAGGCAGCACTTAGCGGCCTTTCTTCTGAACCATGGCTATGCAGCGATGCCTCCGGTGGAAGAGACTCTCGCTGAACATCTCGCGCCTAATTCGGCCACGGCATGGAAGTCTCGTCCCCTTCATCCTGTCGAGTCACGTCCAGCCTCGTCGGGAAATCCTACATGGCCGCTGGCCAGGCGGCCGCATCGCTCCACTCTATGGCGGTCCTTCAGGCCTACCAAGCGGAGCTCTTAAAGGAACTCGATGAGGGGGAGGGTATCACACCCGAGGCTGTGAAAGAGCTGCGGCGAGCAACGGATTTGGCACTACGCGCTACCAAACATACTGCTCGAGCAGTGGGCCGTTCTATGGCTGGATTGATTACGGTTGAGCGCCACCTCTGGCTTAATCTCACCGATATCAAGGAAAATGTCAAATCTTTTCTTATGGACACCCCTGTTTCTAAGGACTGTCTCGCCGCAAAGGGCGCTTCGAGCAGCATTGGATCGAGTTATCATGTCGAGCGTTCCCTCAGACACTCTGCGCAATTCAGCCTTCAGAATCCGAGGGACGGTTCAAGGGTCTGGCAAAGACGGCCCGTTTATGACGGCTCACACAGCCGCCGCTTTTTCGCTAGCAGCAGAGCCCGATGTTCATCTTGTTGGATTAATTCCTGCCGTGGACACGCTTCAGGATTATACACAACGAGACGCAATGACTTTGACGCGTGCTTCCCCTGCTTACGAACACCACGAGCCTCTCGTGCCCGGACATTTTAACGCGTATGAAAACGTTGCAGAAGGTGGAAATCTTGAAACCGCTAATGTTGTTTCGGGCCGCGTGGGAACGCTTGCCCGGCATTTCACAATGGGTGTTACGCACAATTCGTCACGGATACACCATTCAGTTTCGAAAAGGCCCGCCTCCTTTCCGCGGAATTCTTCCCACGGTTGTGAAGCCAAAGGAAATAGCGGTGCTGCGACAGGAGATGTCAGCTCTGCTGAGCAAAGGGGCTATAGAGGAAGTACACCCCTCTCAGATGGAGTCAGGTTTTTACAGCCGCTATTTTGTTGTACCAAAAAAAGATGGCGGGTTGCGACCCATTTTGGATTTACGCCGTTTGAATCTTGCACTCAGGACGAGCATATTCAAGATGTTAACGGTAAAGTCTATTTTGTCTCAGATTCAAGCAAACAACTGATTTGTCACGATCGATCTGAAGGATGCATATTTTCATATTTCAGATCATCAAGAGAAACAGGAAGTTCCTCAGATTCGCTTTAGAGGGCAAAGCGTATCAATACCGCGTTCTTACCTTTGGCTTAGCTCTGGTTCCCCGAACTTTTTCAAAATGCATGGACGCAGCTCTAGCTCCGTTGCGGCTCCAGGGCGTTCGCGTGTTGAATTACTTAGACGATTGGCTGGTGTTAGCACAATCGCAGACTCAAGCACACTCTCACCGGGATCTTGTGCTGAATCATCTAAACAGCCTGGGCTTATTCACGAATTTCCAGAAGAGTGTTTTAATTCCCTCTCAACGGATAACCTTTTTTCGGGAATAGACTTGGACTCTCGCGCGATGACAGCAAGACTGTCTCTCCTGCGTGCTCAGTCTCTCGCGTCATGCGTGCGTCGCTTCAAAGCGGGTCGCACAGTGACGGTGAGCTTGTGCCTCAGACTTTTAGGTCTAATGGCAGCGGCATCCCCTGTAATCCGTTTGGGCTAACTTCATATGCACCCTTTCAGTGGTGGGCGACAAGTCGGAACATTTCACCTCGTTGTCTTCCGCATCGGACGATTTCGGTGACGGAGGTGTGTTATGTCAATAAGACAGTGGATGTCAACCGAATTCCTGCGTATTTGACTAGTTGGGGAGCTGTTTGTCAAGGGCGCCCAGCTCACGGAGTATGGACGGCGACACAACGCAGTTGGCATATAAACAGGTTGGAATTACTGGCGGTTTTTCTAGCTCTCCAGTACTTCTCGAATCTGCTGATCAGCCGTCATGTACTGCTCAGGTCAGACAACATAGCGGTTGTGTCGTATCTGAATCATCAAGGAGGATTATGCTCCCCTGTGCAGGCTGGCGAGAAATATTCTTCTTTGGTCTCAGAACAGATTTCTATCGATCCGAGCGGTTCATGTCCCCGGACGTTTGAACTTCGAAGCGGATTTGCTATCCAGACAGACTCTGGAGCAGGGGGAATGAAGGTTGCACCCCCAAACGGTGAGCCTCTTATGGTAGATATTTGGAGAAGCAAGAGTTGACTTATTCGCGTCGAACATGACTATGCATTGCCCGCTGTGGTTCTCCCTATGCCCTCCATCGCCCCTGGGCTTGGATGCATTAGCTCACAATTGGCCCAGAACCAGCTTGTATGTTTTTCCCTCGATTCGTCTAATTCCAGCGGTGTTATCCAGGATACGGCTGGACAGAGTGAAGCAGCTGCTGCTGGTGGCTCCATGGTGGCCCACACAGCCGTGGTTTGCAGACCTGGTCAGTCTGTTAGCGGGCTCTCCATGGGAGATTCCCCTCAGACAGGATTTACTATCGCAAGCACAGGGTATGATTTGGCACCCAAGGCCAGATCTATGGAAGCTGAAGTTCCTTCAGGACCGTTTCTCTGATGGAGTAATGCCAGCCACTCTGAAAGTTTACGTGGCAGCCATTTCAGCTAACCACATATATATAGATGGTGCTTCAGTGGGCCGTCATCCGCTGGTTTCTCGTTTTATACAGGGTGCATGACGGCTGAGGCCTTTCCGCCCTGTGCGAGTTCCTTCATGGGATTTATCCATTGTGTTGCAAGGTTTATCAGGGCATCCGTTTGAGCCCTTGGAACTTATACCGGATAAAATCCTGACTCTAAAGACAGTTGTTCTTGTGGCTTTATCCTCCCTCAAGAGAGTTGGGGATTTACAGGCTCTTTCTGTTTCACCCTCATGCATGGAATTTGCACCAGGCTCTGTGAAAGTATTGCTGTGACCGAGGCCCTTATTATGTCCCTAAGGTCGCTTCTAACCCTTTTTGCTTTCAACAAGTGGTCTTGGAGGCTTTACCCCCTGCAGAGGCGGGGTCAGGAGATCTGAGTCTTTGCCCTGTCAGAGTGCTAAAGACTTATGTTGATCGAACAGCCCCATGGCGTGAGTCTGACCAGCTGTTTGTCTGTTTCGGACACAAGAATAAAGGCCATGCTGTCACAAAGCAACGCATGTCCCATTGGCTGGTGGAGGCAATATCTTTAGCCTATGAGGCGCGCGGACTCGCTTCGCCCTTAGGAGTTAGAGCTCATTCCACGAGAGCAGTGGCTTCTTCTCGAGCTTTTCTCAGTGGATCTTCTATGGATGATATCTGTGCTGCGGCAGGATGGTCCTCACCGAGCACTTATATTAAGTTTTACAGTCTGGATGTGAGGACGGCTCCTGGGTTCTCTCCGCTTGAGCAGATGCTTCCTTGGATCCCAGCTAACAGGTACGTCAGGCGTTATGGTATAGGGTTCCCATACGGTGACGTCACCGCAGCATCAAAATGACCTATGAAAGGGAACATCTCGGTTATGTATGTAACCACGGTTCCCTGAATAGGGAACGAGATGCTGCGGTCCCGGCCGTTCCATACTTTGATAGCATTCTTCTTCAGTTCATGAAATCTGAGCGAAATAGCGCGCGGCACCCAGGTATACGATGCGTACGCATGCGTGGGGCGGTCCCAAGCGTTCTTTGGCCAATAGGATTGGCGGGATGGTATAGGGCTTCAGACATTCGTCACACCGAGAGGTGTTCCCATACGGTGACGTTACCGCAGCATCTCGTTCCCTATTCAGGGAACCGTGGTTACATATGTAACCGAGATGTAAAGTTACATGTTACACTGCGACTCAGGCGTGACGTCACGACATCTGACACACGACAAACACAGGCAGCGCGCGCACAAACGGTAACACTCGATATGAATGTGCGCAGGCTATGTCTAGCTGTATAGTTAATTAAAGACGAAAACGGCTAGAATGTATTCGGTAACACGTTATTTTGAGGTGTACTTGTTACACATTACATGTACTTACTATTATAATAACAATAAATTATGCAGAATTGCATGCAAGTAACCCTAATCCTAACCATATAGTAAGTCCAGTAGTTAATTAATATTACTCTGTACTTACATGTATAATTACACTGTAACAAGGACACCTTAAAATCAAGTATAACCATTATTATTATCATCACTGTAGTTACAATACAGTTACTAAAGAACTGAAACTTTTATCATTTGTTTTTTAAACAAAGGATAGGATGATTTGGGAAAATGTATGTATTTATTTGACGTCATATGTGTATTATAATACCTCAAAGGCTGTCTAGTTATGCAGTTTACAAGGTTTGATATTTGTGAGTCACTGTAGAGTACATAGGGGACAAATATACATAAAATGCATGGTTAAAATGGTTTATTTAACAATAATGGTGAAAAAAAAAAACGTGAAATAAAAAAAGTTTTATGCCATGTACGTACCTCTGGTACTTCCTTGTACTGAAAGTACTTTGAGATACACTGCACCCTTCTGGCGAAGGGTGGAAATCAGTCAAAATAATTTTAAAAGTGTGTTATAATAAAAATCGTATTATTCTTCCAGGCAAAAATAGTGGCATAAAGCAAATAACTAACGCGCACTAGTGTGCAGTAAGACAGAGATGACACTTGAAGCACTGAATTTAACAAACTTAAAAACAAATACAAAGTGCACCGTTATTTGTCAGATTATTGTTTGTCAGATAAAACTGCACTCTGCACTTTAATAAAATGTAATGAATGTCTTTAATAGTGAGTTCAGATGGTGTTTGGCCAATGTTAATGTCTGGTCTGACCACAGACACCATTCACAACTTTCGTCCTGCATATCATTTCCTCTTCCTCTTCCTGTGGGACTTCATTTATGTCTCTTTCATGCTGCTGACTCACTGTCATCTAGCGCTGCAGAGTTTTTGTCATCTCTCTTATGTGTATTTACTAGTCCGCTGTTGTCTCTGGAAGCCCGAGGGTGGCCTGCTCTGCAAACGTCTTTGATTTCTTCCTGAAGAGAGCAAAGCAGAGACAGAGGAGTCATACAGTCTGTGTGTTACTGAATCACAGACCAGACCCACCACAGCATACTTCTTATTGTCCCTGAGAAGTGAGCAAACTGTTTAAATAGCCTGCCATGAAACTTTTCCAGTTGATCAAGATTTCCTGGATATGGATTAAATAAATAAATACAAATTATAAATAAAATAAAAATACATGAATAAAAAATTAAGTACTAATGCCTGCCCTTGTGAGACATGCACATAGTGTGTCCCTCACATATCTGATGTAGTCCTCCACAGACAGCGCCCCCTTCTGGCCGAGGATGACCCTCACAGAGCATCCACTAAAAACAAACAGAGAAGAAAAAGGCTTAAATAATACAAATACAAAGATATTATAAACCAATGTAAATGACAAATGGATTGACAGATTCAAAAGGTTGCCGATTCAGTTTCTATTTCACAAATATATTGAGTAACTGTGGTGTGAATGTAATGTTTGACAATGACACACTCGAGCCACGGCCTGCATTAATATAATCACAGTATCGCTCTTCTTTCATCCTGACAACATAATTCAGTTCAGTGTTGTTTCAATTCAGTTCACTATCAGTGTCAGAGCAGCATATTTAGTGTCACTAAGCCTGAGAGTATTTTGTTTGTTTGTTTGTTTGTTGTTTTGCTGTCATTCATATGGTAAGATGAAATTCTGGTGGCTTGTGATTAGTGAGAGCAGATACAGCAGATACTATACAATGATGATTGAGAGACGAAATAAATAAACACTTATCACAAGCCTGGTGATCACATTTGATACTCGTCTTTAAACGGGAAATAAATGAAAGGATAATCAAGGAAAGCTGAGCTGCTTCAGTGCAATAAGCGTTTATTTGGAGATATTATTAACAATTAAACATTTATTCTTATGTTTACAGAAAAAAAAAGACTGTAAAGAAAAGGTGGACATTCATACATTCACGCTTAAAGAGTACAAACTTTATCAACCAGATGACAGAAGGCAGACAGTAGATTATGCACAAGGGGTTTTTCACCAATATTTCATCATGTTGATCATTTAGAAAAGTGCCCATCATAAAAATGAGACAGTAAGCTTTATAGGGTTAATCCATAAGTTGGTCTGATTTCTCATCAGTTAGACCAGCTGTAACATGTTAAATGTGCCCGAGTCACACACTGTATAATATAAAATATATTTGGGGGGAGTGCATGTACAGTTCTCTCTCAACTTCAATACCACGACTTAGGTGCCCTTGAGCAAGGCACTGAACCCCCAACTGCTCCCCGGGGGCCACAGCATAAATGGCTGCCCACTGCTCCGGGTGTGTGCTCACAGTGTGTGTGTGTGTGTGTGTGTGTGTTCACTGCTCTGTGTGTGTGCACTTCGGATGAGTTAAATGCAGAGCACGAATTCTGAGTATGGGCCACCATACTTGGCTGAATGTCACGTCACTAATAATATACCATTCTCAGCTCTCTCACACTGAGCCATTTGATGTCAATCAGCTCCTGAAATACACAAGGGCCATGAGTCGTGCACATTTAGCAGATTTTAAAGCAAGTGCATTAGCTCCGGATGGAGTGAAAGGTGTAAATGTTGATCCTCACCTCACAGTACACAATATCTACTCTGTAGTCCAGAGGCAGAGAGCCCAACCAGAACAGTGTTGAGCAAAACACAACCTGCCCACCATCATCATCTTCACCACCCATCCACCAACAGCTATTTATGAGGGCCAATGCCAAGCCTGAGATCACACATCAACAGCAACTCTCAGGATCTTATAATCATTACTATCATACACAGCAAGCATTTAAATGACACCTTCACACTTATTTTCAGAAATATATTACTAACAATACCTTTACGGAAATTAACCTTGGTTCTACTACAAATAAAACCAATAAACATGGCTTCTGTAATTAAATAATGGTAACCACAAATTAACCATGGTTTTGCTACCCTAACCATAGTTTAACCAGGGTTTATGAAGTAAAACTGTGGTTCTCTTACGAGAGCTCTCTCGCACTGCGTCTTAGCTAAGACGCTACGGGAAAAGTCTCTTTTCACGAATTACTGAAGCAAAATATTATCCTTAATTTTGTATTTTTGTAAAGCGCATTTGCAGCAGTACACAGCCATAGGCGAGACGGCTCGTTCGCTCATTGGCAGTGGTGGACAGTAACGAAGTAGCTTTACTACTGTACTTAAGTACATTTTTCAAGTATCTGTACTTTACTGGAGTAGTTTTATTTTGAGTAACTTTTACTTTTACTTCACTACATTCCAAAGCATAAAATCGTACTTTTTACTTCACTACATTCCATAAAACATATCGTTACTGCCCAATGTGCCTATAATATATCACGTGCTCCGACACGCAGAAGAGGTGTTTGATTCATCATGAACGAACTGAGTCTTTTCAAAGTAAACTTAAATCGGATCGCAAATCGCACCAAACGATTCGTTTACGAATTAGAATGATCCGATTGCAGCCTGCTGTCTATGGATTGCAGCTGTTCTGGAGTCGACCACTCACTGATTCAAATGAACCGTTTAGTGCGAGTCTACAGAAAAGAACCGGGACATCTTGTGAGCGCGCGTGCGTCTGATGTTGCTAAAAGTAAGTTACTAATGTCGAAATTTTGGATTAATTATTGTAACTGAAAATCATATTTAGGTCAAAATTGTCAGTTGTTTGGGAACTAAATCCGTTGTGAAGACTGTTCTATTTAAGTCCACTGAAATGCTCGAGTGCAGACGATGCAGACACATCAATTTTAGGTAAAAAAAAAATAAAAATAAAAAAACAAACATTAAAATTACACAGATTAAATACAATAACTCATGCACGTTCAAATTCCCCGCTGCCGTAATGTTAACAGTTTTATTAAAATGCTACCATCCCTATGTGACGTCTGTTTTTATATTGTTTATCAACAGTAACGTTATATTGTTTGGATTACTAGACGAGTAGACAGACATGAATGTTTATTTATAACCGTACTGAAAATAAGTAAATATTGTTAGCTGATGCTAACTGTCTAGCTAACAAGCTTGCTGGTGCTATATATATAGATTACATCTGGGGAGAAAAGAAAGGATGTGATGTTCAGAACATGGTAACTACAGTAATTATCAAAGTGGGAAGAGATGCACCCTGTTTGGCCAGGGGTGTTTTTACACCACAGACAAGGTTTGAGAAGGAAAAAATCCAGGGGCGTAACCATCTTTTCAGAAGTGAGGGGGACAGAAATTATATAGGCTATATGACATTTCTTTAATCTATATAGCTTACCAATCAACAATTTTTGAACAGTAATATTTTTTATGTTTTTAAAGAAGTATCTTCTGCTCACCAAGCCTGCATTTATTTCATCCAAAGTACAGCAAAAAACAGTAATATTGTAAAATATTTTTCTTTGCCCGAAAACGGGCGAAAACTTGAACGTTTTGAAATGTTTAATTTTTTTGCTTCATCGGATGGGGATGAAACTTGGTGACTTTTGTTGTATTACCTATATGAACACACAAAAAAATCAAGGAGATGATTCTGATATGTTAAAGGGTCGTAAAAAAAAAAGTCACACTTAGCTTCCTCCCGCCCGAAAACGGGCGACATAGGAAATGAATGGGAAATACGAAAAAATAGGAAAACTCAGAGAAACTTTTGGTGGTACAAGCTACAGATCAGCAACTGTGCTGAAAAAAAGTGTACAGCAATGAAGGGGTGACACTCTAGAACATCAAGAGTGCAAATAAGATCCCCCCCCCCCCACACACACACACCCACGCACACAAACACACACACACATACACAGATAAACTGGCGACTGCAACAGCAAATTTGTAGAATATTCCACATAAAAATCAATAAATGAAAAAAAAAAACTTGCTCAAATGCACACACACACACACACACACACACACACACACACACACACACAGAGAGAGAGAGAGAGAGAGAGAGAGAGAGAGAGAGAGAGAGAGAGAGAGAAAGAGAGAGACTGGTAAGACTGCAACAGCAAATTTTGAGAATATGCAAAAATAAATAAATAAAAAATACAAAAAGAGACTCTCGCTCAAATGCAACACACACACACACACACACACACACATTCACTCACACATACACACACACACACACACACACACACACACACACATTGTGTTCCCTTTCTAACCAAATGCTATAGTTTGATTGTAATCATAATGCAAAACCTGATACTTATCTAAACATTTTTGTTAAGAAAATAAAGTAATCATCTTTTAGAATATCTAAATGTATATCTAAATAAAAAAAACGAATAAGATAGAGAAATCATGTCTAAAACAACAAAAGGAATCAAAAAGCCTTTCTATATAGGATATATAGGAAGCTATAGACAGCCTACAGGCTGGTACAGGACATTACACAAAAGTGGCTATTTTTTAAAGCCACTAGATGAAGTTCTTCTCCTGGAACATTTTTTTTTAGGCTGGCACTCTATTTTGATGTGAAATGCTGCATTTATTGAATTTTTTTTTAAAATAAATATAAAATAAAAAATGATATATTAATTCTGATGGAAAAATAGCTCATAAAAATTATATAATTAATGCAAAGTATCATAAAAAAAATCAAAAAAATCTAAATAATAATCAGAAAAAATTATAGAACAAAAATATATTTGATTGGTTATCCTGGGAAAAAGTAAAGTACAATTTTAAGGCTTCGCCCGTTTTCGGGCGGGAGGAAGCTAAGTGTGACCCATTTACGAAGAAGCCCAGAGGGTTAAAATAACTTTTTTCCCTATTTGAATGTATTTTAAATTGTAATTTATTCCTGTGATCAAAGCTGTATTTTCAGCATCATTACTCCAGTCTTTAGTGTCACATCCTTCAGAAATCATTCTAATATGCTGATTTGCTGATTATCAATATTTAAAACATGAGTATTTTTTTTTCAGTATTCTTTGATGAATATAAGGATCCAAAAATTAGCATTTATGTGAAATAAAAAGCTTTTGCAACACTGTACACTATATATCATTCAAAAGCTTACAGTCAATATAATTTTTGTTTTTTGGAAAATAAATTATAGAAATGAACACTTCTACTTAGCAAGGACTCTTTTGTGGGTTCGAGTCTCAGGCCGGCAACACCATGACTAAGGTTCTCTTGAGCAAGACACCGAACCCCCAACTGCTCCCCAGGCGCCGCAGCATAAATGATGCCCACTGCTCCGGGTGTGTGTTCTCGGTGTGTGTGTGTTCACTGCTGTGTGTGTGCACTTCGGATGGGTTAAATACAGTGCACGAATTCTGAGTATGGGTCACCATACTTGGCTGTATGTCACGTCACGTCACTTTAAATTGATCAAAAGTGATGATAAAGACATAATTTTCTATTTCAGATTATTCCAGATTTCTATTTCAAAATAAATGCTGTTCTTCTGAACTTTCTATTCATCAAAGAAACCTTATTTTTTTATTATTTCTGAAGGATTGTCTGACTGGAGTATTGATGCTTAAAATTCCACTTTGAAATTTCAACAAATTACATTTTGAAATATATCCAAATAAAAAAACAGTTAATATAAATAGGTTAGTAAAAATATTTCACATTTTTTCTGTTTTGCTGTACTTTGGATCAAATAAATGCAGACTTGGTGAACAGAAGAGACTTCTTTAAAAAATATTAACAAGCTTACTGTTCAAAAACTGTTGACTGGTAGTGGATACAATAGGCAACTTAAATTTTTCTCAAATTTCTAACTTTTAATTGGCTTAGAAATCTATAACTGCTGGACAATAACAAATAATAATGATTTGTTTATATACTACAAAATGTTTTTGTCAATTAGCACTGCATTGTTCATACTTTATTTATCACCTGCTGAAGATGACTTGAAAAACCATATATTGTTGCAATCGTATGTTTAATGTCTTCGTGTTTCCAAAAGTTTCTGGCCTTTTTTTTCTGTGTAAAAACTGCTTTCATACAGGATAGCTGGACGCTTTTGCCCATATTAGGAATTTCCTGATATGACTTTCTGCGCGAGAGCGCCCTCCGGCTTCGAGTATGAATGAAACACACACTGCAGGAGAGTTTAGCGCTCTGTGATGTTCATCTCGCTGTATTCTGGGTCCGAATAAAATATCAAATCATGTGCAGACTATCCCTTCGCTTTGAGCTTAAATCTATATTTATTCACACCAGCTCCTGAAAACCTCAATGCGAACACACTTGACCGAAAAAGTGTGGGGGACGAATTTCCGTGATACAAAAAATTATAAAAAATGAAAAAATCATTATGAAAATATAATTATATTTTCCTTTAAAATGTTCTTCCTAACTTCAGGCCTTATTATCATGTCATATATAGTCCTAACTGTGATGTTCTGTAAAACCAGAGCCGATCAGCCCTATACGCTCACTACGCAAGCTGCGTAGGGCCCCGCAAATTACTCAAGGCCCCGCCTCCTCCTCGTGTCATAGCGCGTCACGTCACCGTCAATTAATGTTTACAACATCCATGACAAAATGAAGCGAAACTATCCTCTGGTCACGAAAAGAGGGAAAAAAAAACCTTGAAAGTGAACTGCGGGAACAACAATCAGGTAAACTTGTCTTCTCTCCTCTCTAAGTTTGAGGTCAGCAAAGTAAAGTTTATACTTGGGTTTATGTGCATTTCTGTTGTGTTTTTTCGGTCTTCCTAACCTAGCTGGGCAGGCAGGCAGTGCATCTCTTGCATCACTTTGTGTCTGACAAAAGTGAGAATAAAATACAATTATTTATTACGTTTGTTTTTGATAAACGACAAAGTGCAACGGTGTTTGTTTACTGCAGCTCGGAAAAGATAACCGCGTCGCGTGTTATCATGCGTTCATATGCGCATGCACGAAATGAAATGCGCATTTTTCAAGCAGAAATATATGTGGAGACCAGACAGACTGTACAATATATGGGCGAGAATGATTTCACTCCTCATCAAAAGTGCACATTATACATACATACTTTTAAAACAAGACACTGATTATCTAGTCTCAGTCAATGTGTAGTTAAAAACTCTATACAACTGCACTACACTAATTATGCAAGATGGAAAGCAATGTATTGATAATTTGACAGTGATTGACTTGATTTATAGGCTATATTGAATTTAAAATGTTGATTAGCTGGACATACTGGTCAATGTGTGAATGCACATCCCTCAGTTAATAATAACCATAAATCAAGAATTGCTTCACCATATATATTACAAAAATAAAAAAACCTTTAACATGCTATGGCAAGCCATTTTAGCTTTTATTCATTCACAGCTTATGCATTTTTGATATCAAGCATTACATTTTTTTACTATTTGCAATGTGAATTCTTGATTATTTTTACTAATAGTTAGTCAATAATAGCTAATACTAATAATATTAATACTAATAGCTAATAGTAATACTTATAGTATTACTTATAGTATTACTAATAGTCTACCAATGTCTATTTTTGATATCAGGAATTACATGTTAACTTGTACAAAAGTTCATTCTTGATATCAATGATGTCATCACTCACAGGGATTATTGATATCTGCATAACTAGTTCACTAGTTAAATATTACAAGAGCCAAGCCATAGTATAAATAGTATTTTATATTTGAAAATGTATAAAAGAAAATTGGGAGCCAGTTTGAATGGGTCTGATGCAGCTTATAAAACGAGTTATCTATAATTTGCAGGTGCTATTTGTCAGTAGAGGAGATACTGGACCATCAGCCAGTACAAGCACAGACTCAGTTGATACACATCCAGCCTCAGCCAGTACTAGCACAGACTCAGAACAGCCAGCTTCATCAAATACAGTACAGCCGTCTTCAGAAAGTACGAACACAGTGACAGACCCAGGTGAAGTACAGGCAGCCTCAGTCAGTACTAGCACAACCAGAGGTGTACAGCCAGCAGCAGATACAAGCAGCTCAGACCCAAATAGAACAGTTGCCGCTCCACCAAATGACCCAGCAGATTGGCCCCCCGTCTTAACAGACTTTATGAGGACTGAGTTTTATCTCTCCTGTTTCTGTAAGATTATGTAATTTATAATAAATGACTTTATATATTTTGAGTATTTTATTATTATATAGTTATTATTATCATCAACAACCACAATAGTAATATTAATTATATAAATTTATATATATATATATATATATATATATATATATATATATATATATATATAGATATATAGTTATATAGATATAGATATATGATTTTTCCAATTTAGTTTTCTTATTTATGTTTACGTTAATATTCACTTACTTAATAATATTCACTTGTTATCTTAATATTCTATAGGAAATACTCTATTCAATAAATATTGTTTGTTTGAACCTCATTCTGTTCTATATTGTTGTTCTATATTGTCGACTGTTTTGTTTAAAGGAGGGAGGATTGTATTGGGATCACTGAAGTGTCAGGTGTCACTGTGTGGCAATGGCAAATGGTTTACATAGCTCACGGCGTCACGGGTCAGTTAGAGGGCCCCTTAGCAGAATTTTGCTTAGGGCCCCAGGGAGGTCAGGATCGGCACTGTGTAAAACAACAAACTTCATCTCTCATCTCTGGTCATCTCTGTTTTCTCTCATGTACATCACAGTGTAAGCTTTCACAGTGAACATCACTCTCATCAGCGTAGTCCATATCAACAACACAAATATATCTTGACTCCATATAGTGGTTATTTTGGAAAAAATCCCAGGTATTTTGAGCAGTAGGATTATTAAAAATATGTTCGAATATAAAATTTAATTAAGTAGCCTATATAAAATTTCAGTACTTTTTTACTTAAGTACATAAAAAATTGAGTACTTTTGTACTTTCACTTGAGTAAAATTGAAAAAGGAGTACTTTTACTCTTACTGGAGTAATATTTTATTATATGTATCTGTACTTTTACTCAAGTACTTGATTTGTGTACTTCGTCCACCACTGCTCATTGGCTTGTTCTGCGGCAACTGCACAGCCTATCGAGTGCGGGCTGATGCAACATCAGACCAATAAAGGCGCTTCGCGCCCTTCTTGCCACTTCCCGCCGAAACGGGTGTGGCCCAACCTATAAAAGGAGCTCGAAAAGGCTGACTCACCTGATTTTTCATCTCTTCAGCGAAGCTCACGCATCGCTGGACCACGGAGGAAGCAAGCGCCGTCTGAGAAAGCATATCAGCAGGACGAGCCATTCTGAAGCTGCTGGCATCGCCGCCTTCCACTGCCGTTCCTGCTGCGCTATCCGGCGCCTATATCCTTTCAATTCTGTTATATCCAGCTGTTCTTTATGTGTGTGTGAGTTCGCCCTGCGACACACACTCGTAAAAGAGCTTGCGTCTTTTTTAAGATGCCTTCCTGCGGCTCGTCAGAGCCCCACTCAGCAAGGGAGACCGGTACGTCATCTGTGTCTCCTGCCTGGGTGAAGATCATGCAGCGCTCGCGCTCGCTGACGGCGGATGCCCCCACTGCGAGCTGTTGCCATGGTGACTCTGAGGACTCGCCTGGCCTTTTTCTCTGAGCCTGCATTCTCCGCTGCGCTGAGGCGCGGTAAAATCATCGATTCCAGCGGATTCCGGAACCGTCTTCAGCTCAACCGAGCTCACCGGTTCACCCTGCTACACCGGCCCCCCCTGCATTGCTTCCCGGTGGGCAGCGCCCGCTGTTTGCCGGGGCGTCGTCCGAGGAAGTCGATCTCAGGGCCGCGTCGGGGGAAGAGGACACGCGCTCTCTGCTAGCTTCGGGCGGTGAGGGCTGGGCGAGCTCCGAGGATCTCGCGCCTTCTGCTCAGAAGCCCAGCAGACGAGCTCACATCGAGAAGGAGCCGGGGCGAATGCTCGCGTTGACCGCGACGAGTCTCGGCCGCGCGTGGTCTGCACCAGCGCCCCCCCTCTCGTTCCCGGCTGGATGGTATGTTCCTTCGGATGAGCGTACTTCTCAAAGCCCGCCTCATTTCTTCCTGAGCTTCACGAAGAGGTGGCGAAGGCTTGGAACGCTCCATATTCAGCGCGAACTCGTTCGTCTGACTCACTAGCATTCTCCACACTGATGATGCTAAAAACAGGAACTACCAGTCACTTCCGCCGGTGGAACAGGCGATAGCGACGCACCTTTGTCTGCCCTCTGCTGGACGGCGGCAAAAGCGGTGTTGCCATCTAAAGCATGCTGCATGATGCTGCGTCTGCACTACTCGCGATGGCTGCTTCATCGAAGCGCCGGTGTACGAGTTCCGCTGTGGCCGGGCTCTCACCTAAGCGCGCCGCTGTTTTCAGTTCCAGAGATTGTGACTGTTTCAGCGTCTTTTGCAATGCGCAAGCCTGCAAGGTTGCCCGCTTGCCTGAACACAAAAACCGTTATCACGGCTACCCAGATATTTCCCGAAAAAGGTGTAATTTCTGGTGTCCCGGCCACGGCCGATGGTGCTATAAATGTAGTGACGATGCCCACTGCTCAGTGCCCATCTCCACATATAAGCACAGCCCTTCACACAGGGCTCGCGCCCATAAAAGCGACTCAAGTCGATCACGAGCACTACATAGTAGACGTGCCCACTCCTCAGTGCCCACAGGTCGAGGAGGAGCGATCTGCCCGCTGTGATCAGCGCGCTCCCCGCCTCAAATGCACAGCACACCCGAGCGCCGCCGTTGCCCGGTCAACAGAGCGCGCTTCGCATCCAGCCCTTAGCCATTTATGCAGATGCATGGTCAGCGCTTCCAGGGGTTTCGGATTGGGTGCTAGGCATTATAAAGAGAGGCTACTCGCTACATTTTTTTTCGACGCCCTCCGCGCTTTTCAGCGCGCGTCGAAACTACGGTCAAAACAGAAGTAGCACACATACTTCGGGCCGAAATATCAAAACTGTTGAGCAAAGGGGCTGTAGAGCCTGTGTCTCAAGCTCAAAGCGAGGGGGGGCTGTACAGCAGATACTTTCTGGTGCCCAAGAGAGACGGGGGTCTCAGGCCCATACTGGATCTAAGACAGCTGAACAAGGCATTGATGAAACGCAGTTTCCAAATGCTTACAACCAGGAAACTCCTCGCGCAGATTTGCAGAGGGGACTGGTTCATGTCAATAGATCTGAGGGAGTTCCATGACGGCGCGGCTGTCGCCACAGCGCATGATGGGCATTCAGCGCGCAGCGAGTTCTTTCCGCTGCGGCGCGACCGTGTCGCTCAAACATTCCGCATGCGCCCCCTGCAGTTCTGGCTGAAGACGCGGGTGCCGCGCAGAGTGTGGGCGTCTGGCCGGCTTCATCTCAAGGTCAATCAGAGCTGTGTCACAGCTCTGGCACCTTGGACAGCGAACAGCTGGTACCGATCAGGTGTAAGCCTGGGGACTTCCCCGAATGTGAAGATGGTGTCGACGGACGCCTCCGCTTCGGGATGGGGAGCGCTGCTCGAGTGCAGACCGTCCTTTGGCCTATGGTCAGAACGGGAAAAGATCCATCATATCAACTGTCTGGAAATGCTGGCAGTGGAGAACGCGCTGATGCGCTTTTGTCCCCAAATCAAGGATCACCACGTCTTAGTCCGTTCGGCCAACATGTCTGTGGTGTCCTACATAAATCGCCAGGGCGGTCTTGGGTCCTGAAACCTGTACAGGCTAGCGGAACGCCTCCTGGTTTGGGCTCAGCGCAACGTGCGTTCGCTGAGGGCAGTGCATGTGCCTGGGCTACAGAATCTGGGTCCAGACAGGCTGTCCAGAGGCAATGTTACTACGGGCGAATGGTCTCTACATCCGCAAACAGTCCGGCTGTTGTGGAAGAGATTTGGCAGGGCGGAGGTGGACCTCTTCGCGTCCCACTATAACACTCACTGCCCTGCGTTCTTTTCCAAGAACGAAAGCGCGCTGTCACGGGAATGGCCGTGCTGCCCGCTTTATGCTTTCCCTCCCGTCTTCCTCCTTCCGCAGGTGATAGAACGGGTGAGAGAAATGAGATGTTCAATACCGCTTGTAGCACCTCTTTGGAAGAACCAACCATGGTTCCCAGATTTGATGCAGTTAGCAGATGTCGCCCCGTGGCCAGTACCGTTGAGGAGGGACCTCCTCTCGCAGGCCAGGGGCTCGATTTGGCACCCTCAACCGGAGTTGTGGTCCCTCCATGTGTGGGCGCTCAACGGTTACCCGCTGATCTCGCAGTGGGAGTGCTGAATACCATCACTCAGGCTAGAGCTCCGTCGACACGACGTCTGTATGCCTTGAAGTGGTCGGTGTTCTCCAGCTGGTGCACAGCTCAAGGTTATTCACCCCTTAGTTGTGAGGTGACGGAGGTTCTCTCCTTCCTACAGGAGCTGTTGGATAAGGGCAGAGCCCCATCCACGCTCAAAGTTTATGTGGCGGCCATTGCAGCGTTTTCTGAAACAGCGCTCGGTCAGTCAATAGGAAGGAATGATTTGGTCATCCAGTTCCTCAGAGGAGCTAGGAGGCTGAATCCTCCCAGACCTCCATCAGTACCTATGTGGGACCTCGCGGCGGTTTTGGAGGCCATGAAGGGTCCCCCTTTTGAGCCTATCCAATCGGTTAGCCTTCAGCATCTGTCGTTCAAGACAGTATTCTTGTTGGCTCTCTCTTCGGTGAAGCGTGTGGGTGATTTGCACCTGCTCTCAGTGAGCCAGTCGTGCTTGGAGTTTGGGCCTAATGACTCAAGGGTCATACTCAAACCTAGGCATGGTTATGTGCCGAAATCCCTCAACACGCCGTTTCAGGTTCAGGTTATTGCCCTGTCTGCCCTGCCGGTGTCAGGAGAGGATAGAGACTCGAGTCTTCTTTGCCCTGTCAGGGTTTTAAGAGCTTATGTGTCTCGCTCTGCTGCCTTTCGGCAGACGGAGCAGCTGTTTGTCTCGTTCGGTGGACTTTCCAAGGGAATGGCTGTTTTGAGACAGACTCTATCCAGATGGATAGTTGACGCCATAGCGTTAGCTTACGCTTCCAGGGGCCTTCAGTGCCCGTTGGGCGTCAGAGCACACTCCACAAGAGGCGTCGCCTCATCGTGGGCGTGGTCTACTGGGATCTCCTTGCAGGATATATGTATGGCGGCAGGTTGGGCCTCGCCGTCTACATTTTTCAGGTTCTATAACCTGGAGGTTCCCGCCTTGCAAGCAAGGATGCTGTCGGTATAGTCGAATCAGGGCCCTGAGGGGGATTCTGAGTTCATGGGCGCTATGCGCTGCCGACTGTTTTGCGTAAGACCCGCATTGCCACATTGGTCAGGCCTTGCCTCAGCTGTGTGATGTCATATTGCCGCATCTACGGATGCTGCTAGATATGGGACGGAGGGCTTTCCCCCTTTTCTGTCCTGGACTCTCTGTGAGTCCCTCAGGTGACTGTGCACTGTAAATCCTGGGCGTTGCTTCAGGTTTATTGGTGTGTGATCCCTGCGCGCACGGCGTTTTGCATTGGGTTCCCGTAGCACCTTAGCTAAGACGCAGTACGAGAGAGCTCTCGTAAGAGAACGTACTGGGTTACTAATGTAACCTCGGTTCTCTCTAGAAGAGCGAACGAGTACTGCGTTCTCTGCCGTGCGCACAATTCACTCTGGTTCGCTTCGGCGATGAAATAAATCAGGTGAGTCAGCCTTTTCGAGCTCCTTTTATTGGTTGGACCACAACCGTTTCGGCGGGAAGTGGCAAGAAGGGCGCGAAGCGCCCTTATTGGTCTGATGTTGCATCAGCCCGCGCTCGATAGGCTCTGCAGTTGCCGCAGAACAAGCCAATGAGCGAACGAGCCGTCTCGTTTATGGCTGTGTACTGCTGCAAATGCGCTTTACAAAAATACTAAATTAAGGATAATTATTTGCTTCAGTATTTCGTGAAAAGAGACTTTTCCCGTAGCGTCTTAGCTAAGACGCAGTACTCGTTCGCTCTTCTAGAGAGAACCGAGGTTACATTTAGTAACCGAGTACGTTATACAAATGGTAATCAATACGTCACTGGCATTACATTTTTACTACAATAAAAAAGTTTCGTAAGGGTAATATAACCAGCTATGTTCAGTATTCTGAGTAAATACCCAACAAACACAGAACGTTCCTCTAACGTTCCCATTAGGTTCCCATTTGGGTATTTATTTATTTATTTTTTATTTATTTTTTTTTGGGGGGGGGGGCGAATAAGAACGTTCTAAGAACGTTTTTTTTTTTTTTTATAATTAAAAGGGTTATTTTTAGGTTTAATTTTATAACCAGAGAACCTTCCCTGGACGTTCTGTGCAGGTTATTTTTAGTCTTTATTTTTATAACCTAAAGGGAACGTTCCCCGGAACTTTATAGCTGAAAATAAGCCAAGGTTAAGCGTAGTCTGAAAAGCATATCATTAACTGGGTTTGTTTGTCTTTCTTTACTGCGCGCCTCTGATCTACACGCGCTTCTCAAGGACGCGCTCTACACATAAAACGGCGCACATCATTTAATAATTAATGGTCATTTCGTTTTATTGACTGACTAGCATTCGTTTATTTAACTCTTTATTGAAGAAATACTTATAATTAATATATACTATAGTACATATGTGATTTCAGGTCAATTTGATACATCTTATAGAAGAGAACGTTAACCAGAACGTTTAGGTTTTTTTTTTTTTTTCTGACCAAAAGAGAGAAGCACATCATCATTAATTCAGTGGTAAGAAACGAATGAAATGTTATTCTACTTAAAGTCAAATAAATGTCATTCATTTTTAAATGTCTGAAAAAAAATACATTCAATATTTTGTTTGAAGTAATTGTTATTTGGTGTTTAAGAAGCGTAAAATCTGTGTTATTATATGGTACACGGTAGTTAAACGGATAATGCAATCTCATTTAATGTTTCGTATGATGGTTAAATGTTTTCTGATTATCTTTAATGATTTAACAATAGTTTAAAACAAGACAAGGTTTAGTTCTGATTATTGAAGCACGTCTTCCTGCACGCCGCTGACTCTCGCATGCGCGAGTGCTGGATGATCGTTCTCGGAACGTAAATAGAACGTTACTTTTAGGTTAAGAGAACGTCACCGGAATGGCAGTTGTATACTTGTATTTTTTTTCTACAATTAATAAAAAAAAGAGTTATGACAAGTTCTCTTTCAGTGTGTTTGCAGTAGTCTTTTACCTGCCAATGAATCATTAGAAGTCTTGAAGGGATCTCCTAAATATAACAAATCACTGTGCTACTGAACGTTGATTTTATTTTGTTAATAACAGCGAATAATCTATAAATATAAATAATGGAAATTCCTTCCAATCCCTTGTAAATAATTTTAAGCAATTCATTTTAACACCATATAAGAAATTAGGCTTGCACAACAATATAATTTGAGACTAAAGACCAAAACTGTGAAGCGTGAGCATTGTTAGAAGAACTTAAATGTATTTACATCAGTAAGGCATGCAGTGCCTGTAAAAACTGTTATCTGGTTGGAAAGACATCGCAGGGGAAGTATCATACAAAAGAGATTCTGTACATGTATCAACAACTGAACCCCAGTAGCAAACTACAGGGTCTGAAAACAGTAGAATAACACAAACACACCTAACCAAAAAAGTGAGCAGTACCCAGTGCGACGTACAATCCATGACAGCTGAAGCAGTACCATTTAAACCCACTGAAGCATACAAATATAGTCCCCATTTAAACAAATGAGGCGGTTATTGTTTCATGTATTTTACTACTATACTACAAGCCTGGAAAGTGTGGATTTTAAGTGAAGAGCTGCCAAATTAAAGTAGTACAAAATTCAGAGAGGTCCAGAAGCTTTGCTTGTGAAGGAAGATCTGTCAGTCCATTCTGCCACTTCAATAGGATCGATTTGTGGGAAAACGACAAAAAACACTCTTTGTCCCAGATACGTAGCCCACTCTGTAACAAAGAGGACACACACGTATGTTTACTTCACAAACAAATGATATAATTTCATAGTTATAAAATGTTAAAAAATCCTGTCATCATTTACTCATCCATATTGCCCTTCCAAACCACACGACTCATGCAAAGTGTATTCCAAGTATTCTGAATATGATAGCTTTGTATGAGAAACAGACGTAAAATGAAGCTTCAATTCAGTTAAAACCTTTGCTTCCACAGTTGTGAAAAAATGAATGCACTTCATTGAATGTGTACATTAAGTGCTAGTGTATATTATACATTTGATATATTAACTCTACTTATAGATATTATATTATACACATATTTAGATATTATATTACTGAAGTTAAAAGCCATTTAGTAACTGTACCTAAAGATACACTTTCATGACACTTAAGTAAACATAAGGTTCATTTTGTAATAATGTCAAAATAAAAATAGATTTTAAATGATTGTTTTAATAACATTGTGTGATGCTATATTGACTAATATATGAAAGCACATGTAAAAATTATAATTTGAACTATAGTTTGTTGTTTAATATTACATTTAAAGGAAACTTATATTTCAAACGTGTTTAAAGGGATACTCCACCCCAAAATGAACATTTTGTCATTAATCACTTACCCCCATGTCTTCTTCGGATCACAATTTAAGATATTTTGGATGAAAAAATAAAATATTTTGTTATTTTTGTTTTCTTTGCGTACAAAAAGTATTGTAGTCGCTTCTTAACGTTGCAGTTGAACCACTGATGGCAGATGGACTCTTCTGACGATATCTCTCATACTTTCCTGGACCTTGACAGTGTTACTTACTTGGCAGTCTATAGGACAATCACAAGCCTCCCGGTTTTCATCCAAAATATCTTAAATATCGTTCCGAAGATGAACAAGGTTTTACAGGCTTGGAATGAGATGGGGGTAAGTGATTACTGACTAATTTTTCATTTTGGGGTGGAGTATCCCTTTAAATTGCAATTTCATCATTACAAATGTATTTAAATACATGAAGTACACATTTCAGTAGAAATGACATTAAATTTAGTTTAGTTTAGTTTACCATCAATGCTTGTCAATACATTCAGTAGCACACTTTAACCATATTATTATATAAAATATGATTAATATAAAAACTAATCCACTAAGAAAATTGCATATAGTCATAGATGACTTTATCATATGACTTCAGAGGTCTTGGAACAGTGCATGAGTCAAACGGACTACCTTATAATGTTTATTTGTCACTTGCTTGTACTTCTGCAGCAGAATGGAAAAGAGCAGCAGAATGGAAATGAACATTCTACATAATATTTCATTCTGTTTTCCACGTAAAATTTTTGGACCAGAATAAGGGTGAAAAAATAATTATTTTGATATGCATTTTTTTTCCTGTACCTATAGAGAATATAAATTGCTCATCCAGTCTCCTTACCGATGAAGTCATATATGCATTTTGGCTTGTCTTTCCAGTAAACTCCCAGGAAATAAACAGGCACTCCAGTGAGCATAATGACCAGCCCCACTCCACACACCAGCGGATCCGAGTGCAAACTGAAGCCCAGCAGTAGAGCCCAGAAGAGCAGGTAAAACACCGGCACCAGCAGACTCACCTGACAAGAGGAAAAACCCCAAACTCTCATATTCACCCAGCTGCTGGATCTATGCAATATAAACATTATCTGGAAGTGACTGTCCTGCTGTATGATGCACCATATTGTTTTATGTGATGTAGATAGGTGTGATGTTCATAGGTTCATGAACAGGCTGTTTGTGATATTTGTATATAACTGAATACCTTGATGGGCCTGTATAAGTTTGGCTTCTTCCATCTGTAGTAGAGCAGGCTAGCAATAGTGACTCCATAAGAGAGGTAGTTGATAAAAGAGACATAGTTTATAAGGTTGTGAGTTTCTCCAATGCATAAGATCACAATTGTGGCAGAGCACTAGAATACAAGAGAAAGAGGAAAAACAAATAAATAATGAAGTTAAACAGAACAAACTACACTCTGAGAAGTAACACAAATGGCTTGTAGTTACATACACAGACGAGCAGAGCTGGAATTGGTGTGCAGTGCTTGAAGTGGATCATAGCAAGAAGGCTGGGTAAATGTCCTTCTCGTGCCCCGGAGAAACACAACCTTTTGTAGTCAAACAAATGCACACAGAAACAGTAAACGAATAACAAAGAATCACTGCCATAATCAGTACTGCTATATTCTGCCTATACAAAAAGTATGCAAGTTGCGTAGGGCCCCTGAACCACTAAGGGGCCCCTAGCCCTCAAAGATGATTTAATGATTAGGGTGTATAGAATTTGTTTATTTTTTTATTTTCCAATAAAAATATCATGCCACATTGCGCTTCATTCCATTAAAGTGGTGCACTGTCGCTGTTTTAACTTAAATAGTTATGTCATAGTTATGTCATAGTTATGAACATAGTTAGGAAATTAATCAAATGCTTGTGAGTATACATCTGCATTTGGTCTTAAAGTGACAGCAGCCAATAAACTTAATGCAGCTACTCTCTGAGTAACTTCAGTAAATTTAATAAGAATTTAATTAATATGGTGAAGACTATGCAGTGCACAAAATGTTCAGAAACATTTTCAGTTTGTCTGCACTGACATTATTGGACGAGAACAAAACTTCAACTGAATCAAACTGCATAATGACGTTATTGTCTTCTATAGAGCTGCTTTATAGCTGAAACAGTTATACAACATCGCCACTTATTGTGACTCCTATTCTTAAGAAACCCTTATTTCAACCAACGGTATACAAAATTACAGACCTATATCTAACCTGTCTTTATAAAGCTGCAGAATTGTCTGCATACTCACTTGATCTCTGACATTTTTCAGTCTGGCTTCAACTTGCTTCACAGAACTGAGTCCACTCTTTTAAAAGCTGGTGACACTGGTAAAAATATAGCTTTAGTGCTTTTAGATCTGAGCTCAGCTTTTGGTTTAATTGACCAAAAGATTATCTTTTCTTGACTGGAATGTACTTAAATGATTCCAGTCTGTCCTATCCAATAGTAGTTTCTCAGTTAGTTTAGGTGCCCATTTGTCTTCGGAGAATTTCTTCACCTGCGGCGTACCCCATGGATCGATTCTGGCACCTCTATTATTCTCTTTATACATGTAACCTCTAGGATCCAGACACAGGAACAGTTTCTTCCCTCAGCAATCCATCTAATGAACACTTAATAATAACTGTGGAACACACTACACTATTTATATTTATATACACATACACTTATTTATCTAACACACATACTTAGTGTACACTTAAATTTTGCACATAATATACCTGTACATACATAACTTATTTTTGTAGTATCCCTGCCATACAATTGTCAATTTGTATATTGTCATTCCTTACCTATTTGTTTGTATTTTTTGTATTTTTCATTCTTTTATTATGCGTTTTTGTTCTGTTGCTGTCATTCTGTTGCACTGCGGAGCTTCGGTCAGGAAAACAAATTCCATGTATGTGTAAACATACCTGGCAATAAAGATCATTGAATTATGTGAAAATATTTGGTGTGTCTTACCACTGTTATGCAGATGACACCCAACTCTACATACCTAAACAACACAAGAGACTAGAAGCATTTCTTCATGAACTTAATCTGTGGCTCACTAACAAGTTCATGTTTTCCACATGACTCGACTAATTTTAATTCATTATATATCTGGGTTTCTCTCTTTTCTTCTGCTTAGCTGAACTGAACTTGTTTCATAACTGATGAACTTTACACAGTTATCGAACTGAATCTACTGACTGGAGCTGAATAATGACACTATTGTCTTATTAAGTCTGCTCTACTGCAGAACTTGGATTTGACTCAAATTTGTAGTATTTTGGACCACTTATTCTCTTATTTTATTCAAACTGTTTTGAAACTATCTGTATTGTAAAAAAATATATATATAATAGAGTAGGAAAACCTAAATCTTAATCTTGACTTTAGGAATAACAGAACTGACAGATCTAGAGACACTTTTAAAATGACTGAAGTTACTGTTTGTCCGTTTCCTTCTTTTAGTGTGAACATTCATAGTATTAGATTTGTGCACATTTTGTCACAATATATTATCACCTGTAAAAAGTGACCCATTTCCTCATGAGGTAAGCTAACAGTAAAATGAAATAGGAATACTCTTACCTGGAGGAAGTGAAGAGGTAACCATTGATGCCCCCAAAAGTGGAGAGTGCCACAGAGATCGGCATGAGGGTGGAAAACACCCCGAGAAGTTTTTCACCGAAAGTCTAAAGCAAATGAAACAGAATTACACATTCAGGCCATAATCGCTTGCCCATTAATAAGCACAGTTTATTGCCATTTGTGTAGTTTTTGCACTGTACTTACTAAAAAAAGTGTTCATAACAGGCACAAATGCACCCACAAAATCAGTGCTGATCACAATTTACACAATATAATTGTCAATCTTGCGCACAGTTTGTTAAGGATGCAGCACACTACTACAATCATACTTTACTAAGCCTGTACAATATCACTCCACTATTACAATCCAGATCCCTGAAGTTATAAATCCATCCTTGAGTAATAATCTGGCGCCTTTAATGAACTAAATGTTTTAAGACACGAAGAGTCAAAGGTTGTACATACAACAGCCACTGCGTTGGAGGACAGCAGTTCCTCAGGAGACATAGAGGAGAAATACGCAATGTTTGTGAGCGTGTACACAAATGTGACCAGTGGAATGGAGATGTAAATGGCTCGTGGCAGATTCCTGAGAAAAAACAAAAAAACATATTATGTAAATATATATATACACAGAGTATGTGTGGATAATGGTTCCTAGTTAACTATGGAGTAGGCAGCAGTTCCCTCAAGGAGTACACAATATAATCCAAAATAACTATTTATTTAACACCAAAGAAGAACAAGAAGACAGGAATCGAAATCGCATGCAACTCAACTACAATACTGGACAAGGAACGGAAGGAAACACAGGGCTTAAATAGACAGATAATGATCACCTGAAGAACAGGTGAGAACTAATTAGGAACCAAGGAAACTAACTAAGGCACACCAGGAACAGGACAGGACACCAAACCAGAGCAAAACAGAAGACACATGAGCCAATAAAACTGTTCCAGCAGACTTTGTCAGTACAGCCAAGTAGGACAAGTGATATCAGACTAACCTCCTCGGATCCACCACTTCCTCTGTGACGTAGTTGAGGAAGTTCCAGCCGCTGAAGGCAAAGGAGGCATGAAGGAAAGCCAGAGCAATCTGCCCAATGGAGGGAGCTTTATTAAACATGAACGCTGTCTGTGGAGTCAGGCTCTCATAGTTACCTGAGGACACAGATACAGCTTTGTTAACTGGACCATTAACAATATTTCTAGATTAACATCCTGGATTGACACAACTATCCATTAATAATTAAGAGTATCAGATATGACAATTTTTTTGAGGAATTTTTATTTGTTATTAGGAGTTATATAGTGACAACTGATATTCACATCCATTTAATGTCAGTCTGATGTTGCAACCCGATCTCATGGCAATTCATATGTATTTTAGGAGGTGGCTAATTTGTACGACTTCGTATGACCTTGCTTGTGCACATTTGTACGTTTTGTGAATAATCATACGTATTTTACGAGGTGATAAATTGAAAGGAATTCATCCAAATAATTAACCCCTCACAGAAAACATACAAAATACAAGTGAGGTCGTACGAATTAGCCACCTGGTTTAGATTACAAACAGGAATTTCATCTCACTTTTTGCCCATATAAATAGCAGTGCCATATGTTATGAATAGGCTGAAAGTGCATATTTTTTCTCAGTTTGTTTCTCGGAATAAAACTGAGTTTCATAATAGGGAACACAGTGTTTTTTCGTCCTTTTACCTCCAAAGATCTGCACTAAGCCGACAGTAATGATGAGCCCTAGAGCCAGCAGCTTCCCCACGGTGAAGGCGTCCTGGATCCGTGTGGCCAAACGCACACTATAGCAGTTCACCCATGTCAAAAACACTGCAAATATCCACATACACAAACATTAAAGATTTTTTGGTGTCTCGACTGAACCTCTTTAATAATGTGTGACTTTAAATACAATGTTTTTTTTTAAAACAGTTTCAAAGTGAAAACTATACGACTTGTTTTAGGATTAGTTTGTATGGGGTTCTTGACAGAAATGTGGGAATGCTAAAAAGGGGAGTGAACTTGTAATTCTATAGGCTCATCCATCAGTGTCACAGCTTACACACGCTTTCATAATAACCTTCCCTCCACCGAGAGAAGTTGAAGTCCAATTGAAACAAATAGATTTGAATGAGAACAAAACAACGGGAGCAAAGAGCAGGTCTGTGAGGAGATGGAAGGCCTTGCGTTTTCCTGGAGCTCTCTCGCTGCTGTTGTTTTGGTTTGTGTGAATGATTCCACATACCGGGCTTGAATAATGAGAGCTAATGCAGCAATCACATGCTATAGAGCCGTCGAGTGCTGCTGGCACAGCTCCAGAGCCATAACTGTAACCGGGACAATCTCAGGGAAAACACGGATGTACTGAAGTATGCAGCCTTGTACTGAAGTACTGAAATAAACGCCCAAGAGGGTCTGTTCAAAAACATTTAAAGAAATCCCACTCTTTAAATGATCATATAGGTTTTCCAAGACCATAAATAATACAAAAATATGATGCCACTTTTCTTGACCTGACTAATTTATCTGGATTTTAGGTGCTTTAGTTTATTTAAAACTATATATATATATATATATATATATATATATATATATATATATATATATATATATATATATGTATATTTAATCATATATTTTAAATATTTTAGGAAACTTGTGGAGCCCTTGAATGTTTCCTGGGTCCCGGCCAACTAGTTTCACAAGTTTCACTTAAGGTGCGAAATATACTGAAATACATTATTTTTAGACACATGGACTACTTTTATGATACATTTACGATAATTATGCACACTTGCTGCTTATTTTTGTTTTCTAAGTTTGACCACCCCAGTTCACATTTATTATATTGGAAAAGGTGAAGTATTTCAGAAAGAAAGTCATACAGGTTCAAAAGGACGTGAAATACTTTATCCTATATTATCGAAAGCATTCAGGAGTCAGGGTTTTGGGAAACCTGTTTGAAAACAGTCATTATATTTGCAGTTTCGCTTAATTCAGCAAAAAACACACTTCAAATTTTACTTTAATCCTGAGGTTAAATTCTGCTAAATCCTCAGGTTCACTAAAACCATTTTATAATATATACATTTAGCACTATGCTCTATACATTCTGTCTGAAACTATGTTTAAATAGCAGGCTGAATGAATGTGTGTATTGAATACATACATAGAGAAGTCAAGCACTCACGTATGCAGATGGTGGACAGCATGCGTGTGGCTATGTATGGAGGAACGCAGTGTGGGAAAACAGGCTGAAGCACGTAGTTCGAGAAAGTGAGAGCGATGACTGCCAGTGTGGTGGGATACATGATCAGTACTGCACTCCATAACAGCAGAAACCTAGAGAGCAACACAGCACTTTCAGAATCTGTGATGGATGTTTGATTTCCATTCACGTTTAGTAGATCATATATAGACCTGTCATACCCCACGAGACCACCAAAGATCTCTGTGACGTAGGAATAGTCTCCTCCAGATTTGGGGATGGTGACCCCTAGTTCAGCGTAGCAAAGGGAGCCCAGAGCAGCGACGCCTCCTCCTAACACCCACACCACCAGCGCCAGGCCAACCGAACCCGAATGCTCCAGAACACCCTTAGGAGAGATGAAGATCCCTGAGCCAATAATGTTACCTGAGGAAAGAAAGAAACACAAAATGGCCCAGTCATCCATTGAGCATGCCTGTGTTTTATTTTTATTTTTAGTTCAAAATATTTTATATATAAAGCTAACCAATAGATAATGATGATGATTACATTTGCACAATCAGAATGTCACTTTATAAACATATGCACAAAATCTCTTTGGAGGACTTCTTGGAAAATATACTTGTAAAAACTCTCAGATAAATAGTGAGCACAACAAAAACACACTGTTATTTATTTATTAAAAACTTTTATTTTTTTTTACTGATTGTCGCTTTTACAATTTACAATGTACTTCTTCTGATTCCTCAGAATTACATTTAACACACACACACACACACACACACACACACACACACATATATTTTAGTGATATCAAATGATTAATCGTGATTAATCACATCCAAAATAAAAGTTTTTATTTACAGTGTTCTGTCTATATTTATTATGTACATATAAATACACACACATGTGTCACGGCTTACGCTGCTGGAAGGAACACGGAGCCGAGGGATAAACGAAACAAGGATTTATTAAATCAAACATAGGCAAGGTAAGGAGCAAATAACAGGTGGCAAGTGGCAAGTGGCAAGTAACAGGTAACAAGTGGACAAGTAGACAAGTAACAAGTAGACGAGTAGACCCGACAAAACAGAACTGAAAGGACAAGGCTTTTATACAAGGGATAATAAGGGATAATAGGGAAAACACAGGTGGATGGAATGACTAAATTAACAGGGACATGGAACACATGCGGAAATGACTAGACACACCTGGGAACTAATCAAACCACATAGAGACAGAAACTGGGTCACAGGGGCAAAAACACACAAAATGAGTCCAGGTGTGTGACAGTACTCCCCCCTCCCGATAGGTGCGTCCTCGCACCGTAGAAACAACAAAGGGAGGCCAGCAGACAGGGACCACAGAGGAAGGAGCCAGGGAGGAGATGACGGAGGGAGGAGCCAGGGAGGAGACAGGAAGGATCTGAAGCAGGAGGTACCCAGCAGGACCCAGGCCACAGCCATAACGGCCCAAGGTGGAGCCGACGGTGGAAGGAGCCATGGAGGAGGGATGGTCACCGACTCCAGGGACTCGACCCACGGCAACGGGGCAAGTGGAGGAGGAGCCCGAGGCGGAGACGGAGAGCCGAAGAGCCAGGGTGACGGGGAGGAGCCGGAGGTCCTAGGCGGAACTGATGGCTCTGGTGACTGACGCGGGGATGTGGATCCGGAAGGCCGCGGTGAGGCCAGAGTGACCGAGGACTGAGGTGTAGCCGAGGGGATGAAGGAGCCTGACGGAGCCGGAGGGACGGAGGGATGAGGCGAAGCCGGAGGAGTGGAGTCCCGAGGCATAGGATGGACGACGCCAGACCAAGGCGGAGCCGGAGGGACGAGGGAGCCAGGCAGAGCCTGCGGACTGCCGGGCCACGGCGGAGAGGAAGGAGCTAGGAGCCATGGTGGAGCCGACGGGTCAACGGGCCGAGGCGGAGTCCAGGCCTCAGAGGCTGGAAGCGGAGGTGAGGGAGACGCCGACCAAGGCGTCGCTGGAGGATGGCGGTCCCGCTGAGCTCGCACCACAATGATGGTAGGCTGAGGGCGAGCAGAGGGGCAGCCAGACGACAGCGGAGGAGGAGGCAGGAGTGGGTGGGAGGGTGGGAATTTTGGAGGAGCAGGCATTGGAGTAAGCTCTGGGGCTGGAGCCCTTCCTGGGCTTAACGGAGGATCAGGAGCCCGTCCTGGGCTTAACGGAGGATCAGGAGCCCGTCCTGGGCTTAACGGGGGTTCAGGAGCCCGTCCTCGGCTTAAAGGAGGATCAGGAGCCCGTCCTGGGCTTAAAGGAGGATCAGGAGCCCGTCCTGGGCTTAAAGGAGGATCAGGAGCCCGTCCTGGGCTTAACGGGGGAACAGGAGCCCGTCCTGGGCTTAACGGGGAAACTGACATAGGTGAATTGGAAACCCCCTCATTTTGACCCATTTGGCGCTCCACATTTTGCTCCCTCGTGGTGGGCAGTTTCGCCGGCTCTCGCACCTGGTCTGACGGGTTGCTCTCTGGCTCTCAGTCATCGGTGGGCTCGGGCTTATGCCTCGTACCGTGGGGGGATTGTAGGCTGGGCTCTGGGTCCAGAGTGGACCTGGCGAGATCCTCCATTGGGCCGACCGTGAGAGGTGACCCATTTCTCACCAGATTCCACTCTATGAATGCGGCGAAATCCTCCCGAGGACCATCTTCGGGCGACAACGCTCTGCACCTGGAGTTCAGGCTGGCGTGATAAAAGGTGCAGAGCGCGTGGTCCGGGTAGCTGGTGGAGGTATTCGGGGCGATAGAGGGGATCCATGACACACTACGGAAAGAAAAAGACTGTGAAAAAACGGAAAACAAAACGGAGAGAAAACACGCAGTTTTTAACTTTTTGGGTCGGGTCTTCTGTCACGGCTTACGCTGCTGGAAGGAACACGGAGCCGAGGGATAAACAAAACAAGGATTTATTAAATCAAACATAGGCAAGGTAAGGAGCAAATAACAGGTGGCAAGTGGCAAGTGGCAAGTAACAGGTAACAAGTGGACAAGTAGACAAGTTGACAAGTAACAAGTAGACAAGTTGACAAGTAACAAGTAACAAGTAACAAGTAGACGAGTTGACAAGTAACAAGTAGACGAGTAGACCCGACAAAACAGAACTGAAAGGACAAGACTTTTATACAAGGGATAATAGGGAAAACACAGGTGGATGGAATGACTAAATTAACAGGGACATGGAACACATGCGGAAATGACTAGACACACCTGGGAACTAATCAAACCACATAGAGACAGAAACTGGGTCACAGGGGCAAAAACACACAAAATGAGTCCAGGTGTGTGACAACATGCAAGTATATATCTAAGAAACGATGTTTTTTATATAAATAAATATATATTTATATAATATCAATTATATGAATATAAACATGTATATAAACATTTTCTAAATATATACTGTATATGTGTGTGTGCATATATAATAAATATACACAGAACACACACATATATTCTGTAAACAATTTTTTTTATTTTGGATGCGATTAATCGTTTGACAGCATATATATATATATATATAAACCAATAGCAACAATAACAATGGGTTTATCTTTGCCTAATTAGTCTCAATTGAAGAAGGTTCCCTTTGTGACAACTTTTTATTTATTTATTTTTTTATATATATATTTATTAACTTTTTTAACAACATATATTACACACTCACCAGGAACAAAAATACAAAATGCAGTATAGACACATATTAATGTCTTCGCATCATTACAACTTAGCATATCTCAATTTGTACAGGACTCACATCCACAAGACTAATGAATTAAAACACACACACACAAAAAAATAAATAAATAAATAAACTATTAAGGCCTCCTAATACAAATACATCCTATAATCTCACATATCTTCAATTGTCTCCTTAAACATGTCACTATCCTCCTTCTCTATGAAGGATCTAAAGGGATTCCAAACATCTTCAAAAGTCTTACCCTTTCCTTTAATAATATATGTTATTTTCTCCATTGACATATTCAGTACCATCTACCTGAGCCACCTTTTTATGCTGGGTGGTTCTAGATTTTTCCATTGTAAGGCAATGAGGCGTTTAGCTTGTAAGATACACATAGAAATAAAGATACATTCCTTTGACTTAAGCTTAGGATACAAATGCATTAGAAAAATCTTTGGTCCAAAAGGAAGACTTACATTTATTATTTTACCAATCATAATATGCACTTCTTTCCAGAATTTCGATATTTCTTCGCATTCCCATATACAGTGGAAATAGGTGCCTTTACAAACATTACACTTGGGACATGTATCTGGTATATTTTCATTAAATTTGTTTGATAATACTGGAGTTATGTATACTCGCATAAGCCAATTATATTGTAACAACTTTAATCTTGTATTGACTGTTTGTACTTGAGCATCTTGACAAATCTCCCTCCATTCATCTGGTCTTATCTCCTCATTAAGATCCTTACTCCATGCTCCTAAATGAGAGCTAGAAGACTCCGGGGAGCCCTCTACCAACATATTATACAGAAGTGAAATTCGACCCTCCTTTGTGACAACTTACTCCATGTGCTGTGCCCTTTTCTTTTCTTTTCTTTTCTTTTCTTTTCTTTTCTTTTCTTTTCTTTTCTTTTCTTTTCTTGTTGTTGTTATTTTTTTAATATGGTCTAATTCCATATTGAATTTTGTGTTTGTGGCAACTTGCACACAAATAAAAATAATAATAATTCTGGCTTTTACTGGTAATTAGTTTAGATGACCATTTTTACTAGTTTAGTTATTTAATTAGCGACCTCAAAATAGTAAGTATCTACTATTAATTTTGGTCATAACTTAATTTTAAGGTTTACATTAAAATCTCAAATGACAAGTATGGTCTCAGGTACTCAAACAAAAGATAAACAACAAACAAACAAATTAATAATAAATAAATAAACAATCGAATAAATAAATAACTATTTACTGAAGTAAAGACTAGCTCTGCATGCATTTGCCTGCCAGTGATCCCTGAGCTGATGAAACAAAACTGATTTGAGTCTCTCCAACCCTTATATTTAGAGATCTACAGCACTACATTAGAAGTACTAACCCAACAACAAATAGAAATATACAACAGCAAGCAACATGGCCGGTCAAAATCAGCCGTGTGACCCTGCTGTAGTACCTGGGAGAGTTTCAGGCCCCTCACTAACCCACTTCCAGCAGCTCTTCTCTCAAGCACCCAAGTGTCGTACGAGGAGATTACGTAACAGCAGGCATAAATAATCTGCTGCCTGCACAGAGCCGGCTGCCATCAGACACACAGGGAACAATCTTTAGCTTTCATTCGGCTCCTTGAACAGGACAAACACATCTGAGAGTGCCCACACCGTGCATACCAGCTTAGACCTAATCAAACTTATACAACTACACATATCTGCAGACTTAAGTTGTTGTTGTTGTTGTTTTTTATAAAAAAAGAAATACAGGATAATAAAATTATTAAAGTTACTAAGTTATTAATTACCTAAATATACTAAATAGCCACACAAACACATATATACTCAACCAATAATTAATTATTAGCTCACCCAGGAGAAAAAAAATCAATAACAAGCTAATCTAAATAAAGTAGAAATATTTAACATGCATTAAAAAGTATAAAGTCTATAATGTATGTTATATAGTCTTGTTAAATTCACCACATATATATGTGGACTAACAAGATAGCGAATATCTGCGATGCATTTGTCTTTTGAAGTCTTGATGAGTTCACATGTTGGCAGAATGGCCCCTAGTCAAGAAGAAAACAAGTTGTAAACTTTCCTTACCAATGATGATCGTGCACGCGCTCAGAAGCCCGATCTCCTTCTTGAGTGTCACGCGCTCAGGGATGCCGGAGTCGTGTTTTAGATCGCGGTCTTTCATCATGCTCCTCCGAGCCTCCGTCCTTTTCCTCTCTACTCCATCCATTTCAGCTCGCGCACGAACAGAGAGCTGTGCTGCCTCTCTTAAGTCGCTTCTGGAGACTGAAGCATGATGAGAGAGCCGCGCAGGCGCCGCGTCTCGCGCTCCGGACAGAATGTTAACGAGAACGAGCATCTTCGCACTGGTCCACACTCGCCAAACCATCTCAACCATTGGCATGGTTATTTTCAGGGTTAAAATCATTGTGATGTTTTTTTTTTTTTTTTTTTTTGGAAAATTACCAAGTGGATATTACACATTGTAGCTTTAGAAATAACCATTTTGTTCGATTCAACATTAAATGTATTACACGTAAAGATTTAGACTAGAACGGCCAACATAAACCATGAAATATAAAAGAATAATATAATTTAAGAAACATCTCAACATTTAGATGCGTTCCTTAATAATATAAATACGTAATATAACATCAAAATAAAAATAAGTATTTTTAAATACAACATTGAATTATGAAACACTTACACATTTTTTAACAATTTAAGAATATATTCTGAGCAATTAGTTTTACGCATTGTATAAATAGTTATAAATAGTAATAACACTCATATTACTCCGTTAATATGAAGGATTTTTTCGTTTTTTATTTTATTTCTTTTTGTAATTTTAACCTGCATTTTAAATTACACTGTATTATGTCTCTTGGGGTTACAGTGGATAGTGGATATGTGGTGGAAAATCACTAGTATGCTACAGTTTATATATATATATATATATATATATATATATATATATATATATATATATATATATATATATATATATATACACACAGTACAGACCAAAAGTTTGGACACCTTCTCATTCAAAGTTTTCTTTATTTTCATGACTATGAAAATTGTAGATTCACACTGAAGGCATCAAGGGCTATTTGACCAAGAAGGAGAGTGATGGGTGCTGCGCCAGATGATCTGGCCTCCACAGTCACCGGACCTGAACCCAATCGAGATGGTTTGGGGGTGAGCTGGACCGCAGACAGAAGGCAAAAGGGCCAACAAGTGCTAAGCATCTCTCGGGGAACTCCTTCAAGACTGTTGGAAGACCATTTCAGGTGACTACCTCTTGAAGCTCATCAAGAGAATGCCAAGAGTGTGCAAAGCAGTAATCAAAGCAAAAGGTGGCTACTTTGAAGAACCTAGAATATGACATATTTTCAGTTGTTTCACACTTTTTTGTTATGTATATAATTCCATATATAATTCCACATGTGTTAATTCATAGTTTTGATGCCTTCAGTGTGACTCTACAATTTTCATAGTCATGAAAATAAAGAAAACTCTTTGAATGAGAAGGTGTGTCCAAACTTTTGGTCTGTACTGTATACACACACACACACACACACACACACATTTCCCCACTTCCCCTAAACTGATCAACAATTGCAGGTATCAAGCTACTAAAGTGCATTATAAATGAACAATTATTATTATTAGGCTTAATTAATTAAACTTAATCACTTGATGTGTGTACTGCATGACATCTTTGATTTCCTCTTTTTGTTATTTAAATGGAAAATGTGTGCCTTTTTACCATTTGAGTCATTTATGTGTGTACAAACAAACAAAACAAAACAAGATAAACGTGTTGTTTGGTGCTTTTGGAAAGAAAATTTGGGTGGTTTGAAAATGTGCTAAATAGCAACACAATTGCAAAGCTGGCAACACTGGAGAGGATCGGGACTTAAACTCAGAACAACAGAAGTGCAACAGCCTTGTTTGACAAAGCACTTTGAAAAGGACAGTAACTTAACAGAAATTCTAATAAAACTAAAAGTAGTTTACACCATGTTCACCGAGGCAATATCAGCCAATAATATGATCTAAAGAAGAGTAGCTGAAAAGACAGGTCCAGGATGATCGTCTCATCCACACACACATGTGTTTGCAATGCAGAGGATTCCTTATTCATCCTGAAAGGAATTTAGGAAGTCAAGTCGTGAATTTGTGGCTGTAGCTTTCCTCTGCATACAGATAAAGGAGGCCAGTTTTCAGCTGATCCCCTTGAGGAAAGCCGTTGAGAGTGAGCTGCTTTGTAGTCCTGCAGGAAAGCTGAAACTCTGCCAGCAGTGTGTGACACTAAAAGAGGAAGTCGAGCAGAAAACCAATAGATCACAGGAGCTACAGACTGAATGTGTGCTGACAGAGGGAGACAGAAACTAGATTACAAACTAAAAAAAAAAAAAAACTGGCTGTGGTTACAGTTAAAAGTACAGTATAGCGAGTTTTAAGATTTAGAGATTTAATTTATATTAAAACAATTAAATTGTGTGTGTGCACACAATTTAATTGTGTGCACACAATTAAAAAAGTAAAAAGTATATACTTTATAAAAAGTACTTTATAAAAGTAAAAAGTATATATATTTTATATATAAGTATATATAAAATAAAAAGTATATATTTTACTTTATATATATATATATATATATATATATATAAAGTAAAATATTCAAGACACCAAAACAACTATCAAGGTAACAGATATTAAACTAAAACGATTTAATACACTTTAATTCTACAATAGAGGATGCAACATAACATAATGTAACTGTGGAAAGAAAAAAAAACACTTAGGAAACAGGACAAAATTAAATGAAAAAGAAATCAATTTATAGTTTCAACAGTAAACTGTACATTAGTTACATTTACAGTAACATATTACTGTAAAATAACAAGGAACTTATTTTATTATCAATTAACATGTTTAACTTTTGAATTTAGAGATTTGGCTCGGTTTGAATTAAACTAGCCCTTAAGAGTCTGAGACCACAAGTGAGAATGTTGTTTAACAGGTTCTAATCTTATACTGAATTTTATATTTTTGACATCTTGGCAGAAAGGAAATCCAACCTTTACTGCAAATTAGGTCACATGGTAAATGTCACGGATTTGGTTATTTGATTTGTGACATAAAACGGCAGAATTATCATCATTTTGTGTTTTTGTCCATTTTATACCTAAATCCAAAAACCTCATTACTTTACAACAAAGTTTTAATGAAAATCTCAAACGACTGATGTGGTCTCAGGCCAACTGTACAACAAACACATTAATATCATTCCATGTTTCTAGAAATACCCCATAGTAGTTTTCATGCAACTCAAAAAAAATATAATAAAAAAATATAAAGTAAATAAATGAACACAAACACAACAACAACTTCCACTTAGAGATGGGACTTTGGTAAGGAACAAACACTACATGTAACTGAGTCTTTAGCGCCACCTTTTGTCCTTCTGTTATTCGTAACATGCATTCCTATGTGAACTGGTTGTGGAAGAATGCAGTGATATGCTGCGCTGTGGCCTGTCCCACGATAGGCTCCAGCTCATGCACTGAAGCTCCACAGAGCTGATGGATACTGGGGAATCGCTGGAGGAGCTGAATGGCCTTCACCTTTCCGACTCCAGGAATCTGCAGAATCAGACTCAACACCACTGGCTCCAGCAGTCTGGACACGCTCTTCCTGAGGAACGGGTTCTCCTTGTTCTCTCCAAGAACCTGTGGAGGACGGATGTGTTAGGATCTCTGCTGATGCAAAACTTTAATTCGGTAAGATTGTTATGTCGGCACTAATGATGTTCTACTTCTCCAGTCGGAGATCACTAAAAATACTGTTAAAGAGGTGTGTGAACTTGCAAGCATGATGTCAGACACTGTAAAGCCCCTTTCACACTGCACGTCGGACCCGGCATATTGCCGGAACATTGCCGGGTTGCCTTCTGTGTGAAAGCAAACACGTCCCGGGATTGATTCCGGCATTGAACCCGGGTCGGGGACCTAGTAACATTGCCGGGTTCAACCCGGGACGAGCGCTGTGTGAACAAAAGCCAGATCTAATGCCGTGTCGAAGTGATGACGCGTGTTATCGCGCTTTTCTTTTACCGGCTGTTTTGAAGGAAGATCAACGTTCGCGACGAAAAAATATGTGAAAACTGTAATGAAGCAGAGATCAGTTAGTTCCTCACTTTCTGCACTGACGCCGAGATCGCTCGCTTGCTTCAGTGAAAGTATAACGTGCCTAACGTTTTCGACTCGTACATTACACGTCACGCCCTGATGTCACGTGTCGTTACGGGATCTTTACTGGTTGTGTGTGAAAGCACGCACATATCCCGGGTCATCACTGGCAGTGTGAAAGTGCAAGATCTAGCGACCCGGGAATAATTGCCGGAACACTTTACCCGTGTATTTGCCAGAATGGCAGTGTGAAAGGGGCTTAATATGCTCTAGTCTCCTCCGTGCTTACCATGGTGATACTGACTGACAGAGTGTCACACACTCTGTCACAGATTGTCACTCAATGGCTCGATGTCTAAGTGGTTCGCGCAGAATAACCTAGGTTCATAGACAATTGGACGATTTTTTGGTGGAGACCTGACTTGAAAAGAGATGGCGATGTTTGCACTGGCTCCTGTATACAGGCCACCAGGACACCAAGAATAATTTTCTGATTTTCTATCAGAGTTAGTGCTGGGAGCAGATACATTTTTAATTGTTGGTGATTTTTTTAATATCCATGTTGATAATGAAAGAGATGCACTGGGATCAGCATAAATAGACATCTTAAACTCTTTTGGGATTATACAACATGTCTCAGGACCTACTCATTGTCAAAATCATACTTTAGATTTAATACTGTCACATGGAAAGGATGTTAATGGTGTTAAAATTATGCAGCCAAGCGATTATATCTCAGATCATTTTTTAACTCCATATAGCTAAAACTGTAAATTCTACTCCTTGTTAAAAGTATGGTAGAACATCTCTGGTTACTTCTGTAAACATGGTTCCCTGAATAGGGAACAAGACACTGTGTCCTCTAGAGGTCGCTATGGGTAATGTGACCTGTTTCTGAAGCATATATTGAAAAACACCAACAACACGTTGGCTGGCGACAGCCCATGACTTCACTACCGATGCGACTATAGTATAAATAGGCCTCGGGAGAACACGCCATCCATCTTTGTCTGAAGCTTGTGTCCGAAGCATGGCAGGAAGCTAGAGGACACAGTGTCTTGTTCCCTACTCAGGGAACCATGATTACATAAGTAACCTGAGATATTCCCTTTCAAGGTAACTCCGAATTGTGTCCTCTAGGTGTCGCTATGGGTAACGGTATACCCATGCCACCATGCTGAGGGGAGTACAGGCCAGAACTATGAGAGCACTAAGTACCAACACTACCATTTCCATGGGAGTTGCCCCTGGGACGTTAGACGGCTGTCCGTGAAATTATCACTTACGGTCAAAGGCCTAGGCTACATACCCAAACTTACCTGTTAGGGCTAGACTCCTGGGCCCGGGGTAGAGCTTAAGGCTTGCAATCAAGAATAGATTCCTTTAAAGGGATATGACCAAGAGCCAAGCATCATACTGAGTCTTGGCCTGTCACACAGGGACTACTGCTTGCTCTCGCATAATGTTGACGAAGGAACGGTCTCAACAGATCCCTAGTAGCAACACCCTGTATATATAAATATCCTGAGGATACATAGGTGGAGTGGTGCCAAGATGAACGGGGCTTTTACCAGCTCAAGAAAGGTCACGAAGCAACTACACGAAGCTCTCACCATATAGGATTTTAGAAAATAATACTAGCATAGTACTAGCACTTAGAAAGTGTGCAAAGACTTCACATGCACACTTACCATGACATGGTTTTTAGGATACCATTCTAAGGGGCTCTCATGGCTCTCTGAAAGAGCAGTTCATAGATGGAATGGTACATCCCAAAACTAGGGATGGGCATTTTGGGAAATTGATCATTTTGATCATCGATAGGTTTCAAAAACCATTCATCGATTAATCTTGGGGGGGGGGGGGGGGGGTGGTGCATGGCCATAATGTATATAATGAAAAAATCTGAAGATTGTTATGAAAATGAAAAAATAAAAATAAAAATCTGACATGAAAATCTGTCTATGAAAACATGAACACATGATTAGGACAGGTTAGATTATGATTATGATCAAGCATGTTATTAATAAAGGAGCAAGAAATATTTGCCTGAGGTGAAGAGTACTATACCAATAAACGGAAGCTAATTCTATTACACATCCTATGATAAATCAGATAACTGAGATATATATCAGACGTAACATTACAACTTGTATTAGCGCAATAGGATGCTAAGTTATGCATTAGACAGAGAGAGAGGCAGCTCTGATTGGTTGTTTCTTACCGGGAGCGGTTGAATTTCTGCAAATGGCAATAGGACCACTGGGAGGAGCCAGAGGAGCGTGATTTTTTTACAGATTATCTGTCTCATATTCTACTGTCAGGACATAATGACAGGTTTCACAAATACATTTTTACAAAAGTTACCTACTTCAGCTAAGTTTTATTTTTAAGTTAAGCTTTATTTTCCATAAACCACCTGCGCGTTTTCTAAGCCATATGAATTAAATTATGCCCACAAATAAGACGAAAAAAAAAGCTCGGCTGCATTATTATAACATCAGTAATAAAATAATAACAATAATAATAGAAAAATAAAACATTTAAGAGCAATATCATTATCGGGCATTGCTTATATGAGCATAAAACGAATCGCTGATATGCAGAGATTTCAGCATAATTGTTCATGTTAATTAATCAGATGTAGACTAGCTCTTGCAACTTTTATCTGAAAAAAATTAGCCGATGCAGATGTGAACTTGACCGAAAGTGTAACTCACGAAAGTACAATAAATTCACATTAGTGTCACTATCGTTATTTTTTTTATGTATTCTAATATTTAATTAATATTTTGTATTCAATTTGCACTTTCTGATCAACCAAAATATTATTTACATATTATTTAACAGCATGGAAATCACTGATTATTGCTAAATAATTGAATAAAATTAAAAATATATTTAAGATAAAAACTATGACAAAAAAAATAATTTAGATTTTCGTCATCCTTACGAATGTGTTTACTGTAATTAGGCTACAAATAGATCCAATGCATTTTTATTTTATAAAGACCATTTCATTATTTGTCTGTGATTTAAAAATTAACACAAAGATACTTTTTCTTTTTTGCTACTTTATTCAACTGATTTTGTTTTTTGCAGCATATTTTGATCCAGCGGTGAAATATAGTTTTTAAAAGATAAAGAAAAAAGTTCACCAAAGTTTAACCAAACAACTATTATAAGGTATAAAACAGAGACCAAATAGCCTAGATATTTTAACGATGGCTAAAACTCAAAACTAAAATAATAATATTATAAAAAAAGGATACTATATTAACCATGACCGGTGAAACATTCAAATGTCTATTCAAAAAGATAAGTCGGTCTACGTGCTCAGATGAGAGCCGAGTGCGCAGCCTGTTCACATTTAGTGGAATAAATCGCTCCGCTGGAACAGATGTTGCAGGAACAGCCAGGTACCACTGGACAAATATGCTTCGCTTTGTAAACTGATTCTCATTTACCTTCCACCACAGTTAAGGAAAACTTTAAACCTTCTTTGTCCCTGAAACTAATGGGCAGCAAATCTTTCACCACCATTTCAGCGAATAGCTTTGTCGTCTTCTCGGTTCTGCCTGCGTTGCATTTAGATCTTACGGCAAGTGATTCAATGCTAGTCTGAGTTGCCGCTCTGTTATCGGCAGATATTTTATGTACACATTTTAGATGATAGTGCATTGTATTTGTTGTAGATTTGTGTGACAGCTTGGCGCTGCACAGCTTACCCTGAACTGTACTTTCATCATTCTTCTCAAAGGGAAGCCAGCCATTGCTACGTGACTTTGAGGCCATGATTATCTGTCTTCTTACGTCTTTTGAGGCATCAAGTGGGAAGCTAACCAATCAGAGTTCAGGGCGCCGCTCAACATGCTGACATAACCAATCAAAAAAATAAATAATTCGATCATCGTTTACGTGATCGATCATCACTGTCGCGGTCGAATACTCAATCACTGTTGCACATCCCTACCCAAACCAATATGTTTGAGAGTCATCAACTCGATCTATGGTATAATGCTGGAGTGGCTATCAGTAAATATCTAGCTGAGGGGAGGGGTAAACACCCAGCTCTCAAATGAAGACTACTGAGGGGGATGTGCAGCATTTACCTGAGTTTGTAGACAGTGTTTGCATGAGTGCGTTCGCCTTACACAGGTAGAGCGATGCATTTGTGGCAGTAGTTTCACTTGCGCTTGATTTCTGAGGTAATCTAGCGGTTGGGTGGAGCATGTTTAGCTCCCGCAGGAGCTGAATGCATGCGGTGCGTTGCATCGTGGTGTATCATATCAGACCTGAACCAGACAAATTAAAGATTCGATCAGGAGCATGGTTGAAACATGAGGAGCTGAATTCCACAGAAAGGCAAAACAGGATGTTGTAAATCAATTCCCATCACCACACGTTGGAAGTAAGTCCACTAACTAGCAGCTTGAACAGCTTTCAACATTAGAAACAATTATGGACAATTCCAATTCGGAAAAGAGAGTGTAAAATTTGGAGCAAGTAATCAAGATTGATGGTCAAAGAGATGCACAGCATGACCATCACATGTAAACCAATGATAGTAATCATGATCGAAAGATCTTTGGATTGACTTCCCCCACCTAGAAGAAAGAACTAGACTGAAATTCTTTTAAGGGGACCTTTCAACCTCTGGTCTCAACAGAAAGTCCTCATGTCAAAGAATGGCATATAAACTGTCTTTTACAGATGTAGATGCACCAAAACGAACTTAAAGACTTAACAGAATATCAGTTCATTGCTTAACTACATATTATATATGTAACCCACATATTTGATTATCATGTTTCTAATCACTTACCGTGGATGTCTTTTCAATAACTACTGAATAGCTTAAGGATTCATATTTATGTTTAGTATGTGTGTGTTTGACTCTTCTTGCTTGAAACGTTTCTTACCATCAGTTATTTGTCAAATAACTCAGAATACAACATGGATGACATATCAAATGGTTAAACTGAGAAAATGTATCATTCTAAGGGAAAAATAAGTGATTTTAAATTTCATGGCACCAACACATCTCAAAAAAGTTGGGACAAGGCCATGTTTACCACTGTGTGGCATCCCCTCTTCTTTTTATAACAGTCTGCAGAGCTCTGAGGACTGAGGAGACAAGTTGCTCAAGTTTAGGAATAGGGATGTTGTCCCATTCTTGTCTAATACAGGCTTCTAGTTGCTCAACTGTCTTAGGTCTTCTTTGTCACATCTTTCTCTTTATGATGCACCAAATGTTTTCTATGGGAGAAAGATCTGGACTGCAGGCTGGCCATTTCAGTACCTGGATCCTTCTTCTACGCAGCCATGATGTTGTAATTGATGCAGTATGTGGTCTGGCATTGTCATGTTGGAAAATGCAAGGTCTTTCCTGAAAGAGATGGGAGCATATATTGTTCTAGAACTTGGATAGCGCTGATAACAACTTGGGTTGTCCTTGTCCTCTTTAGTCCGGATGACATGGGGTCCCAGTTTTTCAAAAATAACTTAAAATTTTGATTCATCTGACAACAGAACAGTTTTCCACTCTGCAACAGTCCATTTTAAATGAGCCTTGGCCCAGAGAAAACCCATGCGCTTCTGGATCATGTTTAGATATGGTTTCTTTTTGACCTATAGAGTTTTAGCTGGCAACGGCGAATGGCACGGTGGATTGTGTTCACTGACAATGTTTTCTGGAAGTATTCCTGAGCCCCTGTTGTGATATTCATTACAGTAGCATTCCTGTATGTGATGCAGTGCCGTCTAAGGGCCAAAGATCACGGGCATCCAGTATGGTTTTCCAGCCTTGACCCTTAGGCACAGAGATTGTTCCAGATTCTATGAATCTTTGGATGATATTATGCACTGTAGATGATGATAACTTCAAACTCTTCACAATTTTTCTCTGAGAAACTCCTTTCTGATATTGCTCCACTATTTTTCACCGCAGCATTGGGGGAATTGGTGATCCTTTGTTCATCTTGACTTCTGAGAGTCACTGCCACTCTGAGAGGCTCTTTTTATACCCAATCATTTTGCCAATTGACCTAATAAGTTGCAAATTGGTCCTCCAGCTGTTCCTTGTACATTATGTACATTTAACTTTTCCGGCCTCTTATTGCTACCTGTCTCACTTTTTTTTGGAATGTGTGGCTCTCATGAAATCCAAAATGAGCCAATATTTGGCATGACATTTCAAAATGTCTCACTTTCAATATTTGATATGTTATTTATATTCTACTGTGAATAAAATATAAGTTTATGAGATTTGTAAATTATTCCATTCCTTCTTTACTACAACGTTCCTCCAGACTGAGTTAAACTGGTCAATCTAGTGCAGCGTTTACACCGAAATAACCCTGAAACAATTGTACCAGGAACTTTTTTTCCCCGGGAACTATTTCCCCCCCAGACCTGTTGCTTTCTGTGTTTCCACCGCGGCCTAAAGTACCGGGAAGATTAGGCAAATAGACTGATGATGTAGGCCTGCATGCATTTCTCAATTTAAAGCATGGTGATTTTGGACTTGCATCCTCAGTAGTTCAGACACGGGAGTGTGATGTACGCGACGAGGCAAATCCAGTAATTCTGAAAACAGCAGCGTACTTGATAACATCAGCCAGCTCGCCTTGGCTACTGCAACTTTCCTTACTGTATATTTACAATAAAACGAAAAAGGATATCAAATACCACTGCCTCCTTTAATTTTTTATTTAAACATAATAATAGCAGCAGAAATCTACTTAGTTCAGGGAAATGTGTATATATACAGCCATTACAATGAAATGAAATATTATTTATAAATAAACCACAGGTTTGAGTTTTTAACAACTACATTCTCACCTGAAATACTTTTAAAATTACATTTCATTACACCATAACAGTAATATTTTGAAAATTATCGAAATAAATGGTGGTTGAAATCACAATGCTGTGTGAACTCAACCAATTAGCATGTTTAGCGCCCAAGTCCCGCTCCGAAAGTTCCTCAACTTTGAAAAAGTAGCACCTCGCCAGCAGGGACTTTCTGAGGGGCATTTTTTTTAACCCGGAACTTTATTTAGATCATGGTTCCTGCGGTGGAAACGCGGCATAATATAATTTTAACCTCATTGGAACCAGCAGCATCAGGTGAACTACGCCCTTTCTCCACCTCTCTGATGCGTTGAGTGTTTGGCTAGCTTGCAGTATGCTTACCCTTCTGATTCTAACAATCATGCTGTAGGTCAAGCCACCTCTCTCGTTGAGAACTGGGTTTATGCTCCCTCAGCTAGGTAACCTACTACTAGGCATTTAAGCATTGGAACATGCGGTAGGTTGAGCTCCCCTCTCATTTGAGAGCTTCAATCTGGGCTGTAGGATGAGTTAAGCAATAATATATAAGAATTTAAAAAAGCAGTAAGAAATAACTCTTCATGTAATATTTTATATTTTATATTGATATGCATGACTTTCAAATTAATGTTTCACAGGGCCGCGAAGAAATATAGAGCTGAGTATCATCAGCATAACAGTGAAAGCTAACACCATGTTTCCTGATGATATCTCCCAAGGGTAACATATAAAGCGTGAAGAGTAGGGGCCCTAGTACTGAGCCTTGAGGTACTCCATACTGCACTTGTGATCGATATGATACCTCTTCATTCATTGCTACGAATTGATGGCAGTCATATAAGTACGATTTAAACCATACTAATGCACTTGCATTATTGCCAACAAAGTGTTCTAGTCTATGGAAAAGAATGTTGTGGTCTATAGCAGCATTTGCACTGTCGGGCCAGTGCGCACCAGGGCTTAAAATGGGCCAGGCGGGGCTAATAGCACCGAGGCCAGAATAGCGCAGCGTTTCCACAGTCAGGCCCAAAGCTCCGCAGCGCTTCACTAAAACCTGCCTTTTACACGACTCTCAGGAACAACGTCACGCAACCTCATTTCACCAACAAAGAGAAGTTATCAGAAAACTAAGAAATAAGTCACTGGAACATGCACGATCACAAAACGAACATGATAAAAGCATGCTTTGTTAAATATTCAAATTCAAAAGCATCAATATTCTACTATAGAATAAGTGATACATTGATCAAAATGAATTAATTTATCAGGACTCAAAATTAAATCACACAGAAATAAATGTATTTCTATTTTATTTATTTATTTTTAACGCTTATTAAAATAGCCTGATTATTCAGTCGAGTCTTTTTCTGTTTATTTGCAGCCGTAGTAGCCTATACGTCACATTTAGAATGAATGATAATATCTCTATTTTTATAAAAGCTCCCGAACCAAAATCATTCTTATATTTCTATGATAGGCTACGTGGAGCTAAACTCTCTAGACGTGACTTATGACAGATAATATAAGTTACTAAATAAATACACGATTGTGATAGAGAATAAGAAGCTGATATCAGATTTCGTTAAACGGTCACATTTACCATGTTTACTGTGGTAATGTTAATTTCTAGCGTCCATAGTCTTTTACATCACTTATAAATATTTCTGCCTTGTTAAGTGATAATAATCCACATCAGATCAAGTTATTTCAAACACTCTCTGCTGACTAAGAGTGAACTTTGAGCTCAACTTATTTTAAAAAGTCTTTAATGCTGGTGTTAATGCTGTTATCTTTTTGAAATGATCTCCAGCGCTGATCTCCAGACGTAGAGAAACTCCGCCTTTGTTCATAATCACTCCTCTAGCCCCAGCTGGCCCGCTTTGGCCCAAGGTTTTCGTCGGCCCAAAAAACCCTGGCCGTTGGGCCCAAGGAAGCCCAGATGAGGCACGATCAAGCCCCAGAAGTGACATTGAAAACGCAACTGGCCCTGGCACGCACTAGCAAGGCCACTTTTAGCCCGACAGTGGAAATGCGGCTAATAGTGTCGAACGCAGCACTAAGATCCAATAGAACTAATAGAGAGATAGAAACACGATCAGATGATAAGAGCAGGTCCTTTGTAACTCTAAGGAGAGCGGTCTCAGTACTATGATATGTTCTGTATTGTTAAAAGTGCTATATAAATAAAGGTGACTTGACTTGACTCTGGACTGAGCAGAACTGAAACCCATCACCTATATTGGAAGTATGATGCAAATACATGGCTTTGGAGAAATGTTTTGCATAAATCCAACAGGATGATCAAGAATGTATCTTTTATTAAGTGCACCTTTTTAACCACGCGCTAACATAAATGTCTAATGAACCAATCACCTGTCAACGACTTGATGCATTTAGGGTTGTAGACATGGTCAAGACAATCTGATCATGAAAATGGAGAATCTAAAGTAAAGAGATGTAAGTGACTTTGGAAGTGGTGTGATTATTGTTGGTCTTAGTATCTCAGAAACTGCTGATCTACTGGGATTCTCACCAATTTTTTTGGGGTGCACCCTGGTACTAGCAAGGTAGCAAAACAGTGAAATAGGAATAGGGAAGCATGGGGCACAAACTAACGCAGGATTAGTTGTAACACGTGCTTTAAATATTTCCATACATGCTAGCATAAAAAAATTTTGGTATTTACTCTTTGCGATATAAAAAAACATATACGGAGGAAAAAGTGTTCCGAAATTCAAAATAATATTTTGAAGAGATCTCTGAAGTTTTATTTTACTATAGTAAAAGTACATTTCTGGCTTGAGACAAATCTGCTATTATTTTAAATCTCCAATCTGTTTTTTATTAGTTAAGATAAATATATATATATATATATATATATATATATATATATATATATATATATATATATATATATATATATATATATATATATTATACACATATATATATATATATATATATATATATATATGCTTTGCTAACTAGCAAAAGACAACAAACAGTTTTAAATTCCAGTTGTACAGATGGGGAATGCTATAACACTACGTTGCACTGTGGCCCACGATTACTGAACTATACTATCTTATTTGACATTAGCAATGTAATTTACACTAGATATTTTAATGAATTTGAATCAGAAACTATGAGAAACAGGTAAATAAAGAATGATAATGTTTCATGTTCAGAATTTATTTCAAGAAATGTAATGCATTTTGGCTCATTTAAGTGGGCCGTCCCATCCATGGTTGCAATGTGTTCATTGTCACACTCCAAAATCAGAATATTTGTCAATTAAAAACACATCATTATTTATTTGAAAATAATAATAACAAAAATGTTATTGACAAAATATGTAGTTTGTTGTGTGTGTGTGTGTATATATATACATTTTTTTATTTTATTTATTTATTTATTTTTTTCGATAAGCCCTCATATGGTCATGTTACAACGTGCCCCTCAGATGTTACAATGTTACCCACCTATGGGGCATGTTGTCACATTTCACTTTTTTTTAGGGTAAATAAAGAAAAACATATACACTGTGTAATAATGAAACAAAGTGACATATTTGTTCAAGAGAAGTGTGAAATTACTGTGCATAAAAAGTATACTCTGAACCCCATGGTGATTTACACAAACAAAAGTCAAGTGTTAGGTTGTGCCCAGCTCTCCCTAACACAAATATGCTATCATATACAATGAAGATGATGCAGGGATAATACCTCTTATTCACTCACCAGCTGTGTTATGAGCTGAGCCGCTTCAGCAGCACTGGACACAGGCAGCACAGTCAGACCCAGCTCCAAAACCACAAACTTCTGCAATCCGCTGAAGTACTGCTCACTCAAACGAGTCTTCTCCACAATCACAATACCCTGCAGACCACTGTTAGCCTAAAATAAGAAGATGACAGTGAATGATCATAATACGAGACATTTGGTGATCCAAATCACAGCTAGCCAGTGATTTACATTTCTAAATCGGACGATCTTCCTCCTGTAGTCGTTTCCTGCCACCAAATCGCTCTCTGATACATACAGGACACATGTTTTATTACTGAGACAGAAGTCCACGACACCCAGCTCCTCCTCAAAGATCGTCTTCACGCTCCCTGACAAGACAGAAAAAGTTACAGCAACATTAGTTACATTCAGGCTTTCCAGATGACAACCTTTATCTCGTGTTAATCTAGACACATTGCTACAGAAGAACTACCAGACCTGTGCTACTAATAGCTAAGTTATGAACTTATATAACTAAGTGAAGGGCCGACCTCTGAGGCTCTGCAGGAGTGTGGAGCCCCTCCACTTCTCGTGAGAGATGACCTGTCCGTACGGAGGAGCGTGCAGCAGCTTCCAGGGGACCGGTTTAGACTCCATGACAAACACCAACACCCGTCCACTCCAAACAATCGACACCAACACCCGTACACTCAAAACATAACACCGCTTCTCTCCACTGGGGTTCGTTATATAGTCACAGCGTATTCTTTCATAACAGACGCGTGAAACACGACAATAAATATGTTTTTATTTACAATCTCTCACTTCCCAGTGTTACAAATAACGCAAGTCTCGTCAAATCTCGCGCCCGTTCTAACCATCAAATCTCGCGATGTTTCTGTGGCACTACGCTGCCGCTGATTGGCTGCTGTGAGTCCATTTAAACAGTTGAATCCTAACAGGAGCGTTTGGAAGAGTGTTGATGGATTGATCTCAGCTGACGATTTTATAAAGCAGACTCTGTAGCGCATATCGAGGTGAGTGCAGTGGATATGTTATTACGGACCTTCAATGCTATCGTTAAATCATAGATTTGAATTCATCATGAATTATGCATGTGTATGTATGTATTGTTATATATACATGTCTAATGTCATTAGATGCATATCTGAATAAAATGCAGATTTGTAAATGTCCAGTTCGGTTGATAAACCCGGAGATGGCCGGTCATGATGAGATCTGCTCTAAGGTTTGATTGACTGGTGTGTGATTGTGAGAGGATCTAAGCCCAGACATGTTTCAGAGGCAGCCCTCACCTTACTTTCGTTTTACAGCAGGCTCAGCGCGTGCTGATAGACCGTGGACCTATTGTACTGTAGTAAGTCTCTGTAAGTCTCCTTACGCTTCCTTACCAACACATTGACATTTTATACTTCTGGTTTAGCTTTTCTGTATCTTCTTACCTTTGTTTCTGTGTATTTGTTTTTCTACCATTTATTATTTTTTTATATAATTTTTTTTCTCATTTATAATTAATTTTAACAAGAATAATTAAATCATTTAATTAAAAATGACACATTTTCTCTTTACGTATTTAATTTATGAGTTCCTCTTATACATATTAAATGGGAACACCGCTTTTCCTTTTTTTCTCTCTCTCTCTTAAAGTTTCTTATCTTATTTACTTTATTTATTTAAGAACACAGTTTCTCTATGTTCATTTATGTATTTAATTAGTTTTTCTCATGTATTAAACGTTGAATTAATTAAAAATGAAAGTTTTTCTTATTTTGAAAATTATCATAGTTTTCTCTGTATGTATTTATTTAATGGGGGCTTCAAATTTATTTATTAAATGTTATAACAGTTTTACATTTATTTAAAACTTGGAATTAATTCGTTTATAATTGGATGTTTTTAAATGATCTGTATGCAGCATATACAGTGGGTACGGAAAGTATTCAGACCCCCTTAAATGTTTCACTCTTTGTTATATTGCAGCCATTTGCTAAAATCATTTAAGTTAATTTTCCCCCCTCAATGTACACACAGCACCCCATATTGACAGAAAAACACAGAATTGTTGACATTTTTGCACATTAAAAAAGAAAATCTGATTTATCACGTGGTCCTAAGTATTCAGACCCTTTGCTCAGTATTTAGTAGAAGCACCCTTTTGATTAATACAGCCATGAGTCTTTTTGGGAAAGATGCAACATGTTTTTCACACCAGGATTTGGGGATCCTCTGCCATTCCTCCTTGCAGATCCTCTCCAGTTCTGTCAGGTTGGATAGTAAACTTTGGTGGACAGCCATTTTCAGGTATCTCCCGTTAAGTTAATTTAAAAAAATAAATATTTTTAACTAAAAAAAAAAAAATAAACTGAAATATCACATGGTCCTAAGTATTCAGACCCTTCGCTGTGACACTCATATATTTAACTCCGGTGCTGTCCATTTCTTCTGGTCATCCTTGAGATTAGGAAAGCCACACACCTGTCTATATAAGACCTTACAGCTCACAGTGCATGTCAGAGCAAATGAGAGTCATGAGGTCAAAGGAACTGCCTGAAGAGCTCAGAGACAGAATTGTGGCAAGGCACAGATCTGGCCAAGGTTACCAAAAATGTATGCTGCACTTAAGGTTCCTAAGAGCACAGTGGCCTCCATAATCCTTAAATGGATGACAATTTGGGATGACCAGAACCCTTCCTAGAGCTGGCCGCCCAGTCAAACTGAGCTATCGGGGGAGAAGAGCCTTGGTGAGAGAGGTAAAGAACCAGAGATGCAGTCGGGAGATGGGAGAAAGTTGTAGAAAGTCAAGCATCACTGCAGCCCTCCACCAGTCGGGGCTTTATGGCAGAGTGACCCCACAGAAGCCTCTCCTCAGTGCAAGACACATGAAAGCCCCCATGGAGTTTGCTTAAAAACACCTGAAGGATTCTCTGGTCTGATGAGACCAAGATAGAACTTTTTGGCCTTAATTCTAAGCGGTATGTGTGGAGAAAACCACGCACTGCTCATCACCTGTCCACTACAGTCCCAAGAGTGAAGCATGGTGGTGGCAGCATCATGCTGTGGGGGTGTTTTTCAGCTGCAGGGACAGGATGGTTGCAATCGAGGGAAAGATGAATGCGGCCAAGTACAGGGATATTCTGGACGAAAACCTTCTCCAGCGTGTGCAGGACCTCAGACTGGGATGAAGGTTCACCTTCCAACAAGACAATGACCCTAACCTCACAGCTAAAATAACAAATGAGTGGCTTCACAACAACTCTGTGACTGTTCTTGAATGGCCCAGCCAGAGCCCTGACTTAAACCCAATTGAGCATCTCTGGAGAGACCTGAAAATGGCTGTCCACCAACGTTTACCATCCAACCTGACAGAACTGGAGAGGATCTGCAAGGAGGAATGGCAGAGGATCCCCAAATCCTGGTGTGAAAAACATGTTGCATCTTTCCCAAAAAGACTCATGGCTGTATTAATCAAAAAAGGTGCTTCTACTAAATACTGAGCAAAGGGTCTGAATACTTAGGACCACGTGATAATTCAGATTTTTATTTTTTAATGTGCAAAAATGTCAACAATTCTGTGTTTTTCTGTCAATATGGGGTGCTGTGTGTACATTGAGGGGGAAACAAACCGAACTTAAATGATTTTAGCAAATGGCTGCAATATAACAAAGAGTGAAAAATTTAAGGGGGTCTGAATACTTTCTGTACCCACTGTATTTTAAGTTAGTAGTAAGTGTTTCAGGAGCAACTGAAAATAATGGACATCTTTAAGTGCTAGGTTTTACAAGCTCCCTCATCTTCTGTGTGCAGGGTGGTTGCTGAGGATGGGGCTTTGGTTTGTGGTGCTGTGGGTGTTGAGTGTGCAGTATGGGGAGGTGGATGCCTTCTTTGACTGGCTGGAGAAGCCTGCACCTGCTCCTGCTCCTGCTCCTCCACAGGAATCTATCGCCACAATTCTGCTCCATGGAGAGACCCCCGCCTTTGAAATGAGTGTTGTTGATGAGAAGTTTTTGGCCGAAGCAAAGCAGATGGAGCTCAGTCCCCTGGACAGCTGCCATTTCAGAGTAAGCGTAATGCGTATCACATCATACTTTCAAGAATTTCACGATCAACTGATTACATGCAATAATATAACATGCATTGCAAGCCAATTTTCTGTGTATAATGCTATATACAATAAATATTGCTTCAAAACAGTTTTTCGCCAAATTCATCAGAACAGAACACAAATATAAATCAAGCAGTGCTCAAACTGTATCCAGAGCTGGGTAAATTACTTAAGAAAAAAAAAATGTAGTTTGTTACGGATTACAATTTACATGATGAAAATTGTAGTCAGTAACGCAATATGTTACACATTTCAGGTAATTTACATTTATTCATTTAACAGACGCTTTTGTCCAATATATCAAGCGATTAATCTTAAAGAGGCAAACAGACACAGGAACTGTTTATCATGCCAAGTTTCAAGCATTGCTCAAATAAGTACAAGCTAGACCGAGGAAAATGAAATATTTTTATTTTATTTTTTCTTCGGATGAAGTCAAAAGAGATGAGTTTTCAGCTGTCGCTTGAAAATTGTCAGGGATTCAGCGTTCCTGATAGGGGTGGGAAGATCATTCCACCAGCCAGGAACGGTGAAGGAGAGTGTTCTGGAAAGTGTTCTTGAGCCTCTCTGTGATGGTACCACGAGGCGTCGCTCACTAGGGGATCTCAGACTTCTGGAGGGGATGTAGACTCACAATAGTTAGTGAAAGTAGGCGGGTGCTGGGCCTGTCACTCTTCTATAAGCAAGCATCAATGTCTTGAACTTGATGCAAGCTGCAACCGGGACCCAGTCCATGGAGATAAAGAGCGGTGTAACATGGGCTCTTTTTGGGCTTGCTGAAGACCAGTTGTGCCACTGCATTCTGAATCGTTTGATTGTGCTTTTGATGGAAGTTTCTGTCAGCTTAACATTGTGATATCTGTCAGCGATGGACAATGGCATCATCTATCGGCCCAACCCTAATGCCACATGCACCGTTATATCTTTATATTAAATGGCTTCTTAAATGCTTCTTATGTTAATTTCAGAGAACCAGGATAAATATTTAAATTGATCGCTCCAGAATTTACATGGCACCGAAATCTGCGTACTGATTCGGTTCTAGTACATACCAGTTACATAGGTACTGGGTTTCGGTATCCACCCCTACTGCTGAAGCCTGACTGGTTAGGATCCAGTGGGTGATTCTGTGTAAGAAATAATGACACCTGGTTAAAAACGATTAGTTTAAGTGTTTTTGCTTTGAAAGGAAGGAGAGCGACAGGTCTGTAGCTGTCTGTAAGTGAAGTGTTTAATGCAGGTGTTGTGAGCAGTGGGGTTACCTGAGCCTGTTTTAATGCAGTGGGGAAGGTACCTGTGAGGAGAGAAGTGTTGTTGATGTGTGTGAGTGCTGGTAAAAGTGTAGGAGAGATTGCTTGGAGAAGGTGTGAGGAGATTGGGTCTAGAGGGCATGTTGTAGGATGGCTGGAGAGGAGGAGTTTTGATACTTCTGCCTCAGTGAGAGGAGCGGAGGAGAAGGTGGGAGTTTTAGATAGGGCTGGGCGATATATCTAATGATATGATCATGCGCATCTAGTCAGTAAATCTGGTTCCGTGATTACCGCTAAATCGCTATCATCTGCTTATGGAGCGGCATTTAATAGACAAAGCCGTAGATCACTGACAAGCTACGCAATATCGCGTTCATTATCCCAGATTAATCGCTTTCGATAATGAACGCGATATTGCGTAGTGATAATCACGGAACCAGATTTACTGACTAGATGCGCATGATCATATCGTTAGATATCTCGCCCAGCCCTAGTTTTTGGTGAGGGTAGAGAGGAGGAAAGATGGGAGGGGAAAAGAGCGTAGGTTTCATCTGAAAGTAACGGGTAGAGAGGTTGGTGGCACACAGGTAGGAAAATGTAGGGTTAAATTTAATGAAGAAAAGACGTGTAGGTTTTACCAAAATATTGTCTGCAGTAGGGTTGGGTTGATAGGCATCACAATGTTACGCCAGCATTTTTTACATTTGCGTCAGCACGTCATAAATCGAACGAGACAGACGAAAGCCTTCCAAAGCATATGCAATACATGGATAAATAACCAGCTGATGATTTAAATTAAAAAAATGATGTTCATCAGTAAAACACTTCTTAATCTTAAAAGGACTTTGTAAAACCCAGTGTTTAAATGCTGTGTATAAATCTGACCGATCGCTGTGTGAATCTCCACAAACCTGAAGACTTTCTGAGTGTTTGTATGCAGTAGGAAATTTTAGAAAGGAACATTTAAAAGATGAAGAGGAGGAATAGGGGAGAATCAATAAATTATTAATAATTTATCACCATTGTGTAAACTATATAACCATAAAAAGTAATTGTAGTCTGATTAGGAGTATTTTAAAATGTAAATTATTCTAATTACAAGTACTTTACGTAATCCAGTTTACATGTAAATGGTTACTATCCAGCTCTGTGCACGATGTAGAAGATGGTGAACAATTTAAATGTTTTCCTTTGCAAAAAGCTTTTGGCCATTTTTATAGAAAAGATTGAGTTCATGCAGACTTAAAGCTGTTATTCTGTCCTTAAAGACACATCGCTTTTGTTGTTTTATTGTATTTTTTTTACAGGTTGTTACTCAGCTCAAAGCTACTTGCAGCGGCCTATCAGAGGAGCAGCTGGCCAAACTGGGCGTGGCTTTGTTCAACTGCCAATCAGAGGTGGAGGGCCGCAGGACTTACCCTTGCACTGAAGAAATGGTAGGGTCAATGGCCACAACCTTGCTATTTTATAGGTGCAATATCAGCTAAACCAGTGTTTCTCAACACATTTTTTAAATGCAAGACTTTTATTTTAAAAGCCGTGCATGCTGTTGACACTTCTGTCAGATGCAGTTTAAGTTAAGGGTGCCTGAGAAAAACACGCTGTGCCGATTCAGTATCTGCGGTCAGATGTGATGTTGGCAGATTTAATGTAGGGATATATAATTTTCCTGTTGCGATTAATTGCTAATCATGGTATTGAAATTGTTTCAAAAAAGTTGTCATAATAAAGTATAACAGGTTAAATAACTTTTGATCTTGAAACAAAAATAACTGAACATTTAAATACAATAAAGCAATACACAAAATATAAAGTTAAAAGTTTTACACAATTAAATTAACATTCACAATGAGCAATAGCTACATTTGCTACAGAAGTTATTAATCTTTGTTAATAAAATTGAAAAATTAGTTCATGTTTGTTCATGAAGTAACACAATAACATGTTAAAATTGAAAGTTGCAACTATGTTATTCAAACAAGATCTAGGGCATGTTATAGTCCAGATTAAAAAGGGGAAAAAAAAGGTTGAAAACAAATAGCATATTAAGTCTAAATATTTAAGTATTTGGTGGTGTGATGAACACAAAAATCTGAATGGCTATGTAAAATTATTTAAATGTTTTAGAAAGTAGTCCAACTGGTTTATTTATGGGGTTTCCAGGATAAGGGCTGCATTTTTAGCAGTTTAGCGCCATCTGCTGTCAGAGAGTGAATGTGCTTTCATTCAGCGCATCTCACGTGTTCCTCATGTGCTTCTCATGCGTGCTTGCTTACATCAGAGCCCACATCCTCTTTCTAGCAGCATACAGCAGTGTTGTGCATTTTGACCAGTTGATGGGAAAATTATTCTTAAAATGCATCCCAAATTCTGAATAATTTGTTATATATAATGTATAATTATTCACGGTATTTAGAAGTGCCCTCTACAACAATATTGTGTATATTCATAACCGTGGTGCATTACCGAATGCCAGCACTAGAGCCCGACCGATATGGATTTTTGGGGGCCGATGCCGATATTAACTCGAAAAGAGCCGATTTATAAGCCGATATTTTGATTTTAAAAATAATCTGGATATTAGACCTATTTCCTATAAACTGCATTTACACAACATTCAATAGCAAAATATCTGCCTGCTCTATGTATGTGGGCTGTATAAACCATTTTCCAGAATGGACTATGTTAAAAAAAAGCCTTAGATTACAGTCTCAATGACTAAACAATTGCACATCAAAAGTATATATTTTTTAATTGATCAAAAAACAGTCTTTTAAACATTTAACACTTTTACTTTCTTACAGTTGAAGCTGGTTTTAACAGTCTGTGTGTATGGTAAATAAATTATAATACTAAAGTTAAAGTATTTGCAGAAGTAGTCCCACACTTTGCTGCTACAGCATTCACCTTTTTCAGCCATCTGTAGGCAGAAAGAGAGACGGAGAAAGAATAAGCATGTGTATTAATAATATCACCATGTATCATTACTCATGTCATCATTAGAATTATAATAATAATAAACTGGGATCTCCTACATTAGGCAAAAATGAGAAATATATATATTTTTATTTATTTGTCAAGCAATAGGTATTACCTACTTATATTTAACAATATTATTTCAACATTTTTCTGTTATGTCTGTAAAGCTGCTTTGAAACAATGTAAAAAAAAAAAAAAGCGCTTGTTCAGTTCACATTTATTTACATGTCCCCTCTGGTTTAATCATTTCTGACACACCTACTGTAGTTACTGTAACTACACTATATTTGCTCTCACAGACACATTCACAACAGACCCGTATATCTTCTCCTCTTCTCTTTGTGCAGTCTGAATCAAAACATCGTCTTGCCTACTATTACCGGAAGATTACGGAATCAATTCGAAGTTGAATGGTTAACATTAGTGTCATGAACACACCGCTGTCAATTTTGAGAAGAACCACCTTCAAACAAGTTAATAGCAAGCATTTAAGGGGCCTGCTAAAAAGGAAGCTATTAGCGTTAGAGTAACGTAACCAGCCTGAATTCACCAAATTGTTCTCTGGACCTGAGGGTAGCCTCTTCTTCCTTGCTTCTCTCTTAATTCTCATCAGCAGGACTGGCGCTATCGCTCGCTTCTTACAACGGGACAGATACATGTTTGCTGCTGACCGAAAGGAGGAACAACAGAATATGAAAGAGCTCCCGCTAAACGTTTTTAAAACTCCGCCTACGCCATAGCGCAGCGCAGCGCAAATCGCGTTGTATCTGAAGGGCAACGCTGAACCCAGAATATTTAGAAGTGATAATGATAGGACCGTTAGCTAGAACTACCACACAGTTTTTATATACAGGGTATGAACTAAATCTACAATCATTTCACATGACAAATGACAGACTCACCGTCAAAACAGTAAGTTACATCTCCTTCATCTCCTTGGCTGAACGCTTTCTTCTGTAGTGGATTTCTGGCGCTGTTGTTAACTCTGGCCTGCCGATATATCGGTCGGGCTCTAGCCAGCACATGTCTAGTTTAATGTCAGTGTCATTTATACAATCATTATTTTTATAACTCATGAAATAGTGTCTCACCTCGCAAACTATCCTGTCCTGCCAGATGTTATACAGCATTTGTAGCACACACTCTTCCATAGCACGGTTTATCACTTCACTTAAGCGCAGACAATACAAGCATGCAACATGGGAAATAAAAGTACAGTACTGATAAATCCCAAAACTGGTACTGCGCATGTTAGCTGGGAGGGATTGCTTGAAGATATGATATTCATTCTATTCAGGAGCAGTTTCCATGTTAGTTCAAAGATTTTCATATTGTCTTCTTAATGATTACAATTAGTTTTCTTCTAGAAAGACAAAAACGTTCAGATGGAGAAAAAAGCTTTTTCTTTACCTTGACATGTTTCGACTGCAACCTGCAGTCTTCCTCAGAAGAGTCATCTGACTTTTTTCTCCACCTGAACGTTTTTGTCTTTCTAGAAGAAAACTATCTAGTTTCCATGTTTCATTAACCGTTCATGTTAATGTATAATCACAATGGTAACTGTTGTTTCCATAACCCAAAATACCACGTTATTTCCACTTTTGTGTCATTTAATATATATGTTTAAATGACTGGTGGCTCATACCAACTTAACGGTATAAATATAAAAAGGCCAAACCAGATGAGAACCGCTGAGCTAAACCGTTTTAAAGTTAAACTCCTCACTGTGCAGGTCTAGTTTTCTAGAACTAGAGTCTGACTAAACCAAATTTCTCTCTCTCTACAGTCAATAAAAGAGTGCACAGCGGACATGGACTCAGACACATGGAATGCGTATCACATTGTCAGCAACCGAGCACGATCTGTGTGTTACGCCACGCGCCAGCAGCACTTCCGCAAGCGAGCCGAGCTAACGGTCAATGCCCTGATCTCCACCGCAGCTAGCCAACTGGATGCCATGAAAGACCTAAAGGTGTGTTATAAAGATCTTTGCTTCATTTTATGTTCTTCCTCTTCTAACTGTGCACAGTCACGTAATGTTTATTTTAAAGCTGTTGTTCTCAAACGTTTAATACAAAGTACCACCATTACAAAATTTCTCCATTTGGTACTTCCCTGTAGTTTATTGCTGCAGTTAAACATGGGATTGTCAAGCAGACAAACTGACCAACACTTTCATGAAAACCTGTCACAAACGTTCTATGCACCACCTGGCAAATGCAAGTATTTGTTTATCTAATCTAGTCCATCTTAATTAAATCTAAATAAGTGTGCACTGCTGTTCTTCTACAGGTATTTTTAACAACGCAACTTGAACTTGTACAGAAAACTTGTGCATTGGGGCATTTGAAAGTAAATTACTGTTATATTTAAAATAAATAAAACCTTTACGTAAAACATTTGTTTACATACAAATCCAATTTAAATGTTGAAGGGCTTTCCTGATAACTTTCCGCTATGCCGCCATCTTTATTTGACTAACTTACTGCATGCTGAAGGTGACCCAGCTGACCTCACCAGGAAAAAAAACACCACCATCTAGTGGACTGTAAAGAAATGTATTTTATTATTCTACCAAATAGTATAATAAAAGAAAAATACTCTGCATCCATGTTTCGATACAGTATTGCAGCAGAAAATATCGCAATACTATGCTGTTGATTTCCCCCACCACTGGGGGAAAACACAGATTGAACTGCACTGTGCATTCAGATAAAACAAAAAACTTTGGATTAAATTAAAATGTGGTGTTTTAAAATGATATAGTGATCAGTCTGCATACAACTAGAGGAAGGCGGAGTACCACACTTTGAGAGCCACTGATCTAAAGTGACAGTAACGTGACACAAGTCTTTCACCGGGATGTCGTGGCCTAGTGGTTAGAAAGATCATCGTGTGCTTCCACCTCATTCTGAAATCTCACATCAGGGGTCACAGTGGGCCTCATTTCCGAAACGAATGTACGACAGAAAAGAGGGCGTACAGTCATTTCTACGCCAAACTTGTACTACATCAGTATGGATGTAAGTGGTGGCTACGATTAAATCTCACGTCTGGTCTCGGCTTGTGTTTTCGCAAGTTTGAGTTACGTGATCTTAGTAAGTCATTTAGTTCATTTAGATTATTTTCCTGACCGACAACTGAAGCTCATTAGTCGCAGTGTTAATTTTTACAGCAAATTTTGATTTAATTTTAGTCCTAGTCTTTTGACTAAAATGCTATTATGTCATAGTTTTGTCATTAGTCTAGTTTGTCAACTAAATGTAGTCAGATAAAATCTAATGGGTTTAGTTAGTGTAATGCATTTATTCAGCATTTCTCTTAAAATTTCAAAATCCATTATATAGGTTTGATTCACGAGACACAGATTTAACCTCAGTGACACACAACATGCCTTTGTTAAAATTAAATAAAACCACTTCTCATAAAGAACAAGAACATGGTGTTCTTTTCAATAAAATATAAATGGTTATATAGCCTAATTATGCATTGTTTATAACAACTTGTTTGTTTTTCTTTCAAGCAGAAATGTATTTGTAGAAATAAATTTAGATGAATCTTTAGAGCTACTAAAGTGATTCAGTCAAGGGCAGTGCATGATTTTCTCTTTCTTTTGTTGCTTGACTCTGACAACAGCAACTTAATTACCGAATTTTTCGGACTATAAGTCGCACCTGAGTATAAGTCGCATCAGTCCAAAAATACGTAATGACGAGGAAAAAACATATAAGTCGCACTGGACTATAAGTCGCATTTATTTAGACCCAAGAACCAAGAGAAAACATTACCGTCTACAGCCGCGAGAGGGCGCTCTATGCTGCTCAGTGTAGACTACAGGAGCACTGAGCAGCATAGAGCGCCCTCTGGCGGCTGGAGACGGTAATGTTTTCTCTTGGTTCATTTCTCTCGGTTCATGTCAAATCAATTTGATAAATAAGTCACAACTGACTATAAGTCGCAGGACCAGCCAAACTGTGAAAAAAAGTGCGACTTATAGTCCGGAAAATACGGTAGGATGATATTTCTTTAAAACCGAATGCACTGATACAACATACAGATGCACGTCCGATTATTCTCTCTACGGTTTACCTTCACTTAAGACCTAATCGACTGTTTACGTGAATACTCATCAAAATGGATAATTCAACATCATTTTGTGTGTATTTCCCAGTTCATGTGACACAAAAGAGTACTCGTTGCTGTGTGTGTATGCTTCAATGTCTGCACTCCAGACCAATCCGAGTTATCTTGCATCGTCAAATTTATCCATATGTCTGCTCTTGTTACTTCCACATATTGATATTTTTGAACGTTTTATGAGACTTGCAGCAAGTGTATGTTTGCGTATGTCTGCTGGATTGATCAATAGGCCATGTAATCTAACCACCAAACCAGACAGCATGGGTTTAGTGTATGGGGCTGTCGCGTGATGAACGACTCAAACCAGAGGAATCGAAAGATGAGCTAATCAATTCTCTTACCGGCTCTGACTGCATTGGTTAAACTCATGGGGCTGTCACGTGATGAACAAAGTCTCAATCCCGAAGATTCAGTCAAAATGCAGTCAAGCAAACATAAGGTACACGGTTTATTTTAAAAGGTCGGCTGTGAAATCAGTGTGCAGTGCCCAAACATTTGTGTGCATGTGAAGGATTTTACACTGATATTAGAACATGAGTGAAGTATGAAGCCATGTTTAGGCTTCATAAAAAAGTTTAACGACCAAAAAATACAAATATGCCAATAATGGAAACATTTGGATAATTGTTGAATTGGAGAGGCTTGTGAATGCAATGTAGGGTGACCATATGAGCCATTTTCCCAGGAGCGTCCTTGCCAGGATTTCTATATTGCCTAAAACATCCAAATAGTTTGACCAATAACATGCCGGTATGTTACATAATCAACCAATCGTATCGTGTTAGAAAGTCAGATCTACAGAGAACAAAGCAATGCAAATACACGTACATGTCAAGTTGAACGAACCAACAAACACATAACACCAAAGTACCAAGAGAGTGATTTGAATGCACAAGGATCCGTCTGCTCTGCTCTCTATAGCTCTTATGAATGTCATACAATAATCAAAATGCACAGCACAAACAGCCAAAATCTGGACATTTTAGGCAATATAAAAATCCTGGCAAGGACGCATCCTGGGAAAATGGCTCATATGGTCACCCTAATGCAATGTAGTTTCAGCTTTGTTTGTCATTTGTGTGCGGCTTATAATAAACGCCACTTGCCTACTGTATAGCGTGATTTATTGTTCTCCTTTTTAAATTATGGTTTAATAATTTTACATCTGCTTATTTTGGTATTCTTGTTCTCTAATAACGTTAAATGTAAAGGATTTGTTGTGGAGCGAAAATAACTAAATGAGCTAAATGTTTGTTTGTAAGGGTTTCCTTATATGTAACTGTTTTTAAATGTATATGAATTAATAATATTTTTTTTGCAATTACAAGTTTAACAGGTGTTTTGGAGTAAAGGTCTTTTGTATGCATTTTTTGTCATGCGTCATCCTAAAAATTCATATTTTAATGATGATTGTTTTCAGATTTAACAAATTAACGCATGTTCATTTATACGAAGAGATTGGCGGCATACGAATGTTTCATCACGAATCACACATGAACTCTGTCGTAAGTTGATTTGTGTGCACGGACCTGCGCTCGTTTCTACGTTCGACTGATAAAGAGGCCCATTGATTGTGAATGCAGTATCATGTTGACTTGACTGTTGGGTGGTTTGTGTTTGTTGATCTGCAGGAGGGTCAGACCGAGCTGAGGGAGATGACCGCTGCGTCGCTGGACAAGCTGCTGGAGGGTCACAGTGCACTGCAGCTCCAGCAGGGGGCTCTGAAGGAAGGACAGGAGCAGCTGGACGCCTCCATCAGTGAAAACCTGCAGAGACTGGCGCAGGAGAAAGCCCTCATCAGCACCGGCCAGCAGCTGGTGGCTCAGTTAATTCAGGGCATTACACAGAGAATGGGTCAGTCACAGAAGAGTGCATTTGCTTCAAAGCTGACCTGTGAATTCTCACTTTATCAGTATTTGAAATATAGGCTAGGGTACCATTATCTGTTGTTCTTGTCATATCACAATCATATTTGTTTGCCAGTGGTTATGGAGGGTTTTATATAATACTGTAACACATTTACAGAGAATGTAAGTGGGCAGCTGAAGGGTCAGAGCGCAGAGGTGCAGGAGGGACATCAGGCCATTCTTGAGGACCTGGCTGTGGTCCGAGGAAGTGCTCAGGACATCTACGAAAAAATGGGTAATTACTTCTGAAATCACACACTACTGGTCAGACGTTTGGAAGGATTACAGTGTTTTTTGGTTTGTTTGTTTTTTGAATTGAGTCTCTTCTGCTCCAAGTTGGCATTTATTTGATCAAAAATATTGGAAACACCATCATGTGGTGAAATGTTACCATTTAAAACAAATGCTCTAATTGAATATTTTAAAAGGTAGTTTATTTCTGGGAACAGTCTTCTGTCACATGATCCTTCAGAAATCATTCTAATATGCTGATTTGCATATTATCAATGCATACAATTATCAATTATTATCAGTGCTCAATTATTATGATGATGCTTTTTTCAGGGTTTGTAGACAAATATGTGATGGAAAGTTGTAGACTAAAATTATATTTTCTGTAACACTTGATCAATGAAATGTATACTTTTGATTTAATAAAATTTAAGAGAAACCGTTTTCAGCATTGATAATCAGAAATGTTTCTCAAGCAGCATAGTATGATTTCTGAAGCTCGTGATGTAGACTGGAGTAAAAATTCAGCTTTGATCACAGCAATAAACTACATTTTAAAATATTCAATTACAAACAGTTAAAGTAGTAAAAAAAAATGCTTTGTTTTGGGTCAAATAAATGCAGGCTTGTTGAGGAGAGAATTTCAGCTGATTGTGCTCAATCAGGGCAAGATTTATTTAAGTCATATAGGCTGTGTATAAAAAAAAAAGGTAATTCTTAAGCATTTTGTTTATTTTTGTTCAACCCCTTGAATTAAAGCTTAAAGTCTGCATTTCGATTTCATCTCTTTTTTTTTTTTTTTTTGTTCTGGTGGCATACAGAGCTGAAATTATGAAAATTGTCAGCATCCAAATATATATCTTCCTAACTGTATATCCAAAATTATCTTTAAGAGCATCCTTTCATTCTCTAGAGACATTACAGAACAACCCCAAACACCTAGCCATGTCTGCAAATATCCAAAACACATCCGCACTATTTGAGCTGATAAACTCACATGGTCCTGTCTGTGTTAATGCTGTGATCCAGAGCTCAATCTGAACAGCTTCCTGCAGCAGCAGAACTCCACGGCTCAGTTCTACTCTGAGCTCATGATGAAGCTGGAGCGCATGAATGGCACTCTGGGATACATGCTGACGTATCTGGACAGTATGCAGACCCGCCTGGAGGACAGACTGCTGATGATCCAAGGCTATCTGGGCTGGGCAGGTGCTTGCATTGTGTACAAATCAGGGCTCGACATTAAGCTTTGACATGAGCTAAGTAAATCAATCATTCACTTGTCAGAGTAAAAAAGTTACTTGTCCGGGGGAAATAGAGTTTGTGTTTGTTTTTTTGGCACAAAAATGATTTATTCTGAAGCGATCTCATCGGTGCTCTATCAGGTAATACTTTAATCAGCAAATTTTTGATATTTGCCTTAAATTGATTGCGGTTACACTTTAACTTTATGAAGGACAATATTTTCCTAAACTGATTAAATGTACAGGTCTCCATTTACGTCGAATTCTTACATGTGATCAATACATTAAGTTAGAATAATAAGACTATATAATTGTCACTATTCAAATGAAATCGGTATCAACTAACTCACATTTATCCAAATGCATAATGTTATTAGATTAAGGTTTTACTTTTTTGACATACAAATATGAAATGTTGGAAAAATGCAATGATACTTTTAAATATGATATTAAACCACCAGTAGGTGGAGGCAAGTCACTGTCTTAATGAGTGAATCATTGATTCAACCGATTCATTCAAACTGCGGATTCATTAAATAAATCAAGTAACCATTTTTATAAATGGCTCACTGAATAATTTACTCGTTCAAATTCATTTAGTAATGAAATACTGTTGTGTGTTGCTCTGAGATGCATGACTGCTCTGCTGCGGCTTTGCTCAATTCATAATTTGTCTAAAATGTAAGTCAGTTAATTTAGATTTTATACAACGTTAGTTAAATAAGTAATATCACATTTGCAGTTGAGCTGAAAGTTGGGAAACATCACTCCTGGTCGTGTGTTGTGTATATATAGAATATGAATATTTTTTTTCTACCACATTGTTTGCGCTTTTAGTGTTGATTTCTCCACGAGCCAGACAGACTGCACGAGCCTCAACTGACATGACCTTGATATCAATACATTATCCCTTATTAGTCTCACTTTACACAAAGTAATCAAATCAGAATCATTCTCGCCAAAGTTTCGGTGCTGTCCTAGTTATTCATGATTAAAAATGAGATCAGGTTACTTGTCCCAGACAAGTGAAAGAATTTTACTTACCCAACCGGACAAGTTGATTTTGTGAAGGGGCAAGCAGACAAGCGTTAATGTCGAGCCCTACAAATGAATAAACGAGAAGAAACCTGTTTGCATATGCTTTGGATAAATGTGTAATTGTCCTCCTAGGCCTGAGTCTGCGTGCTCTGTGGACGTGTGTGTTGCATGCTGGGTACTTCCTGTTGTCTGCGGTGCTGCTGTCGTTCCTGCAGTGTGCCACGTTCTCCCGCGTCTCTCTGCTCCTCCTGGTGCCAATCAATGCGATCGCAGAGATCAACCAGCAGTCTGCGCTCGACTTGCTCTCGCTCACTGTGCTGCTGTTCACACTTTCGCTAGGTACTGGAGTAAATGATTCATCTATGTGCTTTTAAACATTTCCGATGGTGTTTGAAGGTGTAGTGTGTTTCTGCACTGCAGCAGACATCATATGAGACCGTCATAAGTAGAGGTCGACCAATGTATCGGTTTGCCGATTAATCGGCACCGATAGTTGATTGCGGGAACAACGCCCCGAATCGTTGTTAATGTACATAAGGTTCAAGATTTGTCACTTGCATGATTATACAGAGCATATATAACTAGCAGTGAAAAATGTGAGTATAAAGAGTTGTATATTGAGCATTTTCATCTTAACGTTTGTCTTTCTGTGGCTCTAATAAAGTCTGTATGCTTCATTTATAGAGCTATAATATAGATTGCTGTTTCAGTTTGCTCGGTTCTTTTTAAACCGTGAACTTCAAACGACCTCTAGTCATAAGGTGCTTTCATACATGCAGAAAATAACTGGTTGATTACCATTAGTTCATGCCTGTGCTCTTAAGATTCTTGTGCTTGTGGTCCAGGCCGCTGGTTTGTCTTGCAGGTGCTGTGGGCATTATCTAAAATAAAGGGCCAGACCTGCAGCACCGCTCCTCTCTCTCTAGGTCCTCCTGAAGAGAAGACTCCAGAAAAACAGACCCCATCAACTGAGTGCTGCCATGCGTCGTCCTCCACTCCTGTCCTGTGAGTTCACTGTTGTGCAAGAGAGAGGAAACAAACTGTTAACTCACAACATCTTGCGTTTAAATGACATTTCAGTCTTAAACATGCTGTTGTATGCTTACCATTTTTTTTAGGGTTTTAATTCTCCTCTTGTTGTAGGAATGACCCAGACTGCGATTTGGAGGTGGAGAGCTTCATGATCGGTAATTGTATCTTTTGTTCCATGTATTCACAAAGTCACTGTCCAGTACAGTTCTGCGGCTGATCTACTGACAATACATAGATTAAAGAACACAGATGCAGCCAGATAATTTCCTTAAAGACCGATGGAATCTATCAAGAGCACTGCAAATTAGGGCTGTGCGATTGAATCAAAATCAAATCGAAATCGTGATTTGAGACGTTGCAATTTGCTAATCGCAAAAGCATGGGATGTGGACGCAATATTACTGTTCCAGACCATATGCATGATTATCAGCCTTGAGTGACAGTCTTACTAACCAATAGAGCGAGGGCACCTCCGTTCTCCCCAATCAGCTCTGCTTTAGCCAACTGTGTAAATGCCCACCCTTTAAAAAAAAAAAAAAAAAAAAAAACGCAGAGCAGGAGAGACACAGTTTGATTATGGCATCTGCAGGGTCAGAAAATTAAAACTAAAGAAAACCTATGTCACTTAAAGGGATGGTTCACTTTCAAATTTTTGATAAGTTTTAGCTTACCTCAAGGGCATCCAGGATGTAGGTTTCTTTTGTTTCCGCAGTGTTTCCCATTTTGATATTTTTAGGCCAAACCGTTCTTGTCTGTGACTCATATAATGGAGGTCTATGGTCACCACCAAAAAGAGCATGCACAGAGGAGTCCAAATTATACAATTCCCCATCGTAAGTACACACTGATGACCTAAGACACGAAACGAGCAGTTTGTGTGAGAAAACGAACAGTATTTATATTGTTTTTACCTCTTGTACACCACCACGTCCAACTGATCGGTGTGCGTGAGTGCTTCCTGATTTGACGTGTGCGTGCTCTGGCTTAGACCGCGCGGAAAGTGCCGGAAGTGATCTCTCGCGCGTGTACATCCCTCATTGTTTACACTTACTGTCTATGGTTTACACAGATTTCGGAAGTGTTACCTTTCACTGTGAAGATCTAAACCTATTTAGACGTACAGAAAATTGCAATGGAAGACGATTTCAATATATCAACAGACAACATTTAACTTTTTTTCACAACCATATTTATTTGAACCAGAATACACAGATCAAGTACTCGGGAGCGATGGAGGAAGCATCCGCTGCAGCAGCACGTCTTCAAGAGAGACCGAGATCTCTTCAAAATTGGTGGTGTTTTAGTAGCAAGTGTTGTGAGATGCCAACAGAAGTGGAGAGCATATGTTGTCACGAATGGAACATAGCAATGCCACAACTACAAGACGATGACGAGGACATTGACAGTATCAGCTGCAAGATCAGACAAGACCAGGCATAGCCAGGTTGGTTTGGCCGTATGCGAGGGCTGCTGCTGAGAGAAGGCTATTTAAAGATCAGCCACTCTAATCGGTAGAGCATTTTATAAGAAGGGAAGAAAATGCAAAAGCTTAAAGCAACTGGCTTTCCCAGGTGGTCTAAAATCCAAGTATTAAGAAGGCCAAACCTGCTTAGATTCTGAGATCGGGCGCATACTAAGCCAGAGAGCGCGCACACGTCACGCAACAGGAAGCACGCGCGCCCTCAGATCAGTTGAATGTGGTTGTGTACAAGAGGTAAAAACGATATAAATACTGTTCGTTTTCTTAAACCGCTCGTTTCGTGTCATGAGGCTCGACCATAGACTGTATAAAAACATGGACGTAGTGTCCTTGACGTCACCAGTAGTCTCCTGAAGTGTGTTTTTGAAGCCTAAAGTGTGTATAGCGGGCCGTCACCATCTTGGCAGCGCGTCACCGCGCCACTCTGCCGGACAATCAAAAATGGGCAAAAAGGCGGGAGCTAGTTGCTGAAGCCACACCCACCTAGCACGACGGCAGTCAGCAGTGGCAATCCACCTGTCACTCAATTGGCTACGCCCTTCATTATAAGTCTTAATATAATTTAAACGGATGAGTTATAAAAAAAATTCACCCACTCACAGTTGTCATGAAGGGCAAAATTAGCTATTTAGACCAAAATCATTTTTTGAACCAGGCTGTAAACATGTTTTTTCCTGCTGTAAAGTTGGGCATTTTAACATAGGGAGTCTATGGAACTGACTCCCTTTTGCAGCCAGCCTCAAGCGGCCAGTCGATGAATTGCAGTTTTAGTCACTTCCTTATTGGCCTCACGAGAGAGAGCGGGAGGTTGGTGCTCGGGCTCGACGCATGCGCGCAACCTTCGTCAGCTCGAGTCTGGCTCCGCTTTTAAAACTAATGTAAATTCAGTAAAACTAAACTACTTATATTAGTTTAATGTAAAACTAATGTAAATTGACTAAAATACAGGTTTATATATATATATATATATATATATATATATATATATATATATATATATATATATATATATATATATATATATATATATATATTTCCAGTAAAATTCTATTATTTCATTATAATATGGTATAACTAATTTTATAGAATTAACTTAGTTACTGAATTTCACTGGATATATATATATATATATATATATACACAAAAGTGTGAAACAACAGAAAATGTCATATTCTAGGTTCTTCAAAGTAGCCACCTTTTGCTTTGATTACTGCTTTGCACACTCTTGGCTTTCTCTTGATGAGCTTCAAGAGGTAGTCACCTGAAATGGTTTTCACTTCACAGGTGTGCTCTGTCAGGTTTAATAAGTGTGATTTCTTGCCTTATAATTGGGGTTGGGACCATCAGTTGTGTTGTGCAGAAGTCAGGTGGATACACAGCTGATAGTCCTACTGAATAGACTGTTAGAATTTGTATTATGGCAAGAAAAAAGCAGCTAAGTATAGGAAAACGAGTGGCCATCATTACTTTAAGAAATGAAGGTCAGTCAGTCCGAAAAATTGGGAAAACTTTGAAAGTGCCCCCAAGTGCAGTCACAAAAACCATCAAGCTCTACAAAGAAACTGGCTCACATGCGGACCGCCCCAGGAAAGGAAGACCAAGAGTCCCCTCTGCTGCGGAGGATAAGTTCATCCGAGTCACCAGCCTCAGAAATCACAGGTTAACAGCAGCTCAGATTAGAGACCAGGTCAATGGCACACGGAGTTCTAGCAGCAGCCACATCTCTAGAACAACTGTTAAGAGGAGACTGTGTGAATCAGGCCTTCATGGTAGAATATCTGCTAGGAAACCACTGCTAAAGGCAACAAGCAGAAGAGACCTGTTTGGGCTAAAGAACACAAGGAATGGACATTAGACCAGTGGAAATCTGTGCTTTGGTCTGATGAGTCCAAATTTGAGATCTTTGGTTCCAACCACCGTGTCTTTGTGTGACGCAGAAAAGGTGAACGGATGGACTCTACATGCCTGGTTCCCACCGTGAAGTAGGGCTGCACGATATTGGGAAAAAATGACATAGCCATATTTTATTTTTCTGCGATTATATATTGCGATATGAAATCTAATCAATTTTTTTCTTACAAACAAAAATGGGGTGAGCACACTTACATTCTCACTTTAAATGATTTAAACATTAAACACCATCGTGTCAATTGATTTAATATGTGTGAGGGAGAGAGAGCAAGACAGCGCTCGTGGTGTTTGAAGACTGCGAGCGTGAGGCCGGGGCGCTCTCTCTCTCTCTCAGAAGGATCTGCGGGAACCCTGTTACATATTTAAACAATCACAACTCGAAGCATTCACCAACATTACGCCTTTTAAAGTTGCTTGTGGAGATGGGTTTTGAACCAGAGAAAGTTAGTTGAAGGGTGATTTTTATACCACATATTAGATTTAGATTTGCACCTCTAAAAATCACAGTCCCCAGCTGTCAAAACTTTGCAGTGCTTGGAAGGCCTGAGGGTAGTGATCAACCCTCTAGAAAACACCCTAGACATCCATCCATATAGCAACACACCAAAAACCTCTGAGCACATTTGTGACCATCTGCCAACCACACACAACCACTAGCATAATGATACTTGGTTTTCACTTTCACAAAGACAACCATAACTTTCATCCTCTTCAGAAAATTTGAAAGCTCTAGATTTTATATATAATATTTCCCCCCCTCCTTTCTCTCTTCACCACTCCCTTTCTTGATGTAGGTGATCCGTACATGCTGTCCATGTCCCCATCTCAGTCTCCTGCTCCACCAAAGTTCAGTCATCTAATTTCAGGCAAACCCAACCACTCAACCCCCAGACTCAAGAGTCGCCACAGCATTGCAGCAGTGAGTATTTATTACTACAGTCCTTTATTACTAACAGTCATTGTTGTATGTATCATTAATAGTAATTAATTAGATTGCCAACTGCACATTTCTTTGAACATGTTCAGGCAGTGCTGGAGAATATCCCTCAGAGGAACCTAGGAGGTGTGTTGGAGACCGTGAACCAATCCCGAAGCTCAAGCCCCAACCATTCACTTGCCAGCAACAGGTATCCTTTAAAGTCAACATCAGTTCAAAGCGTTATAGGAATCTATTTATTTGACTTTGATCTTAAGTCTTGATATGGATAGACATGTAAATATGGAAGTAACTGTATTATAAATTTTGTGGTAAGGCGATAGCAAAATTATCAATATAATCATGGTCACATGACTGTATGAAACGATAGGTCTTCGTGCAAAAAGTTTAGTTTTTTTCCAGCTAGTGGAGCAGAGCTCAGGGAAGTGGGAACTACACTGCCCCTCGACCCATGCATGTCTATCATCCTTTGCTCCCAGCTGCCTCTACTGGTACATTCAAGTCATGTCGGATGGCTCTATTTACCAGTTGAACGACATGAAAGCCACCACAAAGATTTTTTTTTTTTTTAATCATGTTGGATGCAATAGATGCAGCCAAAGACTATAGATGTGCAGTGTCTGTATTGACGCAAATTATTTTATTTATTTTTTTATTTTTTTGGTACAATAAAACATATCCAAACGTTTTTTCAAAATTTCAAGATTTTCAAATAGTTGTGTATTGGCCAAATATTGTCCTATTCTAACAAACCATACATCAATGGAATGTTCAAGCATTTAATAAACTCTTATGGCACTTTTTCCCCTAGTCTTCGTTTGTACTCTACCATGCGCTTTATAATTGAGGTATTATTGTACCGTGAGATTTTGATATCGTTACACAACTCTAAAAATACACTTGTTGCCGTTATCTCACTCAACTTTTCAAACCTTTTAATTGTGTTTTACCTTTTAATAGTTCTTTTTCAGGTCGCCCGCTGTGCGGCGGTATCACTCGGCTGGGTCAGCCGTGCAAAAAGAGGGCTCTGGTGGGTCAGGACTACTGTAGACTACATGAGGGTGGTCACACCTCCTACAGTCGACTCTGAAATGGATTCAGCATCTCTGTCTTTCATTAGACTTCATTTGTCTACTCAAGTGTTGCAGAATATACATTGAATGCTAGAGCACTTTTCTCTTTTTAATTATTTCATCAGGGTAGCTTGTCTTTTTGCTCATAGTGGGTTTTATTTCATGTTTGTTGTGCCACTTATGGATGTGTGCTGCATTATTTATAATAAATGATGAAAAGTAATATTTAAGATGCACGCTTTTAAGTTGGATTTCACCATGTTGTCTGCAAAAGTGTTATGTCTTACATTTTATTAAAGCATTTTTGGCAGAAAATGATCTAGTAAATGAAGAATGTGTCTTTATAGTGCATTTATCTGTCAAGATAATGATTGTGATGGAGAGAGCTGTTAGCATTTATATTCAAGTATTAAAGACCCAAAAGTATGCATGGCCTGTCATTGCACTGTTTGCTCCTGGTATTCACATTTGAAAGGATCTTGGTTGTTCTAAACCATTTCTATTTATGAACTATGGAGGTCACTATGCTCTTGGGAACCTTCAAGTTCTGCAGGTAGTTCTTTTAACCTAATGACTTTAGTTTGTGTATATGCATTTTCATCTGTTACACTCACGATGAAAACAAAACACTGCTTTCTTTTAATAAAGAAAACCAATCGAATGTCACTTTCTGCCATTCGAGTTTCCTTTCTGTGGACCCATGAAGCCTGTCACAAAAATGAACTGGAATTTAATTCAATTAAATTCAAAGAGCTTTATTATTCCAGGGGGAAATTGCTTTCCATGTTACAATTGCTCTCGAAATGAAATAAAATCTAATTAAATATATACTCGTATATCAATAAATTAAAAACGAATAAGGAATACAAATAATAAAGGCTATACCAATAAAAATGGTAGTTCTGATCAAATCTAAAATTAATTGGGTGCAATAGAATGACATGTATAAGTGCAGTGTTATAATTAAATACAGTAGTTATATAGTATGTACTGCATACATAATGTAATCATATTTAGTATTTCAACATCTCAATTCAAGTGTATTTGTATAGCGCTTTCTACGATTCAAATCATTGCAAAGCAACTTTACAGAAAATTAAGTTTCTACAATATTTAGTAGTGGTTTATAAGTGGTGAGTGTCAGTTTATGTGCATATGACAGAATTTTTCAGAAAAAAATACAAGACATAGTCAGCCAGACAATGAACACTATTAACATCAGTTATAATGTGATTGCATAGTAAGTAGTAATATTTATGTTTGTTGATTCAGGGTCAGCATCATCTCTTCTCAGGTGTTCTGGATCCAGACTGGAGCTTGTGTTAATCCTAGTTACCACGGGATGTAAATCCTGTGGCAAAACATAGAAACAAATAGAGGCATCATTAGCATAGCTGCTGATCCAACAAAGTAAAATTAATTAGTTTAACCCAAGCTAAAGAAGAAGAATGCACATTTGATCAGATGCAACTGCACTCACAATTTATGAGATACATTATTCGAATGCTTGGTGAAAGAGATGTGTTTTTAATCTAGATTTAAACAGAGAGAGTGTGTCTGAACCCCGAACATTATCAGGAAGGCTATTCCATAGTTTGGGAGCCATTATGAAAAAGCTCTACTTTAGTGTTTTGTGACCTTAGGGAGCTTGATGGATTGTAGCGAAGTATGAGGCTAGTTAGGTACGCAGGAGCTAAACCATTTAGGGACTTATAATTTGTAACTGAAAAGATATGTATGTTTATATTTGTTTATAAGTAAATACTATTCAATTCATCTGGGTGGGAAAAAAAATTGTACTGCATAAAACCAAGCATAGTAATTATTTTTCTTTTTTTTTTTTTTGTATTGAACCGTGACCCCCAAACTGAGGTATGTACTTGAACCGTGACATCTGTGTACTGTTCCACCCCTATAACACACACATTTTAAATGAACAAAATAAGTTGGTTTGGTCAGATGACTAAACTACTGTAATATCAGTTCTGCTGCATTTCCTTCTTTATAATGACAGTTGTCATTAGCGACACATAACAGTGCACATTCATGTCTCTGGAGGAGCAGACACACTCGTTTCATTCAAATGCAACTTGCCGTCTTCTGTCTCAGTTTTGAAATGTATTGAAAATGGAATCAGAGGAATTTAGTATTTATACTACTATGACATATCATATTGTCTTGAAGATTGCTTTGTACACTGTAAATGATGGATGAATAAACAGGTAAGATTTTAAGTAAAAAAAAATGTGAAAGTGACATACAGCCAAGTATGGTGACCCATACTCTGAATTCATGTGCTGCATTTAACCCATCCAACGCACACACAGAGCAGTGGACAGCCATTTATGCTGCAGCAGTTGGGGGTTCAGTGCCTTGCTCAAAGGCACCTCACTCATGGTATTGCCAGCCTGAGACTTGAACCCACAACCTTAGGGGTAGGAGTTTGAGTTAGGAGTTATATGTAAAAAATTTACTACATAAGTTTACTACAAATATACAATACATTATTCTATAAATGCCAACGTTAATAGTTTGGACGTTTTCCTTTGTCTTGACTCAAAACCGCTTGCTGCTAACTTTTCTTCCTGGAAGCTTTGCATTAATTACAATTGAGATAATTAAATATTTATTCTCTAATGAATATTTTTTGTCCAGTTATTTGCCGTAGTTATTGTTAGTACTGAGGTAAAAGTGAAATTACCTTGCATACGCTATATAACAGTGGATGGTGAACATGCAGATGGCTCAGCAAATTTGAAGTGTGTCCCCCTTTTGCAGCAACTTTATTTTTGCATGATCTGTAGACAGGGTGACCGTCATTGATTAAATTGCCCTCAGGACTCTTATAAAAGCAAAAATATGACCAGACCTCTGATTTGGTCCTCTTAGATGGCTGAAAAATCTCCCGATCACTCTCACTGCCTTCCGCCATGTCATCTTGCACAAAAAAACAATGTGCTGCTCCGGCGTCAGGCTGATGCTGGCTGGACAGGGTTTACTGCAAGTTTTCAAAAAAGCGATAATCAAACTCGGTTTTAATTATAATTAAATTTTAAATGATAATACTAACTGTCAAGACTTTTTATCATGGTTTAACATTAAACTGGTAATCGTTCCATCCCTAGCCACAAACTTCTGATGCAGATCTGTCAGGGTCAGGTCACGAGCCTGCACCGGCTCTGAGCCTACGCGCTCTTCACCCCCTGCTGCAGGTCACCAGTGTGTTTGATGACTGCTGTTCTCCGCCCCTCCCCCATTGCTCAAGATGTAATGTCCTTCGGTATCAAGGAAGGTGCTAAAGATTAGAAAGATGCCATTTCTGACGCAGCATTTGTCAGAGAGTGGTCTAACAGCCTTCTGAATTACACTAGACCTATGGCAGTGATGCAGGGGACCTCCCTTTAGTAATGTCGAGCTCAGTAATTGTCCTGTCCAAGGCAGTTGATGAGTTCGGTTTGGAGTGGGCGCCTCCTACTGAGCCGGCCAGAAGCCATCTGGACGAGTGGTACCTCCAGTCAGATCCTAGCCAAAAGTACACCCCGTCGAGGCCCAAAGGACAAGAGACCCAGCAAACAGAGTCGGCAGGCCACTGTCACCGGAATCAAAGCCACATTCCTGATGCTGTCTCTCGGAAGAGGAAAGCTGCACCCAGCACTTAAGACGAGCCACTTGAAAAACTTTGCTCGCTCCGCTGTGTGGTCACAATGTCCTCCTGCCTGTTTCAGTATGCAAGAGCAATTTTAAAATTTGTTTTGCTATGCAGTGCAATAAAGTCGAAAAAACATACAAAACTCTCCTCAATATCAGAGCAGTTCTACTCCTCTCACTTCTATCTCCCCCATCACTCACTTTCACACTCATGTGGTATTAAACTCCCTGCCTCCCAACTGTGAGTTATCCCTCACGATGTGCAGTCCACCTTGCCCTCGCCTTTGCCAGTCAGATTGTGCAGAAGACTCATCTGTTTCCTGTGGTCTTGTCCTTGTAGTCATCTGAGACAAGGTCTTTACAGGGGATCTGTATCTGGGGCTCTAGTTGTCCTGGTCTCCGCTGTCTTTCAGGGCTGTAGAGGTCCTTTCTAGGTGCTGATCCAACATTTGGTCTGGATAGGTACTGGATCCGGGTGACTGCAGTGAGCCTCTGATCTGGATAAAGACTGGATCTGGTGGCTACGGTGACCTCGGGATAAGAGAGAAACGGACTAATATTAGCTTAGATGCCATTCTTCTAATGATGTAGCAAGTACATAGGGTGTTATGGGAAGTGTTCCCGGTTCAGGTTTACCTAATTAATGCAGCCTAAAAATCCTTTAACTGATTTGGATATTAGACGCATATTAGTATGTTATGTGTAAGCCAGGTTAAAGAGAGGGGTCTGCCTCCTGAACAATATTAGATAGGTTATTCCAGTGTTTATGCGCCAAATAGGAAAAGGATCTGCCGCCTGCAGTTGATTTTGATATTCAAGTCTTAGACAGTGTTCTATGTTAATACATGCAGAGTTTTTAGGTCCTATAATTAACACCTCTATTTATTCAGAATTTAGCAGTTCAAAATTACTCGTCATCCAGTTTTTTTTATATCGACTATGCAATCCATTAGTTTTTCATATTGGTGTGTTTCACCAGGCTGTGAATAAATATAGAGCTGAGTTTCATCAGCATATCAGTGAAAGCTAACACTGTGTTTCCTGATGATATCTCCCAAGGGTAACATATAAAGCGTGAGGAGTAGAGGCCCTAGTACTGAGCCTTGAGGTACTCCATACTGCACTTGTGATCGATAGGATACCTCTTCATTCACTGCTACGAATTGATGGCGGTCATACAAGTACGATTTAAACCATGCTAATGCACTTCCACTGATGCCAACAAAGTGCTCAAGTCTATGCAAAAGAATGTTGTGGTCAATTGTGTCAAATGTAGCACTAAGATCCAATAAAACTAATAGAGAGGTACAACCATGGTCAGATGATAAGAGCAGGTAATTTGTAACTCTAAGGAGAGCAGTCTCAGTACTATGATACGGTCTAAATCCTGACTGGAAATCCTCACAGATACCATTTTTATCTAAGAAGGAATATAATTGTGAGGATACTACCTTTTCTAGTATCTTGGACAGAAAAGGGAGATTCGAGATCGGTCTATAATTAACTAGTTCTTTGGGGTCAAGTTGTGGTTTTTTGATGAGAGGCTTAATAACAGCCAGTTTGAAGGTTTTGGGGACATATCCTAATGACAATGAGGAATTAATAATAGTCAGAAGAGGATCTATGGCTTCTGGAAGCACGTCTTTTAGGAGCTTAGATGGTATAGGGTCTAACATACATGTTGTTGGTTTAGACGATTTAACAAGTTTATACAATTCTTCCTCTCCTATAGTAGAGAATGAGTGGAACTGTTCCTCAGGGGGTCTATAGTGCGATAGTCTGATGCGATAGTGTAGCTGACGGCTGAATGGTTGCAATTTTATCTCTAATAGTAATGATTTTAGAAGTAAAGTAGTTCATAAGGTTATTACTGCTGTGATGTTGGGAAATGTCAACACTTTATGAGGCTTTATAATTCGTTAATTTAGCCGCTGTATTGAAAAATACCCGGGGTTATGTTTGTTTTCTTCTAAAAGAGAAGAAATGTAATTGGATCTAGTAGTTTTGATATTTTTTTTCCTGTAGGATAGGTTACTTTCCCGCCAAGCAATACGAAATACCTCTAGTTTTGTTTTCCTCCAGCTGTGCTCCATTTTTCGGGCTGCTCTCTTTAGGGTGTGAGTATGCTCATTATACCATGGTGTCAGACTGGTTTCCTTAACCTACCTTAAGCTACCTTAACCTACCTTAAGTAAAGGAGCAACTGTATTTAAAATGCTAGAAAAGAGAGAGTCCATAGGTTGTGTTACATCATCAAATTGTTCTGAGGTTTTGGATATGCTAAGGAATTTAGATACATCAGGAAGATAACTTAAAAAGCAGTCTTTTGTGTTAGAAGTGATGGTTCTTCCATACTTATAACAAGAAGTAGAATTTACATTTTAGGCTATATGAAGTTTCCACAAAACTAAATAATGATCTGAGATATCATCACTTGGCTGAATAATTTCAACACCATCAACATCAATTCCATGTGACAGTATTAAATCTAGAGTATGATTTCGACAATGAGTAGGTCCTGAAACGTGTTGTCTAACACCAATAGAGTTCACAATGTCTATAAATGCTGATCCCAATGCATCTTTTTCATTATCAACATGGATATTAAAATCACCAACTATTAAAACTTTATCTGCAGCCAGAACTAACTCGGATGTAAAATCACCAAACTCTTTAATGAAGTCTGTATGGTGCCCTGGTGGCCTGTATACAGTAGCCAGTACAAACATAACAGGGGATTTATCATTAACATTTGTTTCTCTGGATAATGTTATATGAAGTACCATTACTTCAAACGAGTTATACTTGAAGCCTGCCCTCTGAGAAATCCTGAAAACGTTGTTATAAATTGAAGCAACACCTCCCCCTTTGCCTTTTGGACGCGGCTCATGTTTATAACGGTAATCTTTGGGGGTGGACTCATGTAAAATAATGTAATCATCAGGTTTTAGCCAGGTTTTTGTCAAACAGAGAACATTTAGATTACTATCAGTGATCATATTATTTACAAAAAGGGATCTGATATGCAATAAGCTAAGCTTTATCATTTGTTTATCCATATTGCATCTGTTTTTTGTTTGTTGAACCTCAATTAAATTGTTACTCTTAAATTGGTTTGGACGTTTTTTGTATTTTCTAGTTCGGGGAACAGACACAGTCTCTATAGTGTGATATCTAGGTGAAAAAGTCTCTATGTGCTGAGAATTAACTGACCTCTGTGACGGGAGGCAGCTAGCAGACAGTCGGTTTAGCCAGTCTGTCTGCTTCCTGACCTGGGCCCCAGTTAGTCAAGTATAAACACTAAGACTATTTGCCATATTTCTAGAGAGAAGAGTGGCGCCACCCCAGGAGGGATGAAGACCATCTCTTTTCAACTGGTCAGGTCTGCCCCAAAAGCTCGTCCAATTGTCTATGAAACCTATGTTATTCTGCGGGCACCACTTAGACATCCAGCCATTGAGTGATGACAATCTGCTATCCATTTCGTCATCACCATGGTAAGCAGGGAGGGGACCAGAGCATATTACAGTGTCTGACATCGTGCTTGCAAGTTCACACACCTCTTTAATGTTATTTTTAGTGATCTCCGACTGGCGAAGTCGAACATCATTAGCGCTGGCATGAATAACAAGAGGTTCAAATAAAGATGGAAGAGATGTGTCTTTAGCTGATTCTGGAAGAATTCATATAAAAGTCCGTAAAAGTGACTTTGTGCTTCTTTGGGATGGCACAATTAAGTGACGTTCACTTGTAGAATGCAAGCTTCTAGAGGGCATATAATCTGCAGTAATTAATTTAGGTAAAGGACCGCAAAGCCAGTGGTGGTTTTGTAGGCAATCATCGGTGGCTTGCATTTTATGCGAGCAGCTATTGGTAGCCAGTGCAAATTGATAAACAGAGGTGTGATGTGCATTCTTTTCGGCTAATTAAAATGTATTTAGCTGCTGCGTTCTGGATTAATTGTAAAGGTTTGATAGAACTGGCTGGAAGACCTGCCAAGAGGGCATTGCAATAGTCCAGCCTGAACAGAAAAAGAGCTTGAACAAGGAGTTGTGCAGCATGTTCTGAAAGAAAGGGCCTGATCTTCTTGATGTTGAATAAAGCAAATCTGCAGGATCAGACAGTTTTAGCAATGTGGTCTGAGAAAGTCAGATGATCATCAATCATAACCATAGGCGCCGATTTATGTTTTTCTCCGTGGGTGCTCAAGGGCGCACGCCATTTAAAAAATAAAAAAAATAGACTAGGCTATTCAAAAAATATTGCATTTCAGAACCTTAGGCTAATGGACAGCGGCCGATACAAACAAACACAACAGCCTCACTTCTCAAAAATACAAACAGGATTGGAGATGAAAAGTTTAACTGACACGTAACCGCTAATGCGTTCAGCTTCTTAGGAAATTAATGTTTTGTAAATATTGATTAAAAAACTATTGCGAAAGGACAGCGTTTCCATTAACTGATTGTTGCGACTAAAATAATGAGTTTCTGGGAATGTCTACCTCATTTATGTTTCGAGGTTTCTTTTGATAGTGGCCTGGCTTTTCTTTGAGGTTTCGAATCCATTATTCATATAGGCTACAAAAATATATATATTTTTTTATGTATTTAACAAAGAACTCGTATTCTGTCCAAAAGTAGGCTACTTTTGTGTCCATTAGTTTTTCCTCTTTTAAACCGTATATAGGCCTATACTTGAGCAGAAAAATGTTCCCATTTAAACCCTGTTACGAACTTTAAGGAGTCTAGGGAATGTACCGTAACATTTACATTTTAACGTACTGCTGGGTATGAAATGAGGTGGAAGAACATGACAGACAAAACTTTGAAAGAGAAAAAATACTGGACGTTTATTCACAAAAAGCCAAAGCCACTAGATCCAGTAAAATAACAATAATAATGTGCGCTATGTACAAGGTGAAAATGTAAACAAACAAACAATAAAATGGGAAAAGAACGAAAGCGGCGCCAAAGGAAAGAACAAAATATAAGAAAACAATCCTTAATCTAAACCTAATCTAACCAAAGCAAAATGTAGAAAATAAACCGAAATCTTCAGTGCATCCGGCCAAGGGCGTAGATTTGGTTTGAACATTGGGGGGGTATGTTGCCCGTTATTTTTTTCAAAAAAAAAAAATTTTTTATGTGTATTGTTATTGGATAATTTATTTCTTCCTATCTATCTATCTATCTATCTATCTATCTATCTGGCAACATGCTTTAACTGATTACAAATTCAACATATACAAATATGAAAGAGACAACATTTAGACATTTATTTTAAGATTTTTACATTCCACCTTAATGCATTTTATTTTTTTTAAAGGGAAACACATCTTTAAAACATTAAAGGCATTAATGTATAGCCTAACTTTACAAAGCTGCTGTTTTTCTATACTGTTTCCTATTTTATTTTATTGATTGAATGGCATCTTCTTTACCTGATCACCTGCTCCTCCTCTCCCTCTGCTGACTTTTCTACCCTGCAGCTATATTTACCTCGATTCTGTTATAAAAACATGTTAAGAGATTATAAACATCATAACGTTATGAAATTTGTGTATAATCATCATTCATAAAATTCTAACATAGTAGAGATTATCAAAAGAAAGAAATGAAGTATTGAAACCGCCAGTAGGCGGCAGTGTTTCACTGTTTTAATGAGTTAGACACTTAAATCGTTAATTCATCCAATTCGTTCAAAAGTCAGATTAATTTAGTAAGAAAACAAACACCGATGTGAATACTTTTGTCGTTGATAATTACAGACACTATTGAAAAATATACTAGCAAAACAGACAGCTGCTTTGGTAACTTGTTATACTGATAGTTATAGCTAAATACATTGCAATGGATTAGCTAGCTAAAATATATGTGGTGTGAACTAACTATTACACAATATTCTCATACCTCATTCTCAGTACATGCTTTATTTATTTATTTTTTGCATCCCTCTCTGACCAGCAGTTAAATATAGTCCGCTGTGCAGCGCTTCTCTTCATTTTTGGCGTTAGCATTAACCGTGTGCTCTCCCATTCAAACACCACTCGCTTGTTTTGGTGAAAGTGCGACTCATTGGTTGGGCGTTACCAATCGGTTCAATGGAGGGGGAGTATTTTTTGTCTGATTTATTATGACATACTCATATTTGATTAGGAACAAAATTATTTTTACAAAATAAATGAATTCTATTTTTTCATATATTTTTAATTTGTTCTACTGTGATTTTCATGTTGAAATATTGGGGGGGTTGTAACTGATGTATTTGAATATAGGGGGGGTTACCTCCCCCCCATCCCCCCCCATAAACTACACCCCTGCATCCGGCACCTTAACTAAACTGTCTAACAAAAAAAGAAATACAATGTGTGGCGCTCACTTCTATGGAAGTAAAATAATGACTTATGTCTTTGAAACAAAAAAGCATGCTGAATAGCACTAACTGAAAAATAATGCATTGCATTAACAGTACTTGCATTTTAATGCCTTGTATTTCCAGGGCTTGCATTGTTAGGTCCTGAAATTTTATATAGTTGTTCATTTAAGCTGTGAATATTTCAATTGAAAATATTTCACACACCTTTTCATAATTAAAAAATCAATAATTCATATTCACGTTCCAGAATTCACTTCCAAAATATCAAATCGGTTAAAAAAATACGATGTATAATATTCGACAGGCAAATTTCGGTCCATTTTATTTCACTTTCCAAATTCGCTTCCACAAATTCAGTGGTTAAAATTCGGCAGATAATTGGCCCTTTCACATCCGGGAGCTGCAGGAATAGCAGTAGAGCACAGAGGCATAATCTCCATCTGCTGTCAGTCGCTCACCAGCAGGTGGTGCAAGCGGCTGTTATATAAGGCCAAAGCAACAGGTGGATTGAGTAATACAGTTACAAAAACTGATCTGCAGAAATTAAGCAAGCACTAAGCAGAAGTTTTGATTATCGGGGCATGTGGAAAAGCTGATTGTGCGTATGTTTATTTCAACCTCTTTGCTGTTACCAAGTAAGCAGCATTCAAAGGAGATTATAATGGTGTTTTACCCAACGCTGAATTACAGAACTAACATTACATCTAAGGAAGACATATATTGCTTTCGGTTGTTTAGTTTCCGTAACTTTGTGTCATGGCTTTTGCGTCGCTGTGCTGTAATACTGGGGATCCCCTCACGTCACACTCCAGGATTCCCCAATGACGAGTAATGCTTCTCAGTCAAATAATACTGTGATATAAGACCTCAGATCTCAGAATACATTTTATTGATGATTATGCAAACTATATAGACAGTTAAGCAGATGTAAAATATGAACGAACGCTCAAGGTTTCACGCGGTTTCCCTCAGAAATCTGTTAAAGAAAAGAAAACACATTACGTGGCTCAGCGCACTAACAGTGACAGCGATTAAAAGACAAAACTCACATCTGACTGATGATGCAAACTATATACAGACAGATGAGGATATGAACGCAAGTTACGGAACAAGAAAAAGTGCATGTTATATATATTAAATAGTTTATTTAATTTATTTAAAAAATAATTAATGAATGAATAAGGGGCCATTCACATATTGCGCCTAATAACGCGTGGGAAAGGCTATGTGCGCCGCTTTCTCCTTTTTTCCAAAGCGCTCGGGCAGAAGCGCTCCTGAGGCTAAGCAACAATGACGCGCTCTCTCCATGAAGACGCGGAAATTTCAGCAAAGGATAAATGGATTTGCAGCACAAAAAAAAAATCGGTTTCAGTAGCTCTGATACTAAGTTTATTTCAAAGTGGCAATCCATATACAGCTATGATCAGCTGGTCCTTCATCTTGGCTGAGCTTTCAACGTTCAGGGAAAGGATGAAGCTGAATGTTTAGTTCTTGTCACATGACCCGCGGTGCGCTTGTGGCATTCTGAAAGTTGAGATGTTTTTAACTCGATGCAGTGCGGATGCGCCTGGAAAAAACGGCCGCATCGCGACCGCGTCGCTTCCATTATGAGCGCGCATACCGCGTGCCTACATTGGAAATAACGAAATTGAGCATGCAAAAGACGCGATATGTGAACGGCCCCTAAGAACTGCGGTCTTCTACTTCAAATATGCCGTGGAGAATCACAGAAAGTGACCGAATTCAAGAACATTGTTGCGGCATCTCTCAAGCAACGAATAAACACCGCTAACTCGGAGAATGCAGTGAAAACTCCTCTTCTCGCGTCTGCCCTAGACCCTTGGCACAAACATCTCAGGTTTCTAGATGAAAACATGAGAGAAGTAAGAAAAAAACACTTTTTTTGAACATTATCAGAACATTTTCCTTGATGCGAGTGGTGCGGATGCAGTCGTCACGATGAAGAAGATGCAATGCCCACTCATCGGAAAAGGCTGAGCCAGTTCTCCAGCGATGATTACAGAGAGTCCAGCCGAGACGAGTGGGAACAGTTCTTGCTGGAGCCATGTATTCCACCAGATGAGGATCCCATTCAGTGAAGAAACGAAAACACGAAGCGCTTCACAAAACGTATTCGCTTAGCACACCGTTATTGTGAGTCCCGACAACGTCTGTGCCGTCAGAGCGCGTTTTCTCCACGGCCGGCCTTATTGTTAACAGACTAAGGAGCCGACTTTCCCCCGATCATGTTTACATGCCCGTGTTTCTTAACAAGAACATGTAAAACAATAAAAAAAAGCAAAAAAGATTTGCTGACAGTTTAAAAGTTAAGTGTACAATATAATTGCTGCAGGCTGCTTTACCCTGTACTTTTATTTGTTTGCACGCATTGTTAAAGGTTTTCAGCTACAAAACACAATGTGTAATGTTCAAGCTTATTGTGTGTAAGCTTGTTCAAAATGACGAAAACAAATGTTGCTGAAAAATAACGTCTGACTCATTAAACTTAATTTAAATAAACAAATATTCAAATATTCTTTTTTTGTGAGCTCAAATATTCGAATGTGATATTTGTGGAAAACGCCCATCCCTAGTAAGTCAGTCTTGTATCTAGCAATGTAGCCTACTACAACTGTTGGAACATGAAAACCCTTTCCAGGGATCTTTAATATGTAAATAATTGTATACTGTAAATATATGAAGGGAGGTATTGGCAAAATCTCACCTGTAGAAAATCACTATGAGAAATACAAGATTAAGAATTTGACTGTGTTATTTAAAATTTTAATTAAAACACATTGGACCTTTTAACCCAGTCAGTGGAATTGTCAGACGGTCCCTTGGGTGCGGTAGCACGTCAATAATTTCTTCAGTTTAAATTTTCAGAATATACCTAGATTGTTTTTAACTCATTTTTTTTATGTTAATATAAATTGGTTGCATATTGTTAAAACTAATCGTGGTATTGATATCTTTGTGTGACTGTCGACTTTATAGATCAGCGGTAATGGAAATCAATTATAAAGAAAATGCAGCGCATTGGATTCTTTTTGACCCCATTTGCTTGCCTGTATATAGTTTGCATAATCATCAATAAAATGTATTCTGAGATCTGAGGTCTTATATCACAGTATTATTTGACTGAGAAGCATTACTCGTCATTGGGGAATCCTGGAGTGTGACGTGAGGGGATCCCCAGTATTACAGCACAGCGACGCAAAAGCCATGACACAAAGTTACGGAAACTAAACAACCGAAAGCAATATATGTCTTCCTTAGATGTAATGTTAGTTCTGTAATTCAGCGTTGGGTAAAACACCATTATAATCTCCTTTGAATGCTGCTTACTTGGTAACAGCAAAGAGGTTGAAATAAACATACGCACAATCAGCTTTTCCACATGCCCCGATAATCAAAACTTCTGCTTAGTGCTTGCTTAATTTCTGCAGATCAGTTTTTGTAACTGTATTACTCAATCCACCTGTTGCTTTGGCCTTATATAACAGCCGCTTGCACCACCTGCTGGTGAGCGACTGACAGCAGATGGAGATTATGCCTCTGTGCTCTACTGCTATTCCTGCAGCTCCCGGATGTGAAAGGGCCAATTATCTGCCGAATTTTAACCACTGAATTTGTGGAAGCGAATTTGGAAAGTGAAATAAAATGGACCGAAATTTGCCTGTCGAATATTATCGTATTTTTTTAACCGATTTGATATTTTGGAAGTGAATTCTGGAACGTGAATATGAATTATTGATTTTTTAATTATGAAAAGGTGTGTGAAATATTTTCAATTGAAATATTCACAGCTTAAATGAACAACTATATAAAATTTCAGGACCTAACAATGCAAGCCCTGGAAATACAAGGCATTAAAATGCAAGTACTGTTAATGCAATGCATTATTTTTCAGTTAGTGCTATTCAGCATGCTTTTTTGTTTCAAAGACATAAGTCATTATTTTACTTCCATAATATCGCGATATACTGACCTGCGTTCTCTTCCCTCTGTACTACCAGCTGTTACTCAAGGTCTCATAGCGAACGAATAACATAGACAACACATCAAGATCAAAGCACATAGCTTATTATTTGAGAGGGCACTTGTGGTGGATGTTGATATATCAATATTAATAGGTTTGGCTTTTTTTTTATAACAAATCTGTCCATTTTAGTCTGATTAATGATTAGTGATTACGGAAAGCAGTAAATGATTACATACTCGCACGGCACTGTATAGTGGGGGATGGGACGTTTTCAGAAACGCTGTGATTGGTGGATAGGATATGGAACATGCATGCGACTGGTTATGTCACTGTCACTGACAACAACATAACCAATCACAGTGTGGCAGACGCTTCATAGCGCCAACTGCAATGTTTAATTTTAAATAAATGTAGCCTACTGGCAGTCTGGCACTGGCACACGTGGGTGCTCATTTTCCATGGGTGCTCGGTATTTTCTGTGGGTGCTCGAGCCCCGGAGCACCCACGGTATCGGCGCCTATGATCATAACTGCAACGTTTCTGGATTCTGGTTGATGTGCATAAATGAGTGGTGAAATTGTGTTGAAACAATGGGTTTGCTGGAATCACTGGCAGTTCTGTCTTTGCGAGGTTGAGTTGGAGGTGATGGTCGTTCATCCAGCAAGAAATGTCTGTTAGACAAGCAGAGATGCAAGCGGCTATCGTCGGATCATCAGGATGGAATGAGAGGTAAAGTTGAGTGTCATCAGCATAGCATTGGAATGAAAAGCCATGTTTCTGAATGACAGAACCTAATGATGCCATGTACACAGAGAAGAGAAGAAATGAGCCCTGAGGAACCCTGGTAGTTAGATGTTGCGACTTGGACATCTCACCTCTACAAGATACTCTGAAAAACCTATCTGATAATCAAGACTTAAACCACATGAGTGGGGTTCCTGAATTGCCCTTTGCCAGTAGGGTTGATAGGAGGATCTGGTGGTTAACCGTGTCAAAAGCAGCGGACAGATCAAGCAGGATAAGTACTGAAGATTTGGATTCCACTCTTGCCAGTCTTAGAGCTTCAACAACTGAGAGCAAGGCAGTCTTAGTTGACTGTCCACTTCTGAAGCCAGATTGGTTTCTGTCAAGGAGGTTGTTCTGTGTGAGAAATGCAGAGACTTGGTTGAACACAGCTCGTTCAAGTGTTTTTGCAATGAAAGGAAGAAGGGAAACTGGTCTGTAGTTCTCCAAAAGAGATGGGTTGAGGGTGGACTTCTTAAGTAGTGGGGTCACACGAGCCTGTCTAAATGTTGAGGGAAAAACACCAGTGTGGAGGGATGTGTTAATAATGTGAGTGAGTGCAGGAACAACTGCAGGAGAAACAGCTTGAAGAATATGAGATGGAATAGGATCAAGCGGGCAAGTAGTAGGAGGATTAGAAAGGATGAGTTTGGAGATTTCTGCCTCAGAGAGTGAAGAGAAGGATATGAATGAGTGTAAGTTTGCTGGTGATATGTAAGATTGACAGACTGTGGTGTGGAAAATTGTGCACTAATGTTTTTAATTGTATTAATGAAAAACGTGGCAAAGTCCTCAGCTATTAGAGATGATGCAGGAGGGTGAGGAGCAGGACAAGGAGGGATGAAAATGTTTTAAAGAGCATGCGAGAGTTAGACGAATTGTTAATTTTGTTATGGTAGTATGTCATTTTAGCAGTGGAGACATTAGTGGAGACATAAGGAAGAGAAGAGTGACTGATAAACATTAAGGTCAGTAGTATTTTTGGATTTGCACCACACCCTTTCAGCAGCTCTAAGCTTAGAACGATGTTTGTGGAGAACATCATCTAACCAAGGGGCTGAAGGGGTGGTATGGGCTGGCCTGGAAGACAAGGGGCACACAGTGTATAAACAAGATGTAAGAGTACAGCAGAAAGTAACCATTTCAGATAGCTGGGAGGGTGAGAGTGAGTGTTGGTTAAGAGGTTAAGAGTGAGGAGGAAGTGATCTGAGGTGTGCAGGAGTAACCAGTACATGATCAGAGTGTTGTGTGTATATAAGGACAAGTTGATTGCTTGATCAAAAGATCAAGCAGAGTGTGGAAGTCTGCAGATTGAGGTCTGCTTTGATCCAGGTCTCTGTCAGGTCCATGAGATTGAGCTTTGAATGACTAATAATATAAGTAATGAAATCGACTTTGTTTACAGCAGACCGGCAGTTCCAGAGACATACACAATAGAAAAAGAAAGGAGTGTATTAGCAGACATAGGAAAAGTGTGCAGGTTGTTAAGATTGCACTGCGTGGTTTGCGAGTGATAGTGATAGTAGGGATCTGGAAACACATAGTAAGAATTGGTCATAAAAACTGAAACAGAAGTGAAACAAGTAGTAGGAAAAGGATGACTCAAAATGATACTTATATCCGTTACCGGTGACCCTGCCGGTGGAGTCGAACGGCAGTCGATTGTTTTTACACTCGTTGGTCATCACATGAGGAGGGCTTAACAGGAGGGCTGCTATGACTGCTGCCGAGGTATACTAACCTTTTTTATACCCGTCAGACAAAAGGGAAATGTAATTCAATATATATATATAATATTGACAAAATGATACACACATTTTTTTTTTTACTCAAAAACTGAGGTACATAAACTCTGATTAATGAGTTCAAAAAAAAAAAAAAAAAAACAGTCCTTATTGAAAAAGCAAGCAACCTTTTCAAAAAAAAATGTCTTGGTTACACTTTAGAGAATCCTAGTGTGATAAAAAGTGCAAATTTCTTTTCATATTTTATTGAATATTGACAAAATAATCCACAAATATTTTTTTTTTGTTTCAAAAATTGAGGTACGTGAGCTCAGACTAATATGTCCTACGATAAATCAGTTCCAAAAATAAACACAAAACCAGTCCTAATTGAAAGAAAACAAGCTGATTTCAATTTTTCTTTTCTCTTTGGAATGTTACAAGCTCTTGGTGCATAAAGAAGATCTGTAAAGACTAAAGTCTGAAATCCAGAGAGATATTCTTTATAAAATGAAGAGTCAACCATGCCCTCCTAAAATGTCTCATTTTAACAAACCCCATGTCTATGTCATGATATGGGAAGATTTTCATAACACCGCCCAAATTTTCACACAAAGAAAGAAAGCTTAAATTTGATTTTCGTTGTTGTGACCGCCGAAATGTTGTGGAGACACTGTGCATTTTGTTGTGAAAGCGAAACTACTTTGTTTGGCCTTCCATAAGAGGACATAAGTAGACATCAGTCAATAAGCTATTAACACTGTTCCGGAACTGTCAAACCCAAATATGTGTGCAATGCATTTTACGGAGGATGAGGACTGTTTCCTGTGTGAGTAGCCCACAATGTTTTATTAACAAGTTTCGGGAGGAGCATGTGCATCCACCACGAGAGAAAACCAGTATACCGCCACCCCGATTCCTCATAGTCGACCCATTACGGGGAGCGCTCAGCGTTCTTGCCAATGCCGAGCTCTGAGCCATGTCCCTCGGCAGCATGCCAAATATGCATACTATTCTTCTCGCTTTATCATCTGCAAGGCGAACTCGTGAAACCGGTGTCTGTTTCTATAAAGTGAGGCAGTTCCATATTTTCAAGGACAGTCTGGCATTTCTGGCTCACAGTCTAAGTACGTTTACATGTGTAAAGTATTTGCCACTGATGATTCAAATGCAAGTTTTGAGGAGTGTGGAGTAGTGTTTGTTGTTTGTCGTTTCCCCCGATCACAAATGCAGACATGGTTTTATGTTTACTTAGCGTGATACTCAATGAATAATAAGGCTTAAGGTGTAATAAGTGTAAGTCATTATTCTCAAATCATAAAAACAGAAACTGCTCTTTGTTAATAACTGGAATCTTTTCTGGGAGCGTCCTAGGCTTTTTCGCGCTGATGGCGTGCACTCCTGCAGAGGCGGAGCGGAGCTGCTGTTCTCAACATCTCCAGGACGCTTCGCTCCATGTGACTAGTAAGACAATTCTCAAATAACTGCTATGATGGCTTTTGTTCTACCTGCTTAAATGATAAAAGTACTTGCGCTGTCCGATCTATTAAGACTGTATCTGTTCCACGAATAGTGAGGTCAAAATATACATTTAATGCAGAATCTAGAAAAAATCTGATTAAACCAGAAAAATGTTTAATTAATGAATCATTTTTTTTTTACGTTTTTATGTTTGGGCTCATAAACTTCAGCTCACTCACACCCAAAGCAGTTATTGTAAATTAAATGATCACAGATAATAGTTTTGATGTACTCTGCTTGACTGAAACCTGACTAAAACCAAATGATTATTTTGGTCTAAATGAGTCTACAAACTACTATTATAAGCATGAGCCCCGTCAGACTGGTCGTGGAGGAGGTGTTGCAACAATATAAAGTGATATTCTCAATGTTACCCAGAAAACAGGATACAGGTTTAACTCTTTTGAAATACTTCTGCTAAATGTTACACTGTCAGACATGCAAAAGAAGTCTAATGTATCTCTTGCTCTGGCTACTGTGTATAGACCACCAGGGCCGGATACAGAATTCCTAAAAGAATTTGCAGATTTCCTCTCAGACCTTCTAGTTACAGTTGATAAGGCACTAATCATGGGAGATTTTAATATTCACGTTGATGAACAAATGATGCATTAGGACTTGCGTTTACTGACCTAATAAACTCTTTTGGAGTCAAGCAAAATGTCCCCACTCATCATTTTAATCATACACTAGATTTAATTATATCGCATGGAATCGATCTTACTGATATAGATATCGTACCTCAAAGTGATGATTTATTATGATTTATTAGGCTGTGGCAAGTGGGGCGGGGCCGAGGGACGTGGGAACACGAGTGAGGCTGGCAGTGATTGGGCAAATCAGTGGCACCTGCGGCCCACCACCGGTCTCGAGTCCCACGTAGGAGATGGAAGGATATAAAACTGGAGCGACGACAGTGAAGGACGAGAGAGTACCAGGCCTGGGATTTTAGTTGTGTTTTGGTTTTATTTTGTGCGCACCAGTCGTCCGTGAGGGGCTGGTGCTCTGTTTTGTGTTTATTTTGAATTATTAAATGGCATTTGATTGTCCGCCGGTTCCTGCCTCCTTCTTCCGGATGAATATGAAAGGTTTTATCATTACATAGGCCTTATTACTTATATTACTTATTGGAACAAAAAAACACTACACAGAATCTAGTAGACTAAATTTGCAACTAGACAGATGTACTGTTACTTCCTCTACAGTCAAAAACCTGGGTGTTATATTAGACAGAAACATGTCTTTTGAAAATCAAATTTCCCATGTTACAAAAACAGCATATTTTTTGTTTCATCTTCGAAACATTGCCAAGCTACGAAACATGTTACCTGTTTCTGATGCAGAAAAGTTAGTTCATGCATTCATGACCTCTAGACTGGACTATTGTAATGCACTTCTAGGTTAGACTTCATCTTCAATAAACAAGCTACAGGTAGTCCAAAATCATTACCAGGTCAAGAAAATATGATCATATTACCCCAATTCTACAGTCTCTGCACTGGCTACATATTAAGTTCCATATCAATTACTAAATATTATTACTTGCCTATCAGCCCCTTAATGGTTTAGCTCCTACTTACCTTCCTAGCCTTATACCACACTACAATCCATCATGCTCCCTAAGATAAAAACAAAAAAACAAAGAACGCTGGACTTTTGGTAGTTCCTAGGATAGCAAAGTCCACTAAAGGAGGTAGAGCTTTTTCGCGTTTGGCTCCCAAACTCTGGAATAGCCTTCCTGATAATGTTCGGGGGTTCAGACACACTCTCTCTGTTTAAATCTAGATTAAAAACACTTCTCTTTCGCCAAGCATTCGAATAATGCATCTCATAATCTTGTACTGCAGTTACATTTAGTTGTGCATTCTTATTCTTTAGCTTGGGTTAACTAATTAATTTTACTTTGTTGGAACAGCAGCTATGCTAATGATGCCTCTATTTGTTTCTATGTTTTGCCACAGGATTTACATCCCGTGATAACTAGGATTTACACAAGCTCCAGTCTGGATCCAGAACAGCTGACCCTCAGAGGACCTCAGATGAAGCTAACCCTGAATCAACAAACAGAACTGACAAATATTGCTACAAGTTTGACTGCATCATAATAATTTATATTAATAGTATTTGTTGTCTGTTTGATATGTCTTTAATTGATTTTCCGTACATTTCTGGCATTTGTAAATAAACTGATCAGAGTCACCACTGATAAGCTACTACTAAATATTATATAAATATACATTTTCTGTAAAGTTGCTTTGCAATGATTTGTATCGTAAAAGGCGCTATACAAATAAAACGTAATTAATTTTTTTAAATTATAATCAGTATTTAAGTCCCCACTGGATGCCACAAATGCCTCATTTGTAATGGGTTTTATTGTTTTTGTCGTCATGCCGGGACACGTCATCACAGTATGGTGAGGGGCGTAACATTTCCATCACATGCTTGAGGCAATCTGCCAATCCAGAGCTGGTTCTCAACTTTCTTTTCAGAAAGGCAGGGCATAGAGGAGAAACAATAATGTACAGTATGTGGAAAATATATATATATATATATATATATATATATATATATTTGTTTTTACCTTAAACCACATATGCAATCGCAGATGTTTTTATCCAATGCAACTTACAGTGCATTCAGGCTATACATTATTATTATTATTATTTAACCAGTATGTGTGCTCCCTGGGAATCAAACCCACAACCTTTTGTTTTGCTAACACAATGCTCTACCACTGAGTCACAGAAACACGTCATGGTTTTCTATAAGAGGAAAGGGCTTAAATTAAGAGCCTTGCGGTCATATTCCGGGATCATCCGCTCTCCTTTACACATAGTTTATATTTTTAATAAACTGAATAATAGATCTGTTGCCACATAAGTGTTTTCCCACTGATTTCTCTTGAACCTGTTCATTAAAAAGATTTGTTCTGATTAATTCACTCACACATTAGGTGACCATTTTTTGCTGATTACATCTTTATGCCAGTAGGTGGTGTCAAGTTAATACTTTTTATTTTTGTGAGTGAGTTATTGAATCACACAAGTCTTTAATTGGACAGTATAGATGTGTCAGGTTTAAACTAATTCAATTTGCTTAATATTGAATTGAATTCTTTTATTAAATTCTTGAAATTTAAATTAAATATTTTCAAAATGCATCCCCTTTTAATTTGAATGCAGTCACACATTCTGCTTTCAGTGTTTTTTTTTTTTTTTTTAGTATGGGACCTTAGATTAATGTATATACATAATTACAAACATTGATTTGTTATTATACTTTAAAACATTTCCCACAAAGTAATCCCAATGACTAAAATGTCACAATTTCAGAACATATACTACTGTCCATATATTAGTCTTTTTCCTATATAGGCAGGCCCATTGTGAAAGTCTTTGACTTTCTGGTAGACTTGGCTGTGATTTCATTTCTACTCCTAAAGTACAAGTAACAAACAGTTTGGAGGGCCAGGTCCGGTACATACCTGCAAAATATTACCCAGAATATGAACGCAACATGCTTTGGTGCACATTAAGCGTTTTCTTGGAGTATAAAAAGAAAATGCTTAACGTGGCGTAGTGTAAGAAAACAGTGATATAAAAAACACATCTAGTATTCAGATTATTACATTTTATTAAAAGGCAAGCATAACTTAAACTTGGTCCTCCAAACTGTTTTAAGTCAAATTAACTTGTTACAGAATGTCCCGTTTATAGACCACTTTCCTGTGACCAATGTGTTTTATAAGTCATTAAGTCAATTCAACTTGTAAAGTCATAATTTCAACTTTTTATTTAATATTTTTTACTTTTTAATCTTGTAATTATGACTTAAGTTAGTCATAATTTCGATTTAAGTCATAATTGTAACTTTTTATCTCGTAATTATGACTTAAGTATGTCATAATTTAAACGTTTTAAGGCATGCTTTTTTTCTTACGTGGCGGAAAGGGGCTTCCATAATGTTACTATAATTTGCTGAATTAATTGTTTTAAAGGGGTCATATGATGCCTTTTTAAAGATAATTATTTTGTGCATTTGGTGTAACAGAATATGTTAACATGCTTTAATGTTAAAAAATCACATGATTCTTCAAATACTGTAAATTATTGTAGGTCCTCTATGCCCCGCTTCTCTCAAACAAAGTCCTTCCTTCTGATGAGCACAGTCTGCTCTGATTGGCCGAAGACTACAAGCACTCATTGGAAATGTAACACCCCTTTCCATTAATGCGAGCTTCATCTTTCAAAATAAATGTAAAGAGAGTTAATAATGTCCTTAATTTTACCATCAGTTCAAGCCCGAAAGGAGAACAGAGTGGTGTGACAGATATATTCAATTCAATTCAAGTTTATTTGTATAGCGCTTTTTACAATACAAATCGTTACAAAGCAACTTTACAGAAAATTATGTTTCTACAATATTTAGTAATAGCATATAAGTGGTGACTGTGAGTTTGTGTACTTATGACAGGATTTGTAGAAAAATTAATACAAGACCTAGTCAGCCAGATGATGAACATTATTAATATTATTAATAATTATTATATGATGCAGTCACACTTGTAGCAATATTTGTTAGTTCTGTTGTTGATTCAGGGTTAGCAGCATCTGAGGTCCTCTGAGGGTCAGCATCATCTCTTCTCAGCTGTTCTGGATCCAGACTGGAGCTTGTGTAAATCCTAGTTACAAAACATAGAAACAAATAGAGACATCATTAGCATAGCTGCTGATCCAACAAAGTAAAATTAATTAGTTTAACCCAAGCTAAAGAAAATGCGCATTTGATCAGATGCAACTACACTCACAATTTAAGAGATGCATTATTAATGCTTGGCGAAAGAGATGTGTTTTTAATCTAGATTTAAACAGAGAGAGTGTGTCTGAACCCCGAACATTATCAGGAAGGCTATTCCAGAGTTTGGGAGCCAAATGTGAAAAAGCTCTACCTCCTTTAGTGGACTTTGCTATCCTAGGAACTACCAAAAGTCCAGCGTTTTGTGACCTTAGGGAGCGTGATGGGTTGTAACGTGGTAGAAGGCTAGTTAGGTACGCAGGAGCTAAACCATTTAGGGCCTTATAGGGAAGTAATGATAATTTGTAACAGATACGGAACTTAATAGGTAGCCAGTGCAGAGACTGTAAAATTGGGGTAATATGATCATATTTTCTTGACCTGGTAAGGACTCTAGCTGCTGCATTTTGGACGACCTGTAGCTTGTTTATTGAAGATGCTGGACAACCACTTAGAAGTGCATTACAATAGTCCAGTCTAGAGGTCATGAATGCATGAACTAGCTTTTCTGCAACAGAAACAGACAACATGTTTCGTAGCTTGGCAATGTTTCTAAAATGGAAGAATGCAGTTTTTGTAACATGGGAAATATGATTTTCAAAAGATAAGTTGCTGTCTAATATAACACCCAGATTTTTGACTGTAGAGGAAGTAACAGTACATCCATATAGTTGCAGATTGTAATCTACAAGATTCTGTGTAGTGTTTTTTGGTCCAATAATTAATATCTCTGTCTTATCCGAATTTAATTGGAGAAAATTATTTGTCATCCAATCTTTTAAATTTTTAACACACTCTGTTAGCTTATATAATTTAGAAGTTTCATCTGGTCTCGTTGAGATATATAGCTGAGTATCATCAGCATAACAGTGGAAGCTAATTCAGTATTTTCTAATTATATTACCAAGGGGCAACATGTATATTGAAAATAGAAGGGGACCTAGGACGGATCCTTGTGGCACTCCATATTTTACTGATGATAAATGAGATGACTCCCCATTTAGGTAAACAAAATGTTAGCGATCGGACAGGTAGGATCTAAACCATCTTAGAGCCTGCCCTTGAATACCTGTATAGTTTTGTAATCGATCTGTGAGTATGTCATGATCTATGGTGTCGAACGCAGCACTAAGATCAAGTAAAACTAGAAATGAGATGCAGCCTTGATCTGACGCAAGAAGCAGGTCATTTGTAATTTTAACAAGTGCAGTTTCTGTGCTATGGTGGGGCCTGGAACCTGACTGAAATTCTTCTTACAGATAATTTTTGTGTAGGAAGGTGCTCAATTGAGAAGACACACCTTTTTCTAAAATTTTAGACATAAATGGAAGATTTGAAATAGGCCTATAATTTGCCAGTACACTAGGATCTAGTTTTGGTTTCTTAATAAGAGGCTTGATAACCGCCAGCTTGAATGGTTTTGGGACATGACCTAAAGATAACGACGAGTTAATAATATTGAGAAGCGGTTCTTCGGCTACAGGTAACAACTCTTTCAGTAATTTAGTGGGTACAGGATCTAATAAACATGTTGTTGGTTTAGATACAGTGATAAGTTTATTTAGCTCTTCCTGTCCTATATTTGTAAAGCACTGCAGTTTATCTTTGGGTGCGATGGATGAAACTGAAGTGTTAGACGCTGTAGAATCTACATTCGCTATTGTATTTCTAATGTTATCTATTTTATTATTGAATAAATTCATAAAGTCTATACTATTAAACGTTGGTGGAATATTTGAATCAGGTGGCGTCTGGTAATTTGTTAACTTAGCCACTGTGCTAAATAAAAACCTTGGATTTTTTTGGTTATTTTCTTCGAGTTTGTGGATATGCTATGCCCTGGCAGTTTTTAGAGCCTGTCTATAGCTGGACATACTGTTTTTCCATGCAATTCTAAAAACTTCCAAGATAGATTTTCTCCATTTGCGTTCAAGACTACGAGTTACTTTCTTGAGAGAGTGAGTATTACTGTTATACCATGGCACAGTACGTTTTTCCTTTTACCTTTTTCAATTTGATTGGGGCAACAGCTTCTAATGTATTAGAGAAAATAGTGCCCATGTTGTCAGTCATTTCGTCTAATTCATGTGTATTTTTGGGTACAAATAGCAGTTGAGATAGATCAGGCAGGTTATTTGCGAATCTGTCTTTGGTGACTGGAACAATAGTTCTGCCCAGACGGTAACGCTGAGACATATAGTTAATATCAGTTATACGCAGCATGCACGATACAAGGAAATGGTCTGTAATATCATCACTTTGAGGTACGATATCTATAGCAGTAAGATCTATTCCATGCGATATAATTAAATCTAGTTTATGATTAAAACGATGAGTGGGCCCGGTGACATTTTGCTTGACTCCAAAGGAGTTTATTAGGTCAGTAAACGCAAGTCCTAATGTATCATTTGCATTATCAACGTGAATATTAAAATCTCCCATGATTAGTGCCTTATCAACTGTAACTAGAAGGTCTGAGAGGAAATCTGCAAATTCTTTTAGGAATTCTGTATCCGGCCCTGGTGGTCTATACACAGTAGCCAGAGCAAGAGATACATTAGATTTCTTTTGCATGTCTGACAGTGTAACATTTAGCAGAAGTATTTCAAAAGAGTTAAATCTGTATCCTGTTTTCTGGGTAACATTGAGAATATCACTATATATTGTTGCAACACCTCCTCCACGACCAGTCTGACGGGGCTCATGCTTATAATAGTAGTTTGTAGACTCATTTAGACCAAAATAATCATTTGGTTTTAGTCAGGTTTCAGTCAAGCAGAGTACATCAAAACTATTATCTGTGATCATTTCATTTACAATAACTGCTTTGGGTGTAATATTTATGAGCACAAACTTTAAAGAATGTTTTTGTTCATTTACTTTACATGTTTCTGGTTTAATCACGATAAGATTTTTTCTAGATCCTACATTATATTTTGACCTCACTATTCGGGTAACAGACACAGTCTTAATAGATTTTACAGCGCAAGTACTTTTATCATTTAAAAGGGTGGAACAAAAGTCATCATAATAGTTATTTGAGAATTGTCTTAATAGTCACATGGAGCAAAGTGTCCTGGAGATGTTGTCAGAGAGCAGCTCCGCTCCGACTGGGGTGCAGACCATCAGCGCGAAACAGCCTAGGACGCTCCCAGAAAAGATTCCAGTTATTAACAAATAGCAGTTTCTGTTCTTTACACCATGACAACAACCATTCATTTAAAGCAACGTGTCTACTGAACCTTTCGTGTCCTCGTCGATACGTGGGCAGTGGTCCTGACACCGAATGCAGCTCAAAACGTGTCCTCGCCTGCAATCAAAGGTAGACATTCATCCGCCATTAAAGCAAGTAACAGTGAGTACATCAATGGTAATGTGTGTGAATAGAGTATTAGCAATGTAAGCGCAGTTAGCAGCAACCACGCCGCTGATGCTAACGGGCTATAAGCTAATAGCGTACCCAGGAGATCAAAATAAAACTAGCGATAACAAGGCTCTCTGATTGTTTTTGTTGTAGAATACAATAGAGGATATATTCACAAGTTATATCAACGGAAACGATGGTCTATACAATTGATTTTTAAGATAAAAATAGTAGATAAAAAGAATATAGTGACGGAGCTCAAACGCAGTAAAGACGCCAACAACAAACTGGAAATGACTTATTCAAAGCCTCAAACAATTTTTCATATATTGATGAAGCTCGCAGAATACAAGCCACTGAAGACAGTTGAACCCACTGTGTGACTCTCTCTCTCTCTCTTTCACACACACACACACACACACACACACACACACACACACACACACACACACACACACACACACACACACACGACGCGCAAAACTCTGCATTTGAACAGTCAATAACAAATACTTAAACTAATAACAAAACATACACAGTAAAAACAGAAGTGTTAATTTAACTCCTAAAGAGTTGAATTTGACTCCGTTTCAGATAACATTTGGTCCCACTCAAAATCAGTGTAAAATTTACTCTTTGGTCAGTGTCAAATTTTAAGTTAATTTAAGTAGAAGTTAATTCTACTCAATATTGTGTAAAAAATAACAATGAAATGTGTAAAATTATTTAACACTGTAGTTTAATCACACCGTTAAGAGTAATATAAATACACAGTATAGAGTTATTTATCTACATTTTTACTTTTTTAAAAATGACACTTTCTAAGTGTAATATTTACTTTTCATTTCTCTACAGTGTTTAAAAATATATATAAATCATAAGATGCAGTGTTAATGAATTATATATATATATATATATATATATATATATATATATATATATATATATATATATATATATATATATATATATATATATATATATATATATATCAACTACTATCCAAATAAAAACACAAAGCACAACAACAGTAGATCACAGGACTCACAATTTATTGTGAAAAAATAAAGCATTTCAATATCACTGAATTTACATTGCAAACCCATTGCCTTGTCTCTGACAGAAATATGTATAATATCACAAAATGTTTACCAGAGAAAGCAATATGGCACGACAAGGAGAGTTGTGTCATTCCCTCCATATGACATTTGTATGTCAAAAGGCCTAGGGTAATGCAGGTTGTCGACATGAAAAAAAACCAAAATCCTGCTGTGCTCTGATCACCTCATATGCATGGAAATGTTCTTGAAAAGTAACTGTACCTAAAGGCACTGTGAGTAGCAACAGTTTTTCACACATTATCAGAACTGACTCAATCTGATAAAACACAGGCACTTCAGATTCAACTTTGCCACAGATAACCAAGTTTGGGCGATAAACAAACCCATTATGTTTAGCCCAATTAACCTTCATAACCTGAATGCTACTGGGCACTTGCATTGCCATAGCAATTTCAGAACTTCCTTTTACCATATTTAAAGACACCATTTTTCCTGGACCAATGTCTAACCGACTAAAAGTTGTTGAACTTCGCCAACTATATGCCATATGATTCTGATGCTTTTTTGCCAGTGTTTTAGTAATATTTTTAAATGATTTAAGCTGTTTTTTGAAAAAATTATGCTTGCCCTCATACCTCATACACCAACTATGCAGGACAGGCCCAATTTTCTGGATGCAGCGGGGATAGTGGATAAGAAAATTGTGCTTTGGTAAAAGGTTTTTCTGAGGATACAACTTCTTAAACAGTGTGTGGTGATCCACAATTAAATGTTTTAAATATACACATAAACCTTGAGATAACATGGGCGAGAATATAATATTATTTATTATTTGAAGCAGTAAAAGAAGCAGGCCCCAGTGTTGGTCAATAGAAGTTACTAAATCTCCAAAGATAAGAGGAACATTCCGAAGTAAGCACCAGGACTGAACTGCATTCAGTCCCAGATCATTAGATCCTTCACCTAAATTAACAGCTACAGGCCTGTTGTTTCTCTCCATGAAACCGTAATCAAAACTTTGTATTCTTGAATTTATTTCTGCTGATGTAACATGTTTTTCCTTCAAATACAGAAATAATAACTTCAATTCGTACTGGCCCACCCCTTCTAACACATCATGCATCACATCAACTGAGAAATTCTCTGTCGTGTGAAAATACTCCAAACAATTTAATATGCATGACCTTTTCACACCAAAAACATATAGGGATGGATTACAAGCCATTTCTTGACAGTGAGCAGTGTGTATATCTTTGGTGCGCAAAACTACTTTGGAAGAATCTTCAGAGAATTCTTTCTGAAAGTCCTCCTTTTCTGCTAAACAGAACCTGCAACAGTACCTTGCACTGAAAGACTCCACCAGACCAAACAAACTATGCAAACCCAAATTATCACCTGTAACCTGTACTACAGTGCCACGAACACAACCATTGAATAATGGAATCTCAATACCATCACTCTCTAACAGTTTAATGTCTCGAACAATGGGAGCAAAAATTTCATTAAAACCATACCGTTTAACATCTTGAGTATGAAATAAGGCGCACAGGTGTTTGTTAGCCAAGAAAGAATTCCATTTTGGAGAGAAGTTTCTTAAAGTAAAATATACTCCACCCAATTTATGAATACCTCGCTTAGGACCCAGAGGGTTGGCGACCTCAAAGTCATCATAGAACATCTGGATCTGTATTGTCTGCTTCTCAGTTGAGAACAGGGGTTGACTTTTAAAAAAAGATCCATCACAAATATCTCTCAGTCTGGAGTCGCTGGTTGTTGAGCTTTGCAACATTTCTGCAACATACTAACGTTTAAATATTGACTGCAGTGTATATAAAATTGGAATATACATGAATTTATCTTGAACTACTACCTGACCTTTTTATTTTGTCTTGTGTCAAATCTTGAACCAATCACACATTCAACTGGTTCTACTATTTCCCACTTGTCAGTCATAAATTTTGATCGCTTGTATTCCGAATTTAGAATTGTGACAGGATTGTCTAACCCCTCAAAACACGCCTCAACTTTTGTGCACATTTCCGTTTCTCTTTCATTACTAAATACATGCTTTATCACTGTCTCTTTAGCATGCTGATGGATATCTTGAACAATCTCTTCCATGGAAATCACTACAGAATTCAGTGTACTTTGACCAACACCTGCTGCCTTTAGATCAGAAATTACAGCTGAACAACTATTTACAATGTATGGGGAAGATAACTGTGACTCAGCCTCTAAATATTCAGTCGACTCTTCAACATGAGAAACATGACTTGTATTGACGGTAATTTGAGAATATGAAAGATCATATTCTACAGAATCAACTAAACTGCTTCCATGGCACTTATTAAGATGCTTTCTTAAACCAGAAAAACTACCAAAAGAACGTGAGCATCCTTCTTGTCCAAACTTAAAAAAAAGAGTCCTGCCTGTACATAGCCCATGAATTACCTTAAAGTGCTTAACAAGGTTTGGACTTCCATGGTCACTTTTGCAAAGAAAACACTTCATAGCTCTATCTCAACTAACGCACCATCCTTGCCCGCAATTCTGCAACTCTAGGGGTCTCCTTTGTTTCCCCCATGTCGATGTTATAGATGGTTGTTTGCACAAATGTGAAAAAGCTGCTCAGGGAAGAACTGTATGACGTACCAAAGACGTAATGGGCTTTAAAGAGTCCGTCAAAAGCTCCAACTGAACCTGTTGCCTTGCATGGAAGTGCATGCTTGTCAACCAAAATGAAGTAGGAGTGAATGGTGCTCTGTGTGGATCCCTGGGCGAGAAGGTAGGGCTGACTGCTTTGGGTGATGTTGTCTAGATGCTGCTGCACACTGGTTCCAACCTACAACAAAATACATTCAACAGAATTGTTTTGGTGACTCACTTCTGACAATAGATCAGATCACTACAAACTGTCCACAAGATTGAGGTGATGGAACAACTGTTAAAGAATTCATTCACTTTGAAAAATGTTTTTGCTGATAATTATTCACCCCCGTGTCATCCAAGATTCATGTCTTTCTTTCTTCAGTCGAAAATAAATTAAGGTTTTTGACGAAAACATTCCAGGATTTTTCTCCATATAATGAACCTTCAATGGTGTCCAACGGTTTGAGTGTTCAAATGAAGGGTCAAATGTCTGTCTCAATGTAGCTTCAAAGACTCGACAATCCCTGCAGAGAAATAAGGGTCTTATATAGAGAAACGATCAGCTAATAATTAAAAAGAATATACTTTTTAACCAAAATTTGACCTTTCCGACATCATGACGTATTGCGTGGCGCATCTTGAGATTCTACAACACGTTCAATTGTTGTATTTTTATTTAGATAAGAACCTTATTTCTCTGCTGGGATCATATCGAGAATTTGAAGCAACATTGAGACAGACTTTGAACCCTCATTTGAACCCTCAAACTGTTGGTCACCATTGAAGTTCATTATATGGAGAAAAATCCTGGAATGTTTTCCTCAAAGTCATACATTTATTTTTGACTGAAGAAAGAAAGACATGGACCTCTTGGATGACATGGGGGTTAGTTAATTATTAGCAAAAAAATAAAGAAAAATTATAAGTGAACTAACCCTTTAGGCATACCTTTTGAAATCTGATGAGCTGATCTAAGCTTTCCCGGCCTCTTTCTACCTTGTGCAGATGGTGGCAGCAGATGTATCAGCAGCAAGATGGCCGACATGTCACTGTCCCAGCCTACAAATAAGTAAATAAAAACCTGGTTAACATTATGCCATAGCATAGCATTCAAAATGACAAACTTGCACCATTACAAAAATGTACACTACACACCTACATAACCCACAATAACAAGTAAAACAGTTCCATTCATACCATTCTCAACTTCAGCAGCTGACTTAGCATTGCACATCAAATCCAAGAGTTCTGTGGTGGGTACAAGTCCATGGCTTTCCTTTATTACTTTTGCTTTAAAAGTGGTTGGCCACTTCTCCAAGAATTTGTTGGCCGTGGCCTCACCAAACAGAAATCTGAAATCTTGTTCTATCTGCAATGTAACACACAGAGGTGATGAGTGATACCTAATGCTACATTGGATATTTTGGTGATGTTGTGAATTAAGATGTCATACCAGTCCTGGTGTGTCCAGAAATTGTGGGAAGACCGAGAAGACATCTGATGATTTGGCTTCATCGTTGACCATTGCTTGCCGATATATGAAGGTCATTTTCATCTTCTCACGGACAGTCTTTTCATCAGCAGAGTGTCTCAAAAAGCCAATAGCTGCTTCCACATCCTCATCAGATTGCTCTCTGTCAAAGGTGAAGGGCTGACGAACACGACCTGGCCCACCAACTTAAGACAAAATAAAATGTTAAAAACTCATTTCTGTACAATTCACAGGTCACCAATATAATCACGTCACTGATCAGTAAACATACCTTTAGGAGATTTGCTGACTGAGGCACCCCTTTCCTCTGCTGTTTTTCTTTGTATTGTCTTCAATCTCCATGCAAGGTATCCTGAACCACTCTCTGGATCGTAGTAATGTTCCTAAGTAATTATAAATAAATTATAAAGGAGTACTATTAACATTTCAAAGAGTGAATATGTGCATAATTTAGTAATAACCCATTAACTTACATATCCATGTTGTGAGTATGGGTCTTCTAGATAGGGAAACAAAGCTACTATCCCCTGTGCATACCTCACTCTGACACTTTTGGGGGGGGATGTCCTAGCATATGAATTCAAAGTTAACATTACACTCAAATTACATTGCACATCACAATTTACATAATTAATATTTGTAAAATAATAATAATGTTTATTTACAGCCCAGCTATATGCTTAATGCTTACCCATGTGTTTCTGTCATCTCAGTGTGATGCCCACTAAAGTGTTATCACATTTGTGGTAGTTTGTGGAATTTTAAATTGAATGTTTTTGGAATATTTGTGCAGAGGTAATTTACCATGTTCCACCATCCTTGGACTAAAACATTTTATATAGAGGCAATGAGTAATTGTGGAGTTCGCCAGCAGGGGGTAGTGTGGCATTTATTGTGCTCCACTGGGCTTTACGTCAGTTTTGTCCGCTTTGCGATTTTCCTCTTTCTGCTGAGCGAGACGAAAAACGAACGCAGAGTTTGCCTGGTCTCATTTATTTCTCCTGTTTCCAGAGAGAGCATATAAGCTGTTTATGTGGTGCCAGCCGGTACCTGTAACATCAGCAGCAAGTATGTTTATCATCTGTCTCCTGGTGGCATCGGTCAGGGATTTGGTTTTTCCATACTCATGCATAATGTGTTCACCACCAGGCTTTGATGTTAAGATTTTTTCAATCAACTATAGATGGAATAAAATGTGCTTTCCGTTATTGTAAAACCATATGTAATAATGATGGAAAAAATTGTTATCTAAAGAACACTTCCCATGGTGAAACAACATTCAGATTGGACTTAACAATATAAGCAACTTTGACTTAGCGATTTCCACCACTTACCGCTTTTGCCTCATAGTTTATGTGGCATGGCCTTTTAGGCTGGCTTCCTTCGGCAGCGGCTTCTTCTTCAACAGGGTCACACATTGTGAAATTCAGGATGACGGTGTCATCAGATGTACCCGAGCATGATGATGATTGAGAGGCACCTGTTCATTATGAAATTGGTACAAAATATAGAAACATATTACAAGAAAATGTTATCGGTATTTTAAGACAATAAATGTTCTCATTTCAGCCTTTAAACTAAATAAACTAATTTGTGAATTGTCTGGATGAATACCAAGTCCTCCATTGCCCAGCATGATTCTCAGAGTTCCAGGTGACTCCTTCACTATTTCTTCAAAAACCTCTGTGTCAACTTCTGTGTCTGACTGGTCATACACCTTAATGTCTGGCTGCCTGCTTTCTGGTATGTTGAATTTTAGACACACTGTTTAAAAAAATTGTAATAAAAAACCATGCATTCCCTTCTCACAAGAAACCAAGTTCATATTTAAGTTTGCCTCATGTATTCCCTAAATGAAGCAAGACAAGTATCTGCAGCCAATTATATGCAAATGAAAATATAAAGCACAACACAATTGATTAATGACCTAACTAGATATTATGACATAATTGGTTAAAACTGTATTATTTTGTCATTGCGTGATATATAGGCTATAGCTTTAACCTAAGGTAAGTTACCCACCTTCTTTCAAGAAAGCATCGAATGTCAGCTCAGACACCTTCACGTATTTCTGCTCTTCCCCGAATTGAACACGCAACAGCATTTTGCCCCTGTTAACAAAGAAAATATATATTCAAAATCATAATTTAGGGCTGGTTCAACTAAGAGTTACTTATTAATTTCTCTCATGCACTATGCATTACTTAGATGTTACACTGCAGTTACAAATGGCGACTGAAGAAGACAAAGTTGTGCTGGTTGAATATAAAGTAATCTATATTTTCTGCAGCAAATTAGGCTAGTATCCCATTAGCTACCAAATAACTGTGCCAAAGGCCAAAGTTAGCTAGCTCATTAGCTATTTTAGTTCAAACCGTAACCAGTTTAAAATTGTTAAGCCATGTTAAACAAACACGTCACGCAATCAGTGATCTAAGTTATCGTTTAATGAGACTAACATTAACTATCAGAAGCATGCTAACATTACCAGTAACGCTATATATAAACCTAGATACGTTGCCTGGGAAGCTAAAAAATACGTTAGCTAAGAATAGCTATTAACTGTATTAAATCTTTTGTTGTTATAGTGACCGAGTTAACGTTATTTTAGGCATTAAATCATTCTGACAAACTTCATTCGTGAAAATATTGCAACACATAAAGAAACACAGTTACGTTACCGATACGGATTGCTATAACTTGTAGCACACTTTTAAAATTATGTAAAGTAAAAATAAAAAATAGCGTTTTGGTGTGGATAGCACAGGATACTCACCTAGCAATAGAGTTGCTCCTTCTCAATCTTCCTCCACCGAAATGCGTGCCAAACGAATAACAAGCACAGCAGAATGGCGGGTATTCATCACTGCTGTAGAGTTGAAATTGTCACTGCGTTTCTGCAGATTTTTACACTCACTTTTAACTCCACTGATAGAGCAACTTTACTCCCCAAAATGTTGAAAATACTCTTTCTGGATTAAAATAACTTTACTCTGAGATATTAACACCCCATTTTTTACTGTGTACTTATAGTAGCTGATTCAGAAGTGCAGATAGCGTAGTAGAGTCAGAATGACCTTCTCTCCTGGGATCACGAAATGGTCGTCCATAAATTGCATTGCTGTTCTGTTGTAAGTAATCTTAAAGATTCCTAAATGTATCTACTTTCAGAAGGTCAAATAAAGTGCTTTAGCTTTCTTCTAGATACACAAAGCATCTCCCTGACATGGCTGCTTCAACACTAACTGCGGTTACTGAAACCAGGCCTTCTTTCTTTGCCTGAACATTTGGGCGGCATTACGCAAATATTTCCACGTAGTGACGTAGACATGTTGGGGGCGTGTTTGAATGATCCTTTTTTGTGGGGCGTGGCAGAGACTTAAATTTGATAATATATATATTTCTATATATATTATATATTATATATATTCTATATATATATATAGATATATTTCTTTGGATTTGAGACTTTAGTGTTTACAAATTTACAGATCTTTATGCACCAAGAGCTTGTACCCAGAAAGAATTTGGAAGGGTACAAAATCATCTTGGCTACCAATATTCAAGAAAATGTCACCAAACTCATTAGAAAGCACTTCATATGGGATCAGGACAATGACCCAAAACACCCTGCCAGTTCAGTCAAGGACTTTATCAGGGCAAAGAAATGTAAAGTCTTAGAATGCCCAAATCAGTCTCCAGATTTAAATCAGATTGAACATTAATTTCAGCAGCTGAAGAGGAGTCTAAAGAGAGAAACTTCCCAAAGCATGCAACAGTTGTAATTGTCTGCATTAAAAAGCAAAAGAAAAGCATTTCAATGCATAAAACCAAGAGTCTGGTGATGTCTATGGGTTGCAGACTCACTGCTCTGATTCCAAGCAAGGGATCTGCAACTAAATATTAGCTTTTAATCCTTTACATCTACCTTAAATTCAACTGTTCCAATACTTATGCTCACATCAAATAGTCGGATGAACTCTAAAAGTGGTGTCCTTTTTATTTGGTAAGTCATGTCAAGCCAGTTCGCTTGTCTGAAGTTTAAAATCATTGGTGTACCCGTAAGCCAATCACACAACGTATGGTTATTATGACGTGTGTTATGCGCCGGCTCAGCCGCCTCAAACTTCCACTGTAAACACAGGAATGCTGCAAAAACAAAACCATTGAGCAAGTTTCGCTGCCTCTTTAACCTGATCCTGCATGAGAGCAACCAAAGGGGACACAATCACAATTATCACCTTGTTGGACTTTTGCCTCCCCAGATTCTCGCTGACGATTCGTAACAGTTGATAAATTAAACTTTTCCCAAAACCTGTCGGGAGTAGGGCCACAACTTCACCTCCATTCAAAATGTAAAAAACAAACAACTCTTCTTGTTCGGGCTTCAGTTGGCAAATGCCGGGAATATTCTCCACAACAGTGCGAATATCATCCCGTGTCTCCATGTCTGCTGTCGTTTTCTATTTCCCTAACCTAAACTACATTATATCTTAAATTCGTTGTTACACTTAGTTAAGCGTCTACGTCATGGCTCACTGCCTGCCCTCTGTTCATTGATTGGCCGGCTGGTTTGGAGCCGGAGGAAAACTGGGAGATGGTTTGCTATCTCAGACTGAGTACAGAAGCGAAATGAAATTGAACGGAAGTATGAAGTCTGACATAGTCAGGCTAAGCCAGTTCTCTTCTGACCAGACAAAACCAACAGTTCAATTCCAGGCTGCAGCAAAGTCAGATTGTGCAGAAGAATCATCTGTTTCCTGTGGTTTTGTCCTGGTGGTTGTCTGAGACAAGGTCTTTACAGGGGATCTGTATCTGGGGCTCTAGTTGTCCTGGTCTCCACTGTTTTTCAGGGATGTAGAGGTCCTTTTTAGGTGCCAGTCCAGCATCTGGTCTGGATACGTACTGGATCCGGGTGACTGCAGTGACCCTCTGATCTGGATACAGACTGGATCTGGTGGCTACGGTGACCTCGGAACAAGAGAGAAACAGACTAATATTAGCGTAGATGTCATTTTTTTAATGATTTAGCAAGTACATCGGGTGTTATGGGAAGTGTTCCCGGTTCCAGTTTACCTAATTAATGCAGCCTAAAAATCCTTTAACGGATTTGGATTTTAGAAGCGCATTAGTGTGTTATGTGTAAACCAGGTTAAAGAGATAGCTTTTTAATCTAGATTTAAATTGCAAGAGTGTGTCTGCCTCCCAAACAATGTTATGTAGGTTACTCCAGAGTTTATGCGCTAAATAGGAAAAGGATCTTCCGCCTGCAGTTGATTTTGATATTCTAGGTATTATCAAATTCCCAGAGATTTGAGAACACATCGGACGTGGAGGACTATAATGTAACACGAGCTCTTTCAAGTACTGAGATGCTAAACCACTCAGGGCTTTGTAAGTAATAGGCAAAATTTTAAAGTCTATACGATGTTTAATAGGGAGCCAGTGCACTGTAGACAAAACAAGGCTAATATCGTCATACTTCCTGGTTCTAGTAACAACTCTAGCTGCGGCATTTTGGACAAGCTGGAGTTTGTTTATTAAGCATGCAGAACAACCACCCAATAAAGCATTAGAATAATCTAACCTTGAGGTCATAAATACATGGATTAACATTTCTTCATTTAACATTAAGAGCATAATTTAGATATATTTTTGAGATGGTAAAATGCAGTTTTACAAATGCTAGAAATGTGGCTTTCTAAGGAAAGATTGCTGTCAAATAGCACACCTAGTTTCCTATCTGATGACGAAGAATTGACAGAGCAGCCATCAAGTCTTAGACAGCTTTCTAGGTTATTACATGCAGAGTTTTTAGGTCCTAGTATTAACACCTTTATTATTATTATTATTTTTTATTTAACAGTAAAGAATTACTCGTCATCTAGTTTTTTATATCGATTATGCATTTCTGTTAGTTTTACAAATTGGTGTGTTTCACTGGGCCACAAAGAAATATAGAGCTGAGTATAGAGAAATTTAGAGCTGATGATATCTCCCAACGTTAACATGTAAAGCGAGAAGAGTAATGGCTCTAGTACTCCCAGTGGGGAAGTCGTGGCCTAATGGTTAGAGAGTCGGACTCCCAATCGAAAGGTTGTGAGTTCGAGTCCCGGGCCGGCAGGAATTGTGGGTGGGGGGAGTGCATGTACAGTTCTCTCTCCACCTTCAATACCATGACTTAGGTGCCCTTGAGCAAGGCATTGAACCCCCAACTGCTTCCCGGGCGCCGCAGCATAAATGGCTGCCCACTGCTCCGGGTGTGTGCTCACAGTGTGTGTGTGTGTTCACTGCTCTGTGTGTGTGCACTTCGGATGGGTTAAATGCAGAGCACAAATTCTGAGTATGGGTCACCAAACTTGGCTGAATGTCACGTCACTGAGCCTTGAGGTACTGCATAGTGCACTTGTGAGGGATATGATACCTCTTCAATCACTTCTACGAATTGATGGTGCGCATATAAGTACAATTTAAACAATGTTAATGAACTTCCATTAATGCCAACAAAGTTTTCTATTCAAGAGAATTTTGAAGTTAATTGTTTCGAACGCAGCACTAAGATCCAATAGCACTTATAGAGAGATACAACCACGATCAGATGACAAGAGCAGGTCATTTGCATCTTTAAGGAGAGCAGTCTCAGTACTATGATACGGTCTAAATCCTGACTGGAAATCCTCACAGATACCATTAAACAAACATGGTTACATGTAAAACAGCTAAAACATGCGTGTTTCACACTGTGATTCTGGAAAATACACGGGTAATGTGTCCCAGCAACTGTATTTTGCCCCTTTCACACTGCCAGTGATTACCCGGAATATGTGCGCGTGTTCACACACAACCTGTAGATGTCCCGTAAAGACACGTGATGTCAGGTTGTTACGTTTAATGTATGAGTCGAAAACGCTAGGCACATTAACTTTCACTTAAGCTGGCAAACGATCTCAACTCCAGTGCGGAAAGTGAGGAACAAACTGATCTCTGCTTCATTACAGTTTGCACATATTTTTTTGTTGCAAACGGTAAAAGCGCCGCATGATAACGTGCATTATCAATACGACATACCCTTTGCGCCATTAGTTCTTGCTTTTGTTCACACAGCGCTCTTTCCGGGACTGAACACGGCAATGTAACTAGGTCCCCAACCCGGGATCAATCCCGGGACATGTTTGCGTTCACACAGAAGGCAACCCAGCAATGTTCCTGTAATTTTTACTGATTGATTTATATCATGATTAACCCCAAGAATACGCTCAACGTGCAAATCAGCACGTTGCATTCATATTCCGGGCTATAGTCTGCCTATCTGTAAATGTTATATGCTTTATTAATAAGGTGTATGTTGAACTTGGTCCTCCAAACTGTTGTAAGCCAAATTAACTTGTTGCAGAATGTCCCGTTGATAGAGTACTTAACTGGGACCAGTGTGTTTTATAAGTCATTACGTCAATTCGACTTAATGTAATTTGTAAAGTCATAATTTCGACTTTTTATCTCATAATTTAGACTAAGTCATAACTTTTTGTTTTAAATAAACAATTTCGAGATTTTGATCTAATGCAGTTGGCATATTATACAACAATCTAATTCAATCTAATTTGGACTGTTTTATTTATATATATAAAATTATATATTATATAACAAGATTATGTCCTAAACAAATGAATAAACAGTGAACAAGCTATGATAAGTAAGTATTTAATATGACATTTTACTTATTTAGGTGATACTGAAAGATTCGATTCCTGTGGAGCTTATGCAACACAGCTGCACATGTGTTGCTGGAGCAGCATTATGCAACCACTGCGTTGCTTTGCTGTTCCAGTCAGCACATTACTCTGAACTGAATATGCCAGTTGTGCCTCCTGTGCTAAGTTGTACTGAAGAGGAACAGCAGTGGCACAAGCCCAGAACTTTGGTAAGTTTGCACTATAATTATAGACCTGTTGGCTATATTTTCTAACTGTATCCTGATTAACTTGATAGGGTACAAAGCCAGGCCCTGTGGAAAAGATGGCTGTCCTGTCTGCTAAACTAAAGTGTACTGTAGAGCAACAACCGAGGGTGTAAGGTAAAGGCTCAAAATTGTAGGTTTATTACAATATGTTTGCATGTTTGAATTAAAATATCTGTGGTTATACCACTTCCCACTCATTAAAGTTTTATGTTCTACACAGGAGCACACTCTACAAAGGCCTGACTGGAGATTTGCCTGATCTGTCTGTCCTTCAGGTCAGTAGGGATATAACAATAGCAAATTTCACTGTAGAGTACGATGTATCAACCAAAATCTATATACCAATAATTCATGAATTCCGTTCCTTTTAATAATTTATTTTAATTAATAATTTATTATTTTTAATTAATTCTACATCAATTATACAAACATAAATATTAAAAAATATTCTGCTTCAAAGAAAAAAAAAGCTGAAATTGAATTGAAATCAATAGGATGATGTTCTCATAAGGGTCCTTCATTATGAAATTGTATTCCATGCATAATATACTGTGGATAGAAATTACAGGGAAAGTTACTGCTATGCTAATTGTGGTTATATTATTATATTTAGTGTATTGCAAATCAATGTATTGTTACTTTCCAGGTGACAGGTTTATAAAGATTTCTCTAAAGCTGAGGCACCAATGATCTGCAGCATGGGCATCAGCTGTGAAATTCCCCTGGTTGATTCTACCCTGAGCAAGGTTCAAGCTGGTAGTCCCTTGTCCTACCAACAACCTGCAATAGCAAAGCGAAACCTGTCCTTCCATGCTGCCCCACCACAACCATCTGTGCCTCTTCAGAATTACCGCCTACAGCCATCCAGTTGCATGTTTGTCTGCACTGAACCACAACAGCTTCACCTTAGGAGTCTTGAGGACACCTGGGACATGGCACACCAATATGAACGTGTTACTAGAGACCAAAGTTTGTGTACTGAATGGCATCAGCTAAGGAGGCATAGACTGACTTCCTCACAATTCAGAGACATCTACCAGGTTAAAGAGAAGACAGAAGAAGGTCTGGCTAACCGGATACTGCAAGGGACCCGTCAGACAGCGGCTATGAAGAGGGGGCTCGAATTAGAGGCAGATGCTATCTGTGATTATTGTCGAATAAAAAGGGTCAACCACTTCCCCTGTGGTCTATCACCCTGACGCTCCTTGGCTGGGGGCATCTCCAGACGGGATAATCTTTGACCCTTCAGAGCCATGTCCGTTTGGGCTGATTTAGATGAAATGCCAGAATGTTAAAAGCTACGATGACTGCCCATATCTGAAAATGGAGTCAGGCAAATTAGAGCTAAAAAAAAAACATGCTTACTACTGGCAAATAAAGGGGCAGATGCTAATTACGGGAATGGATTGGTGTGATTTTGTAGTTTCAGCCGAGGAAGACATGCTCATCCAAAGAGTTTACAGAGACAGTGATGTTTTGGATACAATAAAAGAAAAAGTAGACCGGTTTTATTTCTCTGTCTACATACAGAAATGTCTAATGCTTCAGAAGTAGGTGCTAATAGTGTTTCCAGTTAAATTTTGTATGTTCTTCTGTGTTACCATTAAATGTGAAAATTAAACATAATACCTGCATTACAAGACACTGCACCCCAAGAAAAAGACCAGTCATTTATTACCATTGTACTAAAGAAAAGGTAGATGTCTCTTGCACTACAACTGCCTCTTTAACAACTGTAAAGTGCAAATTAACACATGACCATGCTTGTGATTTTTAGGTGTTTTTTTTTTATTGTTGCACCTTCCAGTTCTCACAATTTATAAAAATGTTTACAAATTATATCAGAGACAATTTACAAAGTGATAATGTTATTTTTATGAATATTGTTTATTGAACACAAAAATAGTTAATACCTATCTCTTTGGGAGAAGATATGGCTACAGTTACTGTATCTCATTTCATAATCTCCATTTCTTGACCAGAGGTCCATTCTGGTAGTTTGAGAGGAGACAAGCGACTGTGAAGATTTGGTTTATGCTCCCTGCAATGGAGAGAGGGATAGTGGTATCAAACAGTATTTTCTATTTTACTCTTCTGATTAACCTTTCAATGTGCACCCTCAAATGGGCAATGGACTGCGTCTTCAGAACATCCACCTCTGACATTTGGGCCCTCTTGGAGACGAAGGCAGAACGTGAACAGTCCCAGGTACAAGGTCATCCACCAAGAATCCCTTGTCCACCATTATGGCCATGTCAGGTGTTAAGAGAGATGTAATCCCTGGCAGACGAAACACCTCCCTGTCGCTCATGGAGCCCTCAAAGAGTGCTGACACAAAAGTTAGTGAAGTGAAGTGAAGTGACATTCAGCCAAGTATGGTGACCCATACTCAGAATTTGTGCTCTGCATTTAACCCATCCGAAATGCACACACACAGAGCAGTGAACACACACACACACACTGTGAGCACACACCCGGAGCAGTGGGCAGCCATTTATGCTGCGGCGCCCGGGGAGCAGTAAAAGTCAGTGCTCCATGAGGGGACATGCCCACCATAGCCTTAAAGGTGCAGTAGGACTTGTAGTTTGAAAAAACTTCACTCTGAAGGAGAAGGGAAGAAGGTGTTTGACACCGTAGCTCTGTACAATCAAGCACTACTTGTGTGTCGCTGTAGCTGCCATTGAAGTCTGGTGGAAGACTGGCCTTCACAGCTTCAGGGGACATCCATATACAGACAGAGCCCAGTAAGCTGTAGAGGAAGCTGGCCCAGGTCACAATGATCCGGCTGACTGATGCTCTGTGGATGTTGAATCTATGACCCAACTCTGGGTACAGCCAGTGGACAGGTATGTGAGGAAGAGGAAGAACTCATCGATCTGCAGCAGTTTCTGGGGGAAGATGAGTTTAATGAGTAGGGTTGTACCAATATATCGCAATACAAAAATGCAACAACAATATGTAACGTGGATCATGAATACCTGTTTTGTCTATAGTTCACCCAAAATGAAAATTACTGTGATAAAAAAAAATCCAGTTTACAGAGTTTTAGTGTCAGTACATTAAACTTATTTATTTATTTATATACATTTTTTTCCATTTTTGCCATGTGACAGTGCAAGCATATTCATATAAAATAAATCTATATGTATTGAATCATGAAATGAGGGTGTCATTACACCCTTATTAATAAGTGTCAGTTCAAAACCATCCATTTCATGCTTCGGTATATCTGTACGTGTGTGAGAGAGAGTAAAGAAAACTTACAGTTGGTCTGGTTAAAGGGCTTTCTATTGTTGTGGTGGTAGCATAGGTTTTCTTTGCCCTGGCGACCCTAACAATTTTTGCTGTTGGTGCCTCGATCAGGTTCCAGAACGCCGTCAGATGCTCGTATGAGGGGAATCTAAAATACAGTATTACAATTAAAATTAGTTGACTTGCCATAAGTGCTCAATAATGATTAAGACAGACATAAGTCCAAAGGAGTGATGAAGATGAAATGTTTGGAGCTGCTCTCTCAGCGCCTCGATTTCCATCAACGCATCTTCATACCACTCCCGGTCCACACATACAGTACGACTGGCCCCGTAGTCGTGGTCCACGACCATCGGGACCATGACGGGTTGCTCGATGTCTTCATCAGGCCCCAGCGGGTCAGGTTCTGGACTTGGTGGTCGAGATCGGCGCTCCCAAACACCGGCCCGTGACACCGTAGTGTAGTTATTCCACTCGAATAACGATGGAACTGAACCTACTGCTAAAACCCGTCTACCCTTAGCAGTAGTGTGAATTTCATTCTCGTGGAAATGTCGGCTGCATACCTTAGTATGTGTGGTCACCGAAAATTGTGCTCTCCTTATTTTGTGCAGCCACTGCGCACGAAGGTTGGTGTCCTTCGGGAAGCAGTGGAGGCTCAAATGGGTGTTATATCGACTTGAAGCAGAGCAAAGTAGCACACAGCAGTGCTCCTTAGATCCACCTACAGTTTTTAGAAACTTAGATGTATCACGCACATTATATCTCTTTTTTCGTACAACAGCAGCAGCACTCATCTCGTTTGTTTATAGCGGATGCGGTGAAGTAAACCGGAAACCGATATGCCGACTTCTGACAATAGCGGAAGTTCGTCACTACGCTTGTGCACGTAGCCAATGGAGGGACTGAGAGCTCTCGCATTAAATCTAAAATATCTTAAACTGTGTTCTGAAGATAAACAGAGGTCTTACGGGTTTGGAACAACATGAGGGTAAGTTATTAATGACATAATTTTGCTATTTGGGTGAACTATCCCTTTAATGTTGACCTGGTTTAACTAACTTTTATGTGATAGCCCTATAGTCTAATACGGGCCCTGTGCCTAACTCTGGGTTCCTGGCTTAGAAAAAGATATGCATTAAAACAGATCGTGTGTAGTATAGCTTAATTTTGTGCTGATTTTTTCAGTTGTTTATGTTGCCCCCCCAAACATGACATCCTGGTAACCCCTCTGGTGGTGTAGTAGGATTAATATATGAAGTAGTTATGGGTCGTTCTTGAGCAATTCGTTCATTCACTTTAATGTGACTAGGAAAGATCTAGTCATCTCGGAAGTGATTCGTGCAGTCGAGCATGCGCAACATCCAATGGGTTCTGTCCTGAAATTAGTTCACCTCTTCCGAGTCTTGGGGTTTTTCAAGTCGTTCGTTCATCACGTGACAACCCCATGAGCTATACCTATGCCATCTGAGCCAGAAAGAGGCTTAAAAAAATAATAACCAGCTCGTTATTACCTTTGTCACCACGTTCAGTGTTATGGAAAAGAACCATCATGACAGAAATTCACACATTAATATACTGTGAGCAATAAAAAAAGCAAAAATTTGAGACCAAAAACTGTAAGAGTAAATAATTACAGTAACGATGATAATAACCATGCACCCATTTGTGAGAAAATTGATTTCTCCATCTAATGCAGTCACAACACGTGACAAAATAAGGACTGGAAAGATGAACTAATCAATTCCGTTTCCTGATCAGACAGCGTGCTTTAGTTTTTGGGGCTATCGCGTGATGAAGGACCGACTCAAACCCGAGGACTCGTCAGATAAAAGATGAGCTAATCATAGGCTGAAGACCCGGGTAAACAATGAATCAATCTTTTCTGTGTCTTATAGCATGATAAGTTGTGTTAATGTTTGTAATGTGATCAACGTTCACGATTAGTGATGGATCTTTCGCGAATGAGTCGACTCTAAGAGCCGGCTCTTGTAGGTGAACGACGGGAGCTGGCTCGCATATCTGAAGAGCCGACTCTATTTAAAAAAATATATATATAGCCTATAGAAATTAAATCATTATGTAATAATGAAATAATGGATGCATTTTATTTTATTTAAAATAATTGACTACTTAAAAAAAAATCTGATCAGCCTCACATTCTGTTCCTGTCAATCATACACGAGGTGTCAACCAATAATACGGCATGAGGGAGGGGCCGAGCCATCACACACACACACACACACACACACAGTGTCAAACTCGGAGGAGAGGAGAGGAAAAACACAACAGCTTTTGAAAACAAAACAAAACAAAAGCAGGAAAATGAGTCGGAAGCACAACTAGAGCTTAGATCGGGCCCAACAAATCAAGCCCGACCCTACACGAGCCCGATTTAAACCCGACCATTTTTAATATGTGGGCCGTTATAACCAGGGGCGGCGTCAGATTTTTTTTTTTTTTTTTTTTTACCGCAGATGCTGCTGTGCTAGATCATATTCTATATATATATATATATATATATATATATATATATATATATATATATATATATATATATATATATATATATGCGTGCCGCATTTAATACTAATAATGATCATCAGCCCCTCGATCGAAAGTAAGGCAGCTTGCATTTCTGAATGCAAATCTCTCATGAAATAAAAATATGATCAGCATTGTGTGTGTGTGTGTGTGTGTGTTAATGCTAGTTATACAAAACATAACTAGTGAGATAGTTCATGCTGACTATATAACATGCCAAAAAGTGGGACCAGTTTAATCTTTTCAGTTATTTATTTTTCTTTAATATGGGTTCTATTATGTTGTTCAGATTCAGATTGTATTTGTTTTGTAATGTTGTTGTTTCTATACATTCAAAAGTTGTAATTTAAATGCAAGTTTTAATAGTATTCTTTTTTAATAACAAATCAATGCATTTTTAAAGAAATTATGAGTATGATTTCATTTAATAATTTAATTAGAATTGTTTTCACACCTATCATAGTCAAAACATTTTGTTTTTTAAAGAGCCGATTGTGAGCCAAAAGAGCCGGCTCTTTTCAGTGAGCGGAGTCAAACGAGCCGGCTCACGAAAAAGAGACGAAATGCCCATCACCAGAGCCATATAGAGAGAAAGTTGCGACCAGGGGCGAAAATCTCATCTAAATGTTGGGGGGGACAATAAACATAACATTTCTCACGAGCAAGTTTTGAAGGGGACACCAATAAAACAGGCAGGATTGTACTTAAGGATATGTGTACAGAGAGGAAAGCCTTAATATTGCATGGAGACCGTTCCATTATCATTCTTCTCAAAGTTTCTTTCTGGTTCAATGAAAAAGCTGACTAAATTGACCAAAACATTCTGCAAAACATTTTATTTTTTGCAATGTTTTTGAAGTTGTTTACAAAATCAAGCCACCAAAATACAATGGAATTTGAACTTAACTTCAACTTTTATTTATTTGTATAGCACATTTAATAGCAATGTTGTTGCTTCACAGTTATAATTAAAACATGCATATATAAAAAACATTTGCCATGCCTAGCAAAATGAAGGCATACACACTCTTAGACATAGGCTACATCCTCACACAACTGTATAGTGAGATCGGTATAGAAGTAAAAGAGAGGGGAGAAAACAAAAAAATAATTATTTATTACTTCAATGACTGATTTGTTCAAAAAGTGGATTCATTCAGTTAGGAAACACCTCCTCATTGTGTTTCTCAAAATCAGTGCTGTTACTGCTGTAGATTAGTTTTCAACTTTTTTCGTTGGTGAAATAGAGCTAAAACAGGCAATATGGTGCCTAAAATGCACTTAATATTAACTTATTGTTTATTCAATTTAACATTTGTTATGCTAATATCTGGAGAACAACTGCACTCTTATTGTGATGTTATATTAGATTGACTATATTAAATGAAGTAAACCGACTAAATCATAGTGAACGCGGGAAAATCTAAATGCGCACCCGCGCTAATCTAATCTAACGTACAAGACTGTGTGTATGTCGGTGGTGAGGTGAGATGAAAATGGGAGCAGGCAGTGGACCAAAGCAATTTGAGGCAAAGCAGGGAGAACTCGAGATGTTTAAAACTTTTTTTGTTGTTGTTGCTCCGTTTGCATTTGTATTGTTTTACTACTTACACAATTAGTTTAACTATATATCATTATATTATTTACAATACACATATTTCAATTATATTTTATGGGGGGACAACCCTCAGATAGGGGGGGGGGGGGGGGTCCGGACGGAAGTTCGAAATGTTTGGTTGTCACGTGATTCGTGTCGACTTCAAATAGTTCCAGGAAGTGCGTTGGCGGCCATTCAAACTGATAGAGTAGAGTGACAAAACTGCGATTTCTGGTAATAAGGAGTCAATAAATGCATTTATGTTATTTACACACCTACATATGTATGTAGCATGAGTATGTAGTTACAGCGATGCTGTTTTTAAAATATCAAATTGTTATGTCTTCATGACAAGAAGCACAAGCAAGTTGAATTCTCTCAGGATACGTTTTAATAACTTCTGCACAAGCAGGATAACATGCGAGCACACGTTCAGCACTTACTCTCACTCTTCTCTCTTTATACTTCACATGTATATTTTACCTAAGGAGCTTGAGTGCCACCTAGGGGAGTATTAATGTAAGGACATCACATTTCCCCCTCTTAGTTAAATGAATTATTTCTGTAGCCAACAATTGACATGAAATAGAAATAAAGAACATCAAATCCTTAATATATCACCAATTTCACATGTATAAGAATACACTAGGCAACACATTACATGAATACAAAGGAGCATTTAAAACAATATGAACAAACTACTCAACTGCTATTCAGTACTTATGCGTGTGCAATGTGTGCAAAAGTCCATGTCAGTTTCTGTGACTAATAAACATAGTCCTTTAGCCAACCTGGCTCACGTCTTTGACGTGTTTCACGTGAACAAGCATCAGAAGACTCTGAATTTCCAGACAGTGGAACTTGAGAGGGAATCAGGTTTTCTGCATTTGTGGTCAGTCTATTATCCCTTGCAGTAGTCGGCACAGATGCGAGACACGATGCATGCCACTTCTTTCCATCGTCTAAGAGGTAAGTGTAAGGGCCAACTTTTTCTCTAACCTCAACTGGAGGAGTGAATTTTGGGTGTCCTTTTGGCACATGTACTGACTTTTTTATGCGCACTTTATCCCCTTTTCGGAAAGAAGAATGACGCACTCGATGCTTGTTATCAAAGCGAGATTTCATGACATCCTGACGTGCTGAAACACGCTTCTTCAGTTGTTCATGACCAGAAGGTGAGGGTTTCAGGACATTGAGGCGGGTACGCATTTTCCTCCCATGAAGCAATTCGAAGGGGGAAACACCTGTCACAGCATGAGGTGTGGCACGATAGATCTGCAGGAAGTCAGTCACTGTTGCTTTCCATGGTGCGGATTGTAGGATTGCTGATTGAATTGTACTTTTCAACACTCTGTGGAAGCGTTCAATAGCTCCGTTTGCAGCCGGATGATACACTGATGTGCGAATGTGCTTAATGTCTCTGTCTTTCAGGAATGCAGTGAACTCAGGTGAAGTAAACTGAGGCCCATTATCACTCACCAGAGTGGTCGGGTTGCCATGTCTACTGAAGACAGAGGTAAGAAAAGCAGTCACCTGTTTTGTTGCAATAGATGCAGTAAAGGCTACCTCGGGCCATTTACTATAGTAGTCAGTGAGTGTCAGAGCGTATCGACAGTCCCAGACAGCAGTCTCAAAAGGACCCACAATGTCTATTGCTAATTTTTCCCAAGGTGCAGATGGTAAAGGAACAGGCTGGAGGGGCACAGCAGAGGTTTTTGCAGTTTTGTCCAGAGAAAGACATAACTGACAGGCAGTAATCTTTTCTTCCACACGTGTGTCCATTCTGGGCCACCAATACATTTCACGCAGGCGTTGCTTTGTTCTGACAATCCCCTGATGGCCCTCATGTGCAATGCGGATCAGTGACTCACGCAGTTCTCCAGGTACCACCAGTCGAGACCCTCTAAAAACAAAATCAGCCTGCACACTGAACTCATGTCTCAGTTTGTAATATGGGCGTAGAACAGGATCCAAAGCAGCAGGAGATGGAGGCCAGCCACGGACCATTTGTGTGCGAAGTGCAGAGAGTTCAGGACAACTAGCAGAGGCAGCAGCAAATTCATCCTGAGATATGGCAGTCGGACCAGTGGACAGTAATGCAACAAATTTGGGCTCTGTATCTGACTCAGCATCTGAAGTCAGAGGCAGGGGCAAGCGGGACAAACAGTCTGCAGTGTAATTTTGAGATCCAGCACGATACTCAACAGTGTAATTAAAACAGAGCAACCGAGCAGCCCACCGAGCTATGCGCATGCCAGCTCTATCAGTCCCTTTTGTGGTCAGCAGCGTCGTCAAGGCTTGATGGTCAGTCCGCAGAGTAAATCTGCGACCCCACAAGTATGTCCTCCACTTCTCCACTGCCCAAACACACGCCAGAGCCTCCTTTTCGACAGTGGAGTATTTTTGTTCAGTTGGGCTGAGTGTTCTGGATGCGAAAGCGACAGTACGTTCTTGACCATCAGTGCTTATTTGTGCGAAGACAGCACCTAGTCCGTAAGCAGATGCGTCAGTAGAAATGACCACTGGCAGCCCCGGGTCAAATAGTGCAAGAGCAGGACTGTGTACAAGTAGCTTTTTGACTTCAGCTAAGCTCTGTTGAGCGTCATCGGACCAGTGAAATCCACTCTCATCTCTCAGGCACGCACGCAGAGGCATCACTACGGAAGCGAAATTAGGAATAAATTTGTTGTACCATGAGAGGAGACCCAGCAAAGAACGCAACTGAACAGCATCCGATGGCGCAGGTGCATCGATTATTGCAGAGAGATGTTCTTGATCCAGCTGAATACCCTGTGATGTCACCATGTGTCCTAAAAACTTCAAGCTCTGCTTTCTGAATTTAGGCTCATTCAACACCAACCCAGCCTCTTTGAGACGTTGCAGCACATTCTCTAGTGCTTGATCATGCTCCTGTTGCGAGCGTCCCCACACGATAATGTCATCTAGATAGTTTGCAACATTCTGGAGTCCTTTTAGAATGACAACCATCATCTTTTGGAATGCAGATGGAGCAGATGCCAAACCATAAGGTACCCTGCGGAACCTGAAGAGGCCCTCGTGTGTAATGAATGCAGTTAGGTCCCGGCTGTCGTCATGAAGAGGTACCTGATGATATGCACTTTCCAAGTCTATAGTTGAGAATACAGTTGCACCTTGCAGTAATGTCATCATCTCCTCCATGTGTGGCAATGGGTAGCTGTCTACTATAACTGCCTTGTTGGGCCCTGGCAGATCCACACACATGCGGATCCCCCCTGTTTTCTTTTGGACCACAACAATTGGTGAAACCCATGGAGAGGAGTCAATTCTTTCAATTACACTAGCATGCAAGAGTCGTTCTAGTTCGGCGGAAACAGCATCTCTGACAGAAAAAGGTAAGCGACGCAATTTGTGTCTGACAGGAGGTACAGAGTCAGAAATGTTAACCTTGTGTGTAAAAATTTTTACACAGCCCAATGCAGTCCGCTGTGATGGAGGAGTGGAGAGGGCACAAACTGAAGCGGATTGTGGCGGCGGCAGCACAGTGTTTCCATCGAATCGAAGCTGGAGTCCCTTAATTAGGTCCATGCCTAACAAAGCTGTGCCATTGTCAACAATGAAGAAATGTGCAGGACAGGTAAGGCCATATTTAGACACAGTTGCAGGTAAACATCCAAGCACTGAAATTGGCTCTTGCAAGTAAGTGACTAAACGGGCAGATGGAGCTTGTAACGGCACAGTGCGAAAGTGCTGCTCATACAATTGTTTTGGCAGAATGGACACTGATGAACCAGAGTCGACTGTGAGTTGAAGAGACACAGGTGTAACAGCAGACGTAGCATTTATAGTCACACCACACATCAGACGATCAGATGTTCCAGGTAGATAGAGAATGCAAACCTCTGGTAATTCAACTGAATGCACTGAGCGAGTAGGAGCAGAACGGCAGACTCGTGCAAAATGTCCAGTCTTATTACAATTTTTACATTTAGCAGATGCAGCAGGGCAGTTCTGTGCGTTTGCAAGATGTGCAGTGGAGCCACAGCGGAAGCATGTCCGAGCTGAAGAAGCAGAGTGAGGTTTTGATGAGGTATGTGTTTTGAATTTGGCCTTAGGATGCTGTCGTCCAGTCGCAGGAGTGGCATGTACGGCTTGTACTGGAGCAGAACTGCTTGTAACCATAGATTTTGCCTGTGCATCAGCGGCCTCTAGCTGCGTGGAAATTGTAATTGCAGTCTCTAGTGTCAATTTAGATTCCATTAATAATCTTTCACGAATGCGAGGGTTAGCAATATGTTCTACTAGCTGGTCACGCAGCATATCATCAAGATTCTCATTAAATTCACAAGTAGTTGCCAAATCTCTCAATGCAGCAATATATTGCAGTACCGTTTCATCTGTCCTCTGCACTCGTTTCCTGAAGGCATGTCTTTCCACGACCACATTTCGTCTTGGAATGAAATGCTCCTCCAAAGCTTTAACAGCAGCTGCAAGATTGTCACCGGTATCGGGCAATGTATAAAATAGTCTCTGACCTTCAGTTCCGAGGCAGTGAAGAAGTAAAGCCCGTTTTCTGGCTTCTGGCCAGGAATCTCCAGTAGCATTGATGACGAGCATGTAATTCTCAAACATTCTCAGCCATGTTACAAGCGGTATAGCGGGCTCACCGGGACAAGGCAAAAATGGACTGGGAAACGGAGCACTTACTGATGACATCCTCAGGAAATCTTGTGAAAAAAAATCGTCCTCGTCGCCAAATTGGTTATGTCTTCATGACAAGAAGCACAAGCAAGTTGAATTCTCTCAGGATACGTTTTAATAACTTCTGCACAAGCAGGATAACATGCGAGCACACGTTCAGCACTTACTCTCACTCTTCTCTCTTTATACTTCACATGTATATTTTACCTAAGGAGCTTGAGTGCCACCTAGGGGAGTATTAATGTAAGGACATCACACAAATCAGGTAATTTTTGAGGATTAGTGTTCAATTATCGTTTTTTTTTTACTTATTTCAGGCAAATGTTAAGTTGTATAAAAACTGGTTGCTGTTGCCTTTTTACGTTACATATTGTTCTTTTTTTCACTGATCTCATGTTAACTAATGTCATATTGATGACTTTCAGGTAGTAGAGACAGGCTGGTGACAGGGGATTTTCAGCTCGCACCGCACTATGAGTCAATTAACTATTAGCAGCAGTAATTAGCATGTTAAATGTAAAATGAAGCTTACTGTTTATAATTCTTATAATAATTAATATAAATCTTATAATATAATTATGTATTATAAATAATATATCGATTATATCTAGTATAATTTTTACAATACTTATTCATGTACACAATATATTCAGGTTTAAAATAACTTAAGCATACTCATATATAAACATGTACACTGCCATTCAACAGTAATGATGCTGAAAATTCAGCTTGGCATCACGAGTATATTACATTTTAAAATAGAAAACAGTTATTTTAAATTGTAATTATATATTACGAGATTACTTTTTCTTTGTATTTTTATTCAAATAAATGCAATTAACTATTTACAGCAATTCATGAATACATTTCTAATAAATTTAATAGCATGCCAAGCATTTTGTATGTGTCCTTTCTTTCATGTTGTCCTTGCATAGTCTCCACCATGGTTTGCTGTGCTGCATGGGGATGCTCCACTCGGTCAGAGGAAGGTGTGCAGATGTATGGCTTCCCCGCTGACATGGAGAGGAGAAAATAATGGTTGGCTCAAGTCAGCAGCAGCAATCTAAATATAAATAAAAATTACAACAAAAAATTGTTAGGTAATTATACTTAAATTTATTTGCACTTTTTTACATTGAAAATTATTTACTAGAAATAAGGAACAAGCAAAGCCTTGCAAAACCCAGGGAGCTGAGACTCATGGTGAGACATTGCAGGGAGTCATCAGTGTTTCCTATAACTGTGCATTTAACCACCATGTGATATGTACCCGTGGGTAGACAAAAAAAAAAGTGGTGTGTGGAAACTAAACTCAAGTCACTCTGCAGGCACATTTTGAGGCAAACCAATTTGTCATGACCAAAAAATTCAAGAGGACACTTAGAGAAGGGGAAGTGACAGTGAAGAAATAGAGGACATGGCTAGAGAGGCGAGACAGGGACAGGTGACACAACCCAGTCAGTCAGCAGCAAGTCAGCATTCGAGTGAACCATCAGCCAGTTACCTGGGTCTATTAAAAAAATTAAAGAGACAAGAAAAAAAAAATCAAACAATGCAAAGGCAGCACTAAGAAAAATAAAGAATGAAAATGCAGCTTTCAAAAAAAAAAGGTCCCCTCAGCACTCCTGAGCTGCATCCTCACTGATGCTCCATCACAGAACAGTCCAGTGACAGCACTGATCCTCCACCTGCCAGCACCCACAGAACCTTACAGCAAGTTACTTTTATACACTAACAAGTATGTAATACAGTAGTATTATATAATATAGACAGGTAAGAGTCAAACAATGACTAAAAACACTCCACCCATGTTTTTGCAAACTCAATTCACTCTAAATTTATATCAATAGGGTGCATTTTATTAAGGAATTTAATACGTATAATAAGGAACAAACGTTATAACCTCATTTTTACCACCTCCACTCACCGCTGTCACACGTGATCAAACGTTATATTGAACTAACGTAATAGGCTATGTAACGTTATTGCTAATTCACACTGTGTGATTGTCACTCGCGTGAACGAGCACAGATTTGCCTGTGATTTGGGGCATTTGTCGGCGATTTCTCAAAACCTGTCGGCGAGCCAAAAACTGGGCTAAAATCGTGCAGTCTAAACTCAGCTTTAGCCAACTTTCCCCACTCTGCAAAAAAAAATATGTTTAGACTCCTTTTTTCTAATTCCAAACACGATGGATGAAACTGAATTAAGAGAACAGATTTTACAATTAATAGGGTGTTCGTTACTAACTTTATTCAGCTCCAATTCTAGCCTAATCTGTTAGTTATCTGATAACATCCTTTAAATCTACCCAGCAAACACAGAACGTTCCCCTAACGTTCCCGTATGGTTCCCATTTGGTTATTTTTTGGGAACCAAACAAGAACGTTCTAGGAACGTTCCCTGTTGGTTGTTTTTAGGTTTAATTTTGTAACCTTAGGAGAACATTCTAGGAACGTTCCCTGTTGGTAATTTTTAGGTTATATTTTTATAACTTTAAGGGAACGTTCCCAGAACGTTCCCTGTAAGTTATTTTTAGGTTTAAATTCATAACCTATGGAGAACATACTGGGAACGTTCCCTGTAGGTTATTTTTAGGTTATATTTTTATAACTTTAAGGGAACATTCCCAGAACGTTCCCTCTAGGTTATTTTTAGGTTTAATTTTATAACCTAAGGAGAACGTTCTGGGAACGTTCCCTCTAGGTTTTTTTCGGTTTACTTTTCATAACCTAAGGAGAACGTTCTGGGAACGTTCCCTATAAGTTATTCTTAGGCTCTATTTTTCTTAAACCAATTGAAAGGTTGCAAAATGTTTTTAACAGCAGTGATCAAATGCTTAATTACATGACCATTATCAGGCGGTAGAGGGCGCTCATTGATTGGCAAAGTCTTTAATTAAATATTTCTGCAGCCTGTTTTCTTTTGTATTTACTTTTAAAAACAAAGCATCATCAGTGTAAATCATAAAAAATAAAGATTAGCAAAAACTGGGAACCATAGCATCATGCTACGTCATTCCAATCGACTCAAAGGGGTGGAGCGGTCACTTGTTAAGTCACCACTCCATCTTTCATATAAACATTCATATCTTGTTAATCACTGATAAATGGTAAATATCTATTGCAAGCAGCTATATCTATTTATATATATATATATATATATATATATATATATATATATATATATATATATATATATATAGACACACACACACACACAATGTGTAAATCCAGAAGCACAGTATTTATTTGGAGGTGTTTGTTTGATCATATTTACCAGGGGTGTGATTCATTCTGACCATGACTGTATCGGTTTAATCTTTTTAAGTAACACAATACATTGATTGAAAAAGAAACTCTTTGTAATGGTAGTATTTTATACAGAATCAATTATTTGTAAATTTAGAAGAGAATAAATTTAGTGTTGAATAAAATTAAGGAAAAAAAAAAAAAAAATTATATATATATATGTATATATATATATATATATATAGAGATATATATAGCACATTACTTTTAAATTCATTCAGCTTCAATTGCCAAATATATCTCACTTTTAAAGTAAATGATACATTTACAAATGAATGAGTTCTATGCATATTTTGTAATAAAAAATAAAAAAAAAATCCAAAAATTATGCAAAAAGACAAGGTATTAATTTAAATAAATTAAACTTCCCGTCATTAATTCCGAGTTGTTAATTTATGGTTTATTGGGCCTGTTATGAAATAGAAGTTAAGTTTATTTTACACTGCAAAACGATCATCTTTACGTAGAGAACGCAGGAGCGCGTTCACGAGAATATAACTATAATATAACACTATACTGAATATAATTTCAACTGGAGCTGCTGCAAGTGAAGTTTACACCTATGAAAACTAGGAAAGCACCTTAACGGATAAGATGGGTGGCTCTTAAAAGAGCCGTTTGGGTGGAAGTCCGGTTATGCTCTACTTGGAGCTGGTGTACTTGGTGACGGCCTTGGTGCCCTCAGACACGGCGTGTTTGGCCAGCTCTCCGGGCAGCAGCAGACGCACGGCGGTCTGGATCTCTCTCGAGGTGATGGTGGAGCGCTTGTTGTAGTGAGCGAGACGAGACGACTCACCGGCGATGCGCTCAAAGATGTCGTTGACGAAAGAGTTCATGATCCCCATCGCCTTCGAAGAGATCCCGGTGTCAGGATGAACCTGCTTCAGCACTTTGTACACGTAGATAGCGTAGCTCTCCTTCCTGGACTTTCTGCGCTTCTTTCCTCCTTTAGCGGCGGTCTTAGTGACGGCCTTCTTGGAGCCCTTCTTGGGAGCGGACTTCGCTGGTTCAGGCATGATGATGCTGATGAAACGATGACTACAATAGGCCAGACAGAGACATATATTGACTCGCCTATGCTAATTTTCCAGGAGATATGGCGCCTTCTGATTGCGTGTTTTCATAGACCGAAGCCCATAAACTCGCATGTGATTGGACAACACGAAGTATCATGAGCGGAAGCAGGGCCAATCACAGGCGGTGACTTGATAGCCCCACCCACCGCTCCGTGTTCGAACGACATCAGCCGTTATGAATGACTAAGTTTGCTTGGTTTCAGTTCCCGCTCTTTTTGTTACTTATGTTTTATACGAAACAAATGGGTCTCAGATATCGCGCATGTGCTTTCTAAACCCCTTAATACAATTTGGAGAAAGGAGAGCAACGACGATTAGACACTAATTTTCCTCTGCTGTCCTGCCAATTTCAGTTCTGCTCCATTGCCATCTGATAGTGTTTTCTTTTTGATTGGCAAATCACTCCAATTCATAGAAAACGACAAAGGAGCAAATGAAAATGCCATGCAAGACAAAAATAAACATGCTCTCGTTCTGTGCGTTATCGGAAGAATTGCCTAACCTTACACCAGCTCTTAATTTTGAAAATCAATGTCCAGCTCTGAAACATGAAAACACAGAGATCGGTGTGTAATAAAAACACCGTAAGTACACCAATTCTCTTTTCTTTTTTAGAGTTCATTCGCCTAGGTTTAATTGTTACTTTTCACGTTTAATGCCTTTATTTAACATGTTTTATCGTTTAACATGCTTTGTAGTAATGGGAACGTAAAACGAACAAAACACAGCCGGGCAAGATTTCTTAAATTAAGGCAGTGTTAATTCCCTAAGCGTTACAGTGGAAGTTCTCTCGTTCAGTGTGATTTTGGTGGCTCTTAAAAGAGCCTTTGGGGTGGGTTTCGAGACTTGTGAAATCAGGCGTTTAAGCGCGCTCTCCACGGATGCGGCGGGCCAGCTGGATGTCTTTGGGCATGATGGTGACTCTCTTGGCGTGGATGGCGCACAGGTTGGTGTCCTCGAACAGACCGACCAGATAAGCCTCGCTGGCCTCCTGCAGGGCCATGACGGCGGAGCTCTGGAAGCGCAGGTCCGTCTTGAAGTCCTGAGCGATCTCTCGCACCAGACGCTGGAAGGGCAGCTTGCGGATCAGCAGCTCGGTGGACTTCTGGTAGCGACGGATCTCTCGCAGAGCCACGGTGCCGGGCCTGTAGCGGTGAGGCTTCTTGACGCCGCCGGTGGCTGGAGCGCTCTTACGGGCAGCTTTGGTGGCGAGTTGCTTCCTCGGGGCTTTGCCTCCGGTGGATTTACGAGCCGTCTGCTTGGTTCTTGCCATCGCTGCGGTGCACTTCTTTCCTAGTTCAGGATACAAGAAGAAACTGCTAATTTTGCTTGCGCGTCTGGTTTTAAAGCACCATGCGACCACGAGCCTATGGCGTCATAAAGGGGCAGACACTCGTGATTGGCTGAGGTGTGACGTCTGCGCGTCACTGCTAACCAATGACTGCGCAGCTCCTGTTCTAAAAATGGGGCGCTTTACGATTCCCATTCAAAACGCTTTATTGCTTTTTATATAGCAATAGCAATAGTATATATATATATATATAATATATATATAGCAATAGTCCCTTGATATAATTTTTTCATAGCCTTTTTTTACGCGTCAAAAATACACACCCACACTAAACACACTCTTTGCAGGCTTCATAGTAGAGTTGTGACGTTCGCGAACGAACCGATTCTTTTGAACAGCTCATAAACATGAACGATGGGAGCCGAGTCGCGGCTGGAGGGGAGCCGTTCTTTTTTCCTATGCGTGTTTCATACAGATGCAAACAAATGAGCTCCTCCGCGAAACAGAACAGTTATGGGGGGAGGGGCGCACCCAGCGCAGGCCAACCCTTTATAGCGTGATGATATTAGTTATTAGTTGTGCATGTTCATTGCAGCCCACTTTGTTATTGTTCATTGATTTGAAGGGGCTGATGTCCTATTTGCAAAGTTTACAGTAGTAATAGTATGTAGTATGTAGACATTTCCATTTTATTTATTCTAATTTTATCTACTTTTAATATTTTTTGTTTTCTATCAAAATGTTCTTGTGTGAAAGTGTTTGTAGTAAAAGCTGTTTTGCACAGAAATTCATTGCAGCCGGCTTTGTTTTTGATGTTTGAGTAGGTATTGTATGAATAACATAAGTCAACGTAGCTGTACACACACACACACTTTGTACTAAAGGTAAATCCAAAATAGTGATGTCACTGTCTAAGCAGAGGGATTTGTGCAACCCTATGGAATATAGTCCACACATGACAAATGAGGTAATAATCAATATTTCAGAATAATGCAAACTCAGATATGGTGTGTGATATCTGAGTTTTAATTATTTGACTACAAATCTCACCTCATTTTTCCTCCCAGTGATTATTTCCAGGATAAACTGAGATGCCCCCAAGCTGGCTTCTTAAAACTGACTAAATATTTGAAAAGAGCTCTTCTTTTGAACGGCTCTTTGAAAGGAACGGATCGCGAAGACCCGGATCCCCTCAAAGAGCCATAAATCCCATCACTACTTCATAGTTACGTTTTATTTATTCATTATGAAACATTCTTTATTTGATTTAGATGGTTGTGCAAAATTATCGTTAACTGTTGATGGTATTTGCAGCCACCCAAACTCAACAGCCGTAATTTAACTGGCTGATAAATATCTATCTTATTCTAAAAGCTGTATGGTACTCTCGTTACTTGATAAGACGAACTAACAGACAAGCGCTCTCTGGAAAACGATATGGGTGGCTCTGAAAAGAGCCTTTGGGTTTCAGAAACGGACTCGAATCTGCTTATTTGGTTTTGGCGGGTTTCTCGGTCTTCTTGGGCAGCAGCACGGCCTGGATGTTGGGCAGCACGCCGCCCTGAGCGATGGTCACTCCGCCCAGGAGTTTGTTGAGCTCCTCGTCGTTGCGCACCGCCAGTTGCAGGTGACGGGGGATGATACGGGTCTTCTTGTTGTCCCGAGCTGCGTTTCCAGCCAGCTCCAGGATCTCAGCCGTCAGATACTCGAGCACAGCGGCCAGATACACCGGGGCACCAGCACCGACGCGCTCACCGTAATTCCCTTTACGGAGAAGTCTGTGAACACGACCAACGGGGAACTGAAGTCCTGCCCTGGAAGAACGAGTCTTTGCCTTCGCCCTAGCCTTACCACCGGTTTTGCCTCTACCACTCATTGTCGGTCAATAGAACGATCGCGTTCTCACAACAGAATAAGTTTAAAAGCGCAGCTATTCTGTTTTTAAACGAGCGTGCCAGTCGCCCATTGGTTTAGAGCCTTGTAAGATTTTAAACCAATCTGCGAACTTCCCTCCAACACCCATCGCCAGTGCCACGCCTCCACAACCGGCTTCGGATCGCGCTGCTTTTAGACTAAACAGAACACGAGAGCAAACGTTCAAGAAATTGTGAAGGAGGATTTAATAAGTTTAAAATAATAGTTATAATAAAAAACGTCAATGCAATAAAATCATATATATATATTTATATATATATAGTTCTTAACCCAATAAAATTTAGATCAATGAACCATTAAAGCTGTTCGCATTAATAAACGTGAACAACTCGTGGCTTATGTAAATTCAGTCAACGTATAACGTACTGAGTCGAGGTAAACTCAGATACAGTCTTACAGTAATTCACTTCCAAAATAGTCAAACTGCGGATCTTTTGCTCTTTCTTTGGAGTAAGTGGGTGGCTCTCAAAAGAGCCTTTGGGGGATAAAACAGATGATATTTATTTCTTCTTGGGGGCTGCCTTTTGGGCTTGGCAGCTTTTGGCTTTGCTGCCTTGGGTTTGGCAGCCTTGGCTTTTTTGGGGCTCTTGGCTGCTTTCTTGGGTGCGGCCAGCTTCTTCGCCTTCTTGGGGCTCTTCGTCGCCTTCTTGGCGGCTGCAGCGGCGGGTTTCTTGGCCTTCTTGGGCGATTTCTTAGCGGCGGGCTTCTTTGCCGCTGCGCTCTTGGGTTTCTTGGCTGCAGCGGGTTTCTTGGCCGCGGGCTTCTTCGCTTTGGGAGCCGCTTTCTTCGCCGGTTTCTTCTTGGTCTCGGTTTGCTTCTTGCTTATCTTGAAGGAGCCGGAGGCGCCGGTCCCTTTGACCTGCAGCAGGGCGCCTTTAGTCACCAGGCTCTTGATGGCGAGCTTGACGCGGGAGTTGTTCTTCTCCACGTCGTAGCCGCCGGCGGCGAGAGCTTTCTTCAGGGCGGCGAGCGACACGCCGCTCCTCTCCTTGGACGCGGACACGGCTTTGAGGATCAGCTCACCGACGCCTGGACCTGCTTTCTTGGCTTTTGCGGCGGACTTCTTCTTGGGCGCTTTGGCCGACGGGGCGGCAGCGGCCGGGGCTGGAGCGGTTTCTGCCATTTTCCAGAGCGGATTTGCAGTCTATCAAACGCTGAGTTCAAAGATGAGTGTCGCCCGAGCAGCGCTGCGCTCTTAAACAACACATGAGAACCTTATAGACTCAACCCGAGCCGCTCGGTGTCTGCGCGCCTCCGCGAGCACCTCGCGCTTGTGTTTTCTTCTCCTACATTGAAGGGCAAAACTCGAGTGGCAAAACAGTTTGACGTAGTAAAAACCAAGCGAACACCGAGCAGAGGTTCTTGGCTTTCTTTGGAGACTAAAACACGCGGCGAGGAAATGTTCCTTTTGACCTGATCGGGACAAACTCAAGGCGAGCATCAGCTACGACACAAAGCCGCGTGTAAATATAATGCCTTGTTTAACTAGAAAAGTTGATAAAAGATTAAAATCTTCCTCTGTGTGTTTCAGAAACAGTTTGAAAATGCATTTGATGTAAGGTGCATCAGTGAAGGGCGTGTGCAGTGTTTCATACAGCTGTTGTTTTGGGCAGCTTGAAGCACAAACACCCGGAGTCGGCTTGTGACTCGTGTCAAGAAAGAGGCCCGTTCCAGGAAGTAGATTTTCTTTCCGTAGTCTTTCGTGGTGCATTGAATGTCCAAATGCTAACAATTAATGTCATTAAAAAAATCAGCATTTCATGTTTCAGTTCGAAAAAAGATATGAGATCCATTTAAACAACAACATTAGTGATAATAAGAGTTTTTTTGTCACCAAATTCAGAACCTTGATATAATTTGTCAAAACTCTAGACGGCATAACTCAAAACAGTCATTGTTTGTAATACACGTTCCAAGTAACTTATCATTAGGATTTTAGTACAATAAAGAGTCAGATTTTTGTTTGTGTTTTTTTCACATCATTTCAGGTGGTTTGGTAAATAGTTTGCCAGGTCTTCTTGAGTAAATGGAAACCCTACTTAAAGAGGTTGTTCCACATTATTAAGCAAGTCACTGTTCTCATAAAATATGGCGAGGAAGAAAGATGTTTCTGAAGATGAAAAGTATGAAACAATGCAATATCTTGCAAAAAAGCAAAATATAAGAAAATGTGTTCCTCACAGAACTTGTGTGTTTGTGTGTGTGCATGTGTTGTCATCAACCCCATCTCCTGGATTTGGCCACAAGTTCTCATCCACATCAAAATGGATGTTTTCATTAGCTGAACATCTTGCATGGCACATCCAGACCTGACATTGGTTTTCTCCTGTGCTGTCATTGCATGCATCATCCATTGCCTTCTATTGTGAACCTTCCACCTCCATGTGGAAGAAATTCAATTGATAGTTAGATCTTTGTGATTAAAAGAAATGAATAGACACTCAATTCAGATGTTATGCGTGAGTAATACTTTGTTGGTAAATCGTGTCATTTAAAACCAGTGATTTTAGGTCAGTGAACAAAAGACCTTTGGTTCATGTGTATTGGAATTCTTTATTTTTTTATTTTTATATATATTTATATTTTTTATTTAACCTTTATTTAACCAGGAGAGTCCCATTGAGATTAAAAACCTCTTTTTCAAGGGAGTCCTGGCCAAGAGGCAACAACATTTACACAATTATAAATATGCAAAGAAACATTAAAATAACACCGGTTATGAAAAACAATTGCACATTATTGAGGCAGTCTCCATTGCTTTCAGCTTAGTTTTATAAGTGGTTAAGGACAAGAGCTCAGTCAGTTTCCAGTCCTTCTGCAAGCAAAAGGAGCCGAATGGACAAAAGCTTTCTTCCCCAACTCAGTGTGGGCAAAAGGAACAGAGAGCATCAGCTGATCATTTGATCGCAGGGAGTAAGAGTCAACACTTCTCTGTGTGATTAAAGTACAAATGTACAGGCAGTAGGGCTGTGAATCTTTGGGTAGGCAGCGATTCGATTCTATTAACGATTCATAGGTTTTCGATTCGATTCAAGAACAATTTTTGCAAATTTAGAACGATTCAATTCGATTCGATTCACAATTAAATTCAATCCGACTCGATTATAATGATTCGATTCTGCGTTCTTTAAGTGCATTCACAGGATTATTTCAATGCTTTCCCTAAATTCTTTAAATGCTTAGTCAGGGGGCAAATTACACAGCAGCCTTAAAAAAAGAAGTAGAAAAAAAAAAAAACTTGTTAAATGCTAGTTTAATGGTGCTATGGCATGACATGGCATGAGTAAAAATGTATGTAAGCCAAGATTTAAAAAAAGAGCTTTAAAAGTATTATGTATCAACTAACATGTTGTCACACCAGGGGCATAGCATCATTTCTGAAGTGAAAAATGTCAAATAAAATAATTTTATGTATAGCCTATGTATTTTCATAATTTTTTTTTAAAATGAATTCTCTTCTTTTTTTATTACTTTTAATTTGCTGTAAGAAATCAAATACACTGCTCGACAATAATACTTTGTAATCGATAATTTTTTCCTAATTGCAATTTTATGATTGTTTTATATAGGCTACTACATTTATCTATTATTTTAATTTTCTACACAGAAAATATACTTTATAGTTTCTGTACTGTAATAAATTATATGTCAATTAGCACTGCATCATTCATAAATTTTATTTATTGTGTTTTTTTTTTTCTTAATGTTTCTGCTTTTATTCAGTTTAGCTGCAGATATAGCCTGGCACGTCTATGAGAGCGAGATCTTCCCTTTCAGGGTGTACTCACACTAGCCAGTTTGAACCGTGCCCGAGTGCGTTTGACCACCAAAGCGCGGTTCGTTTGACTAGTGTGAGTGCTCCGTACCGTGCCCGGGCGCGGCTCGATTGGCCGGCCCTGGCCCGCTTGGAAGAGGTGGGCCAGAGCACGGTTCAGTTGGACTCGGGCGCGGTTCGCATGCAGTGTGAGCGCTAACCGTGCTGGAGCACGGAACAGGACGCGTGGCGTCGCGGTTTTGCGACGCTCCAAAAGCTCAGCTGGTACCTTGCAAACCTCCTCATACGAGCAGCACGATTACGTGGAAATTTTCGCGCCACTAAGGCGACACATCTGTTTAACAACAGGCTGTGAGAGGGCTGTGGACCACCGTGGACCAAACGACACAAAATTATCCACAAAGAAAACAGAGCGATGGACTCCATTGTGTTCAGAGAGCGCCGCTCTTCCTGTTTATCCCGAAACCGTCGCGCACCATAATGACGTAAGCGTGCTCCGGCACGAATGCTGAAACCCTCCTATGTGAGTGCAGGCCAGAGGGGGAGTGGGGAGGGGGGACAATCGTACTCGGGCCCGGTTCATGGCAACCGTGCCTAGTGTGAGTACACCTCAGTGTGTAAACTTCTTAATCTCATTTATACAGAATAAAATGGTATAGTAGCTGTTGTAATTTTTCCTCTCCATCATCGAATGATTCTGAGAGAAAACGTGCTCGATGTCTGTTTCTATAGCAACAAACGCTACTTTCATGCATCTGATTATCAGATAAACCTTGCGCTCTTGTTAATGATGTGGTTATTTTAAGTGTTTCCCTCATATTTTCGGTTCATCAGCATTGTTAAAACACATTTATCATTCACAGGAACTGTGCATATGATTTAGACACTTCTGCTCCGTCCATGAAATAAATACGCAGCTTTCGACTGCTCAGGTAATTTCGTCAGTATGCAGAGAGCCATTAACAAACTACAGAAAAGTAAAACTACTCGACTTTAGTATTACGGTCCATGAGTTCTATAGATCGCAGGTGTGCTGCGTCAGAGAGGAACGGAGCGCGAGCGCAATCCTGTGACAGTCACAGGTGCTAAACAGTGGAGCGTGTGAAGGACAGATTAGAGGCACGATTCACAAACACTCTTCAAGGTCTCCATTAATTTTGCATGTAGTAATTTAATGTGTATATATTTTGAAAGCACTGAATCACTATATAAATTCGATTCTTAGTGTTTTAAATTGATTACTGTCCGAGATCGGCGATTCACGATTCTAAAATCATGTTTCAAGATCGATGCATATGAATCTTCAGGGTTTGTAATCGATGCATCGAGAAAACGAGTGAATCGTTACACCCCTAACAGGCAGTAATCCAAGCATAGCTTTGAAAATAAAAGTGTACCAATGTCCCTGCCTCCTAGTGGCCAGAGAGGGCCATCCCACTCGTGAATACAATTCACAGTGATGCGTCATGCCTCTACAGTTAGTAAACCTCAAAGAAGCATGATAAACCGTGTCCACCATTTGAAGACATGAAGAAACATTCATATAAAAAAAGATCACCATATTCTAGCACAGATAAAAAAGTTGCAGTGACAAGGTGCTTTTTTACTTCAAAAGAAAAACAATTTATTACAGAAGAAAAACCCCAGTTTAAGTTTTAATTTCTTCACAAGTTGTTCTATGTGTGGTTTAAAAGTGAGGGAGTTATCACTCAAGACACCAAGGTATTTATATTCATGAACCACCTCTATAATGTTTCCTTCAAGAGAAGACAGTACTGGAACAGTCTGAGGCACCATTGTAAAATTTGAAAACAACATTAGCTTAGTTTTGTCAGCATTAACTGAAGAAGTGAATGCTGGACAGCAACAAAAGCTTTCTGCAGGGTTTCAATGGCCTGAGCAAGTGATGATCTATACCAGTAAATGACTGTATCATCATAATAAAAATGCATATTAGCATCAGAAACATTTTGACCCAAATCTTTGATATACAAGATAAATAGGCATTTGTATTCAAGCATTTGAAAAAAAGGTATTTAGAAAAATGTGTATTTTGATCATCGGTTGTGGATTGTGTGTTTAGAGTTTTAGAATGTTATTAGTGCAAAAAATTTTGTAAAAAACAAAAAAATACCTTATAATAACAATTCAGTCATCTGAACTCTTTTGTGTGTATGTGTGTGTGAATTAATTTTAGATAGTGAAGGAGTCATCAGTACTTAATGTAATGTAAAAGAAAAGTGTCAAAAAATACAGCACTTTGCCTTTTGTCCCCTACCTCTCCTTCTCCCTAATCAGAAAGTCAGAAAGAGCTTTTGTTACCAAGTGTGTTTATACACACAGACAAAAGGAATTTGACTTGGCGACAGCCAAAAGAGGAGGAAAAAATAATTAATGCAATATGAAGTAGAAATATAGTGATAGGAAACAAAACATGTATTTGGTTAAATACATTTTCTGATTATGTTATTTGTGAGTGTGTATTTTACAAATGTTCAGTTTCCAGGTTTCTATAAGTAAATGTGTCAGTTTTGATGGACTATATAGTTTTGAATTTTTTTAATTGTTTAGGCTGAAGATAGCCTGCGGGAAGAAACTGTTCTTGGATGTTCTGGTGGTTGGTGATCTGTAGCACAGTTCAGAAGGCAACAGTTGGAAGAGAGAGGGTGCACTGAAAAAATAAAAATAAATAAATAAAAATTGCTAGATTTACGTAAAAATATAGTGCATCATTTTTTGCATTCCTCTTCTTATCCCTTTAACTGCCTATTCGACCAAGTGGTTGAGCACATTTTGAGTCACTACATTTTATTGAGAGGAGTACCTAACTTAATTATAAAACACTATTATAACAAGGTTATGTTTATTTTATTCTAATATACTTATATATTTTTTGTCATGGATCTGCATTTTCTATAGAAAATATAATGTACTCCCATGTATGTACTGACTTTAACTGTTCTTGGGGAGTGCAGGGGTGGTTTCTTCTGAAGTCCACTACATCTCCCCAGTTTTGAATGTGTTCAGCTCCAGGTTGTCAAGACTGCACTAGACATCAGCTGCTTAACCTCCTGTCTGTAAGCAGACTCGTCACCGTCCTTAATGAGGCTGACGACTGTAGTGTCATCTGCAAACTTCAGGAGCTTGACAGAGGGGTCCTCTGAAGTGCAGTCATTCATGTTCAGAGAAAAGAGCAGTGGGGAGAGAAGGTTGTCCGTTAACGTTACCTTGGTTCCCTTAGATATGGAATAAGAACTGTGTAGTAAGCCCTTAGGCTGAGACGCTACAGGGAAAAGTCCCTTTTCTTCGATTTCTGCAGCCTTTTTCAATCACGCGGTGAAATTGCACAACCATTGGTTTGTGGAGTTTGATAGAAACAAACCAATGGTGAGCGAGCCTACCCGAACCCACCAAAAGGGGCAGGGCATTGGGCTATATGAGTGGCCGTCTCATCTAGGCAAACTGATTCAATTAGACTGAAGGGATGACATGAAGTGTCCTTACGTATAGCACGGTAAAGTATGCAGTACTCGTTATGTATCTACGGGAACCTAGGTTATGTTAGTAACCGAGTACGTTCCCTTTAGATGTAACACTCATACTGCATCATAAGCCGTTAGGCTGAGATGCTATGGGGACAATACAATCATGCCTTGCTATCAGGAAAGATGTATTCACCCAGAGCACTAAGAAGGGCTTATAATGAATACCTAAAACATCCCAGACCAGTCGGGGATGTAATTACACCAGTAATATTGTTGATCTCCTACAGTTCAGGCACCAAGAGGCCTTCGAACATGTAGGGACAAAGCTAACCCCAGGGACCTTAACCTGAACCTGACAGATGTGGACGGTGAGGCCCAGCCGGCCGCCGCACAGATTTCTGTGATAGACATTCCACTAGACCAAGCCCATGAGGAGGCCATGCCCCTTGTGGAGAGTGCTCTAACACCTATCAGACATTGGAGCCCGGAGGATGAGTAAGCAAGAGCTATCGCGTCCACTACCCATCTGGATAGCCTTGGCTTTGAGACCAATGACCCTTGGTGCGGCCTCCGAAGCACACAAAGAGCTGTTCTGACTGTAGAAAAGAGGCGGAATGGTCAATGTAGGCTCTTAAAGTCCAGGGCAGAGTAAATTCAACTCCTAAACATCCTGAGGAGGAGGAAGCATGGAGTGAACAACAATCTGGTCTCTATACTGAGTGGAGAGAAACTTCAGGACATACCCGTTCCTTGGCTTCAGGATGTCCTTGGAGTTGCCAGGCCCGTACTCAAGACAAGAGGGAGACAGAGCGGTTTTCAGCAAAAGAGTATGTAAGTTGGCAGTCTGAAGTGGTTTGAAGGGTGGCTCTTTGTGGCCCCTAAGAACCGTGGATAGGTCCAATGTGGGATCGTGAAGGGGCGAGGAGAGTTCTGCCTTCTGGACTCCTTCAGAAAACTAACAACCAAGTTGTTTTTTTTACCCACAGACAGCCTGGCTATAGGAGCATGAGAGGCTGCGATAGCCGCAACATAGACCCATCCTAAGTGTAGAAGGAGTATGGCCCCTATCCAGTAAGTCTTGGAGGAAGGTCAATATCTGAGATGTGTCACAAGTGAATGGATCATCACCCCTTGGTGTGCACCAGGCGGTGAAAACCGACCATTTAAGGCTATAGAGGCGCCTTGTTGATGGAGCTCTAGCCTGTAATATGGTATTCATGATGCTCTCTGGGAGGTCTACTGACTCTCGTTGAGAGGCCATGCATGGAGAGCCCCCAGCTTGGGTCTGGGATGCCATATCATTCCGTTTGCTTGAGAGAGGAGGTCCCGTCTCAAGGGGATCAACCATGGCTCTGCTAGCGACAGCTGTGACAGGTCCAAGAGCCATGGTTGGCTCCTCCAAAGAGGGGCTGAAAGGGGGACCTTGTGGGCCTGGGGGATCTGAGCGATCGAGGGAAAACATAAAGGAGGAGACTGGGCCAGTCGTGGGCCAGAGCATCCTTGACTTTTGAAAAATATATTGAGCAATGATAATTATATTCGGAGGTGAAAAGGTTGACCTCACAAAGCCATCACAAATACATCCCAAATCCTTTGAACAGTCTGGGATGGAGCCTCCACTCCTCTGAGGGGAGGTTGCCCTGGGACAACTTCTCTGCCGCAGTGTTCAGAATGCCCTGCACATGCATTCCCCTCAGCGAGAGCAGGTGGTCCTGGGCCCACATCAGGATACTTTTCACTAGAGTGAATAAGGATTTTGAGCACCTAGGTGACTTATGAAGGACACCAGTCATACTGTCCCTCCGGACTAGGATGTGGTTCCCTGCCAGGAGTGGTAAAAAAGCATAGAGAGCTCAACATACAGCCAGCATTTCCAGGCGGTTGATATGGAGTTTTCTTTCTGTACTCGCCCAGAAGCCAAAGGTCGGAAGGTTGGATGCATCCATGAAGATGACTTTCCACCTGCCAACTATCCCCACCGCTGCCTCCTGCTTGTACCAGCTGGGCTTCGTCCATGGGGCCAGGGTTGCACTGCACACCTGGCTCACCTTGATCATGTGGTGACCCTGCTGCCAGGCATGGTTTTAGCCAAAATTGTAGTGGCTCATGAGACCTGGCATCTTCAGAGGCTATGGCCCTCATATGGGTCGAGTTAAAAATTGTCCCCAAGAACGAGATACACTGGCTGGGGGACAACAAGCTCTTGGAAAAATTTATCCTGAGCCCCAAACACTCTAGGTGGTTGTGAAGGAGAGATCTGTGAGCCACCAGCTCTGCCTCTGACATTCCCCTCTGTCTCAGAGGGGACAGAGCCACATCTATGCACTTCGTAAAAGTGCAGGGAGCCAGGGACAGCCCGAATGAAAGGACTGTGTACTGATATGCCACTCCCTCGCAAGCAAATCTCAAGAAGCGCCTGTGATGGCGGGCTATCTGGATGTGAAAGTAAGCATCTTTCAAATCCATGGAAAATAACACTGCTTCAAAGTGATCATTCTGAATGAGGACAAAGGGTACAAAGAAGTACCGACTGTAGAAGCCTGACCTGCTCTGCTCTAGGGTGACCACTTCTATGGCCCTTTTCACTAGCATAGATTTTACCTCTGAGCAAAGGACATGCACATCCTCGCCTGTCACAGAGGATAGGACCATGCTGTTGAATAATGGGGGCCTCCGAGCTAATTGCAGTACGTAACCTAATATTATTGTTTTCAACACCCATTCTGACACTCCAGGGATGGCCTGCCATGCCTCTGCCCACGTGGCGAGGGGTTGAATTGGTTCAGGAACTGAGTCTCTGTAAGGAACTGTAGTGCTTGTAAATAGTGGAAGTGGAAATTTGCTCTCTCTTAGAGTATGTTTGTGTTTTATTGAGTTTGCTATAACAGCGGTGCACTGCCAGGGCACTATGTTGGGCTCTGTGCAGGCAACAAACACATCGCTTTGGGCACCCAGAACCAAACGGGGTGACGGGAAGGTTAGACGAGGCAATTTGGAGGGTGGTCCACAGCGGCACTTAGCCTCACCCTCTTCCTGAGGCGCCGGGTGCAGAACTATCTGGTGTGAACTGGTTTTCCGGCAATGTCGTTTTACCAGACTGCTGAGTCGGCGCTGGCTTGGGGCGACTCGAGGCAGATGAAGATGAGCACTTGGGCGGAAAGTTTAGCATAGCCTGGGATGACTTTTGTGTAGCGGTGAAGCGCTCAGCAAACCCATCCACAGCGGGGCCGAAGAGACAAGCAGGGAAGTTGAGGAACACTGTTTTATCTGCATCGTTAATCTCTGTCAGATTAAGCCAGAGGTAGCGTTCCAACACCACCAAGCTGGCAATTGAATGCCCAATAGCCTGGGCGGTAGCCTTAATAGAGCACAGGGCCAGGTCCGTAGCGCTGCACAACTCCTTAAATGTGGCCGGGTTGTGCCCCACTTCGTCCATGTTGCGGAGGATGTTGGCCTGGTACACTTGAAGAATTGCCATGGAGTGCAGTGCTGAAGCAGTCTGGCTGGCTGAGGCATAAACTCGTCCCGCGAGAGCCGAAGTTGTCCGGCATGGCTTGGATGGAAGGGTCGACTTAGACTTCCATCCAATGACAGCAGGCGGGCACGGATGTGCGGCCACTGCTAACTCCACTGGAGGGATCTTTTCATAGCCCTTCTGCCCCGCGCCATCAACCGCAGTAAGGCAGATGTTTTGAGGCGGGCAGAGTAAGGGGAACGTCACGACTTCGTGAGCTCCTCATGGTCCTCAGGGAAGAAGTGGCAACTCTGGGGAGGGGCCTGGTGGCGTCCCGGCAGGAGCCACTCATCTAGTTGGCTGCGTGAGGGCTCCTCAGGTGCAGACCACTCCAGCCCAAGTTCTTCTACGGCCTTACGCCCGTTTCACACATACTCCGTCTGCAGTGCGTATGCGTTGCATATTTTTTTACGCACCCATGTTAACGGATTCCAGCGTTCATACTGCATGGGGTTGCAGTCCGTCAGTGCGTTCCAGGAGCAGTGCGTCTGCAGCAGTGCAGCGATCATTTACGTACCGAGTCTATTTTTGCTGTGCTGCATGTGCTGAATTAAAGTGACAGCGCATTGTTCGCGGTAAAAATGAACATGGATTGACACGGAAATGCAGTCATTTCACAATAAATGTATACTAATTAAAGCCTACTGTGTTTCACACGCAACACTTGGGTTTTGGCTAGATTTAAAACAAGAAAAAGAACAACTTTAGAGAAACAAGGCAACATTATATATGCACTTTTATAGAGGCAGAAAAACAAAGTTATTTAAGACCCATTGGATTGCGTGTAATAAAGATTTAAATGCAAAAGGCACGAGAGTCGACTGTTTCTGTCAGTGGTGAGTTTTAATTTTAAATGTTGATAGCCTAACAAGAAAAGTAGGCTAATGTTGTGTTTAAATGTGTTGCAGCTTGTTTCAGCAACTTATTCTAAAAACCTAGCAGTCAAATGCATGAGTAATACCAAAGTCCTTTCAGGCAAGTTGTGCCACTCGGCCGCTATCTTGGCAATGCCTCCGGGCAGCTATTTCAGAATAACAAGACCAGCTCCTATCTAAATGAATGGGCAGAGAGTTAGAACTGCACTTTCACTGGTCACCGGGACATAAAAACTGCATGTATAGAAACAGCAGTGAAATATGATAAAAATCGCAGAAAGTTTTTGATGACTTTGCCCCAAAATAAGGTTTAAAACGGCTTTTTCCCCACAGGTTATAACTTTACTACTCATGCACAAGGGTTCCTCAACTGTGCGCGTCAGTGGAACCAGACAATAGGCTCTAAATGTTTCCCTGTTTGACTGTTAAAAGCAGATGATTGGCTTTCCAGTGGGAGGGGCGGGACATGTGCACACAACCGCCATCTTTGCCGTTACGGGTTTTCCTTATATAGTTGTATTGAGGATTGAGGAAGTGGCATGTCTCTTATAAACTGTCTCTGGTAATACGTTGTTTATATTTGAATTTAAATATTTCTATGAAACATTGTTACTGTACTGTGATGAAAGAGTATCACAATGCTGAAAAAGCTTTTGGATTTTTTTTTTCTTTTTTACATGATTTGATATCAAAATAATAGACAAATGTTGTGTTTTGTGGCTTAAACAGCAATGCGTCTTGTGTGAAAGCACAATGAGTCCGTGCTGCTTCAGTGCCACATACGTAACGCACACGGACTGCATACGCACTGCAGACGGATTATGTGTGAAACAGGTGTTAGAGAGGACACAGATCAGTTATCCACAGAAAGTCCTGGCATCGACCGACTGGTAGACGTCAAGGGGGTGGGGTCCTGAGTCGAGCCCGACCAATCCTTGGCATCTGTGGCTGCTAATGACATGCTGTCATCTAGCGGCTCATCTTCTGACCCACCGAATGAGACCAGGTCGTTTGCAGAAGGACGCTGTTTTAGGTGGGAGAATGAGGAGAGACCAATGCATGTGGGTTTGAGCCAACGTGAGCTCGATCTCATCCGAACGCTGGGATCATCTGCCCCGCTATTTCTTCCTCACAATAATAGTAATAATATACACACAGATTTGTTGCCAGGGTAACTCCAGTCTATGGTCATGGGTCCATCAAGTGATAAAGGAACGACTCAAACTGAAAGACTCATGAGATTAACTAATCAATTCTCTTTCCGGCTCAGACTGCATTGGTTAACTCAAACCCGGAGACTGGTCAGATAAGAGGTGAGCTAATCATAACCTGAAAACCCAGGTAAACAAATTAATCTTTTCTGTTTATTATAGCATTATAGTTTCACATTGTTTGTAGTGTGGACATTTGCGTAAGTACTAGTAAACGTTAGGAAACATATACCATTTTTATTATATTTGATAAAATGAACAAAATGAATGAAATGACTCGAAAAAAGATTCATTCATTTTGCTGAATGAGACTCAAAGGTCTGAGTCTGTAAAATGATTCGAACTTCCCATCACTCACATGGAGGTGAAAGGTTCACAGTAGAAACGCTCACAAGTCATTCTTCTCCAGGCGATGGACGATGCATGCAATTTGACAGGCAAGAAGATGTTCAGCTAATGAAAACATCCATGATGTTGATGAGAACTTGTGGCCAAATCCAGGAGACAAGTTTGATAAAACACACACACAAACACACACACACACACACACACACACAAGTGCAGTGAGGAACACTCCAGTTGATGTTTTACTGTATGCCAACTGTAGTTTTTTCTTATCTTTTGTTCTTATCTTTTTCTTTTTCATATTTAATTTTGTAAAGGATGATATTAAATGAATGAGCGTTCAAGCTATCTTCACCGATGCTTTATCATGAATCAATACAAATTAGGCCTATGTGAATTGCACAAGTGCACGGTGTCACACTTTTCAACAGTATAATCACAAATGCATAGTATCAACACAGTATTGACTTAGATGCTGTTACTGTAACCACAAATCACAATTTATGACCCAAGGCCAGGTATGTTAATACCCAGCAAACATTGGTCCGATGGCGACGTCGTGTGGCCGGCCAAAAATAGTCGCGGTATGATGGCATAAATCGGTAGAAATATGTAACACAGAACATTTCCTAAAAATGCATTCAGATATGTTTGTACATGTCTATAGTTCTATGGGGTTGCATGTATAATTGTTTCTTTGACTTTTAGCTGCGTGTAGTTCACTATTTACCCGTGTTGTGAATCGGTTGTGAGAGGACGTCACTATTTGACGTCTTTTACACGTGCATTACACGTCCATCGTGACCCTCTGTGAAATCCTTGTGGAATATGCAAAAGCTGTGCTTACACCTTGATTAATACTGCAATAATTAATTTAAGTGCACCAAGTAGTTTTTAAGAGGTTTTAAAGAGGTTGTGAATAGACGTCCACTGACGTCTTTTACACGTCTTGTCACGGTTGTGAAAAGACTCCAAGCAAGACTAGCAGGAAAACAATTTATGTGCTGTAAATATATGTTAAATATATTTACTTTATCTTGTTTAAATAAATTATAATCACAAACTGCCCAGTGTGGTCAAGTGATTGCCATGCTACAATTTAGTCATCATTTCAACCTGTTTTATGTATTCGTTGTTATTATTTTTATGGAATCTATGCATATACATGTAATACAGATATATATCCGGTCACCATTTCGGTCTGAGTTGGATGTAATTGCCAAAACGGTGCTGCCAAGATGTAGACACAAAACATAGTAATATATTTCGTGATATTACAAAATTCTTTATTCATCTTTTGTATTTGTAATGTCTATGAATCTTTTGTGAATTGTTTTTTTTTTTAGTAGACTATCCCTTTTCTACTGCCTTGCTTTACTCTGGGTGTACTGTATTATTTTTTTATTTTTTGTGCTTGATTCTGTATCCCCTGTGCATTTTGTTAAAATATATATATATATATATATATATATATATTACAAAATCCCGCGATAGGATAGATTTTCTCGCGAGATCTCGGGGTTTTCCGGTTCCGGAGAGGACTAGAAGAGGACTCGTGGAGGGAGATGTATCGATATATATTATATAAAATCTACTGTTGGGTAAGTACATTTTGTATTATTTGATTAACGTGCTAGAGTTTTACTTGTTTGACACGAAGGAACCGAGAGAAATGATGCCCACGTTGTCAACTGAAATTCACTGAGTATGGCTAAAATTGGCTAACGTTAGCAGGCTAAAAGTTACTTATATTGATGTAATTTTTATTGGTACGCTTTAATTAATTATTCAGGGGACATCACAGCCCTCCTGTCTTATCAGAAGTGTCCTGTTCACTTTCACCCAGTTACACACCCGGTTAAGAGTGTTTCTCAACGGCAACACATTAAAACACAACATCTTTTATACAATAAAAATAAAATCTAATGCATGTTGATTACCTTTTTCTAATGTTTCATTCATGTTTCATTCATGATTCATTCATCTTGTTCCAAGGTTTTTTATTTATTTATTCATTTTTTTTAGCTGTAGAACATGAAGATATTTTGAAAATAACAATGTTATTTATGTCAAATTTTTTATTTTATTTATTTAAAAAATAAATATATATTCTCTTCCCTCAGATGCTGTGAAGAGGTGGAGGCTCTGAGACTGATGCAGCGATGGCAGAACACCTGAAGCTCGCTCCAGGAAGAGATGAGGGTGGAGGTTACAAGAAATGAGCCAAACTACTGTAATGTGTTTAAGGGATAGTTCACCCAAAAATGCAAATAGTCATAATTTTCTCACCCTCATGTTATGATCATAATCATTTTTCCTACAATGGCAGTTAATGGATTGTGAGATCTGCTTGGTTCCAAATATCTGTGTTTTTATAAGACAACTGTGTAAGTAAATGACAAGATTAATAAAGACATGATAAAAAGAAACCATCTTTTAACATTTTAGTCGAAAACACGTGAACGCATTCTCAGAAATGTAATATTTTAATTCATGTCGGTTCTATATAGTTTAAGATCATTTACGCTACTTTGATTTTATAAATAGCAATGATTTCAAACATATTTTATGATGAGGGTCTTCTATGTTTTATGATTTTCTTGTCACATGACAACAATGGCTCCTGCAAGGTGGTTATGCCACGTTCAAATATAATATTATTAATATTATTTATATGATTAAATTATTTAAAAATAAATGCAATTAATAAAAACATTAATAAACAAATGCTGCGAAAATAGAAAGTTTTGACAATAATAATGGACTTGAGTATTGAGAATTTCAGCACTTTTTATTCAGTGATGACCCTCATTAAATCATATTTCTGACGAAAATACAGTACAGAATACAGAAAAGTACAGAATGGATACAAAGATTACATTGAAAAACTAATTTTTTAAATAGATTTTAATCATCTCAGAGATTCTTATTGGTCATTGACCCAGTAAAGCAAACGTGAAAACAATATCGTCAGAACATAGAAAGGTATACAGGTTTGAAACATGAGGGTGAGTAAATGACAGAATTTTCATTTTTGGGTAAACTATCCCTTTATATAATAATTCAGTATTTTGTAATTGGTATTTTAGTTTGGTTAACAGATGCTAAACTGTTCAAAAACAATAAAATGTGCTAAATCAGAACATGCTTCTTTTTTTTTGCATACGTCCACAAATAATGTGTTCTTGTTTGTGATGTACACTTGATTAAGATGTTTTATGGACGTTCAGGTCTGACTGGACCGATCTAGAACTTTTGTCAAGATGTGTTAAACCTCAAGACATAATTGCCTTTCACGATGTTACACAGTGGGTGTGTGATTATTTTACATGCAGGCTTATATATACATACACTTAAACTATGCAGCAACGCATTTAAACATTTAAACGACGACATCCAGAAATCGACGCATTTAGACGTCCAGAAGACGTGCAGAAAAGACGTGCAGTTCACATCCAGAAGACGTCGGTTCAACTTTCATTTTGGAACTGTTTCAACCATGACGGGACGTGTCGGACGGACGTCTTTTCAACGGTCAAAAGACGTCCAAATGTTTGCTGGATAATTATATTTGGACATTCTATGCACCGCGAAAGACTACGGAAAGAAAATCTACTTCCTGGAACGGGCCTCTCTCTTGACACGAGTCACAAGCCGACTCCGGGTGTTTGTGCTTCAAGCTGCCCAAAACAACAGCTGTATGAAACACTGCACACGCCCTTCACTGATGCACCTTACATCAAATGCATTTTCAAACTGTTTCTGAAACACACAGAGGAAGATTTTAATCTTTTATCAACTTTTCCAGTTAAACAAGGCATTAAATTTACACGCGGCTTTGTGTCGTAGCTGATGCTCGCCTTGAGTTTGTCCCGATCAGGTCAAAAGGAACATTTCCTCGCCGCGTGTTTTAGTCTCCAAAGAAAGCCAAGAACCTCTGCTCGGTGTTCGCTTGGTTTTTACTGCGTCAAACTGTTTTGCCACTCGAGTTTTGCCCTTCAATGTAGGAGAAGAAAACACAAGCGCGAGGTGCTCGCGGAGGCGCGCAGACACCGAGCGGCTCGGGTTGAGTCTATAAGGTTCTCATGTGTTGTTTAAGAGCGCAGTGCTGCTCGAGCGACACTCATCTTTGAACTCAGCGTTTGATAGACTGTAAATCCGCTCTGCAAAATGGCAGAAACCGCTCCAGCCCCGGCCGCTGCCGCCCCGCCGGCCAAAGCGCCCAAGAAGAAGTCCGCCGCCAAAGCCAAGAAAGCAGGTCCAGGCGTCGGTGAGCTGATCCTCAAAGCCGTGTCCGCGTCCAAGGAGAGGAGCGGCGTGTCGCTCGCCGCCCTGAAGAAAGCTCTCGCCGCCGGCGGCTACGACGTGGAGAAGAACAACTCCCGCGTCAAGCTCGCCATCAAGAGCCTGGTGACTAAAGGCGCCCTGCTGCAGGTCAAAGGGACCGGCGCCTCCGGCTCCTTCAAGATAAGCAAGAAGCAAACCGAGACCAAGAAAAAACCGGCGAAGAAAGCGGCTCCCAAAGCGAAGAAGCCCGCGGCCAAGAAACCCGCTGCAGCCAAGAAGCCCAAGAGCGCAGCGGCAAAGAAGCCCGCCGCTAAGAAATCGCCCAAGAAGGCCAAGAAACCCGCCGCTGCAGCTGCCAAGAAGGCGACGAAGAGCCCCAAGAAGGCGAAGAAGCTGGCCGCACCCAAGAAAGCAGCCAAGAGCCCCAAAAAAGCCAAGGCTGCCAAACCCAAGGCAGCAAAGCCAAAAGCTGCCAAGCCCAAAAAGGCAGCCCCCAAGAAGAAATAAATATCATCTGTTTTATCCCCCAAAGGCTCTTTTCAGAGCCACCCACTTACTCCAAAGAAAGAGCAAAAAATCCGCAGTTTGACTATTTTGGAAGTGAATTACTGTAAGACTGTGTCTGAGTTTACCTCGACTCAGTACGTTATACGTTGACTGAATTTATAAAAGCCACGAGTTATTCACGTTTATTATAGCGAACAGCTTTAATGGTTCATTGATCTAAATTTAATTAGGTTAAGAACTATATATATTATATTATATATATATATATATATATATATATACATATATATATATATATATATATATATCTTAATTAAATTATAAATTGTCTAAATTCGTCATCTTCTGGACGTCTAAATGCGTCGATTTCTGGACGTCGTCGTTTAAATGTTTAAATGCGTTGCTGCATAGTTTAAGTGTATGTATATATAAGCCTGCATGTAAAATAATCACACACCCACTGTGTAACATCGTGAAAGGCAATCAGTTATGTCTTGAGGTTTAACACATCTTGACAAAAGTTCTACATCGGTCCAGTCATATATATTATTTTATTGCATTGACGTTTTTTATTATTACAATTATTTTAAACTTATTAAATCCTCCTTCACAATTTCTTGTACGTTTGCTCTCGTGTTCTGTTTAGTCTAAAAGCAGCGCGATCCGAAGCCGGTTGTGGAGGCGTGGCACTGGCGATGGGTGTTGGAGGGAAGTTCGCGGATTGGTTTAAAATCTTACAAGGCTCTAAATGAATAATGAATAAATAAAACGTAACTATGAAACCTGCAAAGAGTGTGTTTAGTGTGGGTGTGTATTTTTGATGCGTAAACAAAGGCTATGAAAAAGCAATAAAGCTTTTTGAATGGGAATCGTAAAGCGCCCCATTTTTAGAACAAGAGCTGCGCAGTCATTGGTTAGCAGTGACGCGCAGACGTCACACCTCAGCCAATCACGAGTGTCTGCCCCTTTATGACGCCACAGGCTCGTGGTCGCATGATGCTTTAAAACCAGACGCGCAACTCAACGTAGCAGTTTCTTCTTGTATCCTGAATAAGGTAAAAAGTGCATCGCAGCAATGGCAAGAACCAAGCAGACGGCTCGTAAATCAACCGGAGGCAAAGCCCCGAGAAAGCAGCTCGCCACCAAAGCCGCCCGTAAGAGCGCTCCAGCCACCGGCGGCGTCAAGAAGCCTCACCGCTACAGGCCCGGCACCGTGGCTCTGCGAGAGATCCGTCGCTACCAGAAGTCCACCGAGCTGCTGATCCGCAAGCTGCCCTTCCAGCGTCTGGTGCGAGAGATCGCTCAGGACTTCAAGACGGACCTGCGCTTCCAGAGCTCCGCCGTCATGGCCCTGCAGGAGTCCAGCGAGGCTTATCTGGTCGGTCTGTTCGAGGACACCAACCTGTGCGCCATCCACGCCAAGAGAGTCACCATCATGCCCAAAGACATCCAGCTGGCCCGCCGCATCCGTGGAGAGCGCGCTTAAACGCCTGATTTCACAAGTCTCGAAACCCATCCCAAAGGCTCTTTTAAGAGCCACCAAAATCACACTGAACGAGAGAACTTCCACTGTAACGCTTAACGGAATTAACACTGCCTTAATCTTTTAAGAAATCTTGCCCGGCTGTGTTTTGTTCGTTTTACGTTCCCATTACTACAGAGCATGATAAACGATAAAACATGTTAAAATAATGGCCTTAAACGTGAAAAGTAACAATTAAACCTAGGCGATTGAACTCTAAAAAAGAGAACCCTAAAAGTTTTTATTGCACACCGATCTCTGTGTTTTCATGTTTCAGAGCTGGACATTGATTTTCAAAATTAAGAGCTGGTGTAAGGTTAGGCAATTCTTCCGATAGCGCACAGAACGAGAGCATGTTTATTTTTGTCTTGCATGGCATTTTCATTTGCTCCTTTGTCGTTTTCTATGAATTGGAGTGATTTGCCAATCAAAAAGAAAACACTATCAGATGGCAATGGAGCAGAAGTGAAATTGGCAGGACAGCAGAGGAAAATTAGTGTCTAATCGTCGTTGCTCTCCTTATTATTATATTAATTATATTAAGCGGTTTAGAAAGCACATGCGCGATATCTGAGACAAAAAGAGCGGGAACTGAAACCAAGCAAGCTTATTCATTCATAACGGCTGATGTCGTTCGAACACGGAGCGGTGGGTGGGGCTATCAAGTCACCGCCTGTGATTGGCCCTGCTTCCGCTCGTGATACTTCGTGTTGTCCAATCACATGCGAGTTTATGGTTTCGGTCTATGAAAACACGCAATCAGAAGGCGCCATATCTCCTGGAAAATTAGCATAGGTGAGTCAATATATGTCTCTGTCTGAGTCGTTGGGGTCATCGTCTCGTCAGCATCAACATGCCTGAACCAGCGAAGTCTGCTCCCAAGAAGGGATCCAAGAAGGCCGTCACTAAGACCGCCGCTAAAGGAGGAAAGAAGCGCAGAAAGTCCAGGAAGGAGAGCTACGCTATCTACGTGTACAAAGTGCTGAAGCAGGTTCATCCTGACACCGGCATATCTTCGAAGGCGATGGGGATCATGAACTCTTTCGTCAACGACATCTTTGAGCGCATCGCCGGTGAGTCGTCTCGTCTCGCTCACTACAACAAGCGCTCCACCATCACCTCGAGAGAGATCCAGACCGCCGTGCGTCTGCTGCTGCCCGGAGAGCTGGCCAAACACGCCGTGTCTGAGGGCACCAAGGCCGTCACCAAGTACACCAGCTCCAAGTAGAGCATAACCGGACTTCCACCCAAACGGCTCTTTTAAGAGCCACCCATCTTATCCGTTAAGGTGCTTTCCTAGTTTTCATAGGTGTAAACTTCACCTGCAGCAGCTCCAGTTGAAACGTTACCTATGACTCCGTCCGAATGACGCCGCGGTGTTGCACTTTTATGGATGTAATATTACTCCTAGAAAACTGTCGGCTGAACACCAACCTTAATGTGCAATCCCGGAGTTATATTCTCGTGAACGCGCTCCTGCGTTCTCTACGTAAAGATGATCGTTTTGCAGTGTAAAATAAACTTAATTTTTCTATTTCATAACAGGCCTAATAAACCATAGAAAAACAACTTTGAATTAATGACTGGAAGTTTAATCAATTTAAATTAATACCTTGTCTTTTTGCATCATTTTTGGAATTTTTTTTAAATTAAAAAATATGCATAGAACTCATTCATTTGTAAATGTATCATTTACTTTAAAAGTGAGATATATTTGGCAATTGAAGCTGAATGAATTTAAAAGTAATGTGCTATATATATATATATATTAGATCAATATATTTTTTTGTCCTTCATTTTATTCAACACTAAATTAATTCTCTTCCAAATTTATAAATAATTGATTCTGTATAAAATACTACCATTACAAAGAGTTTCTTTTTCAATCAATGTATTGTGTAACTTAAAAAGATTAAACCGATACAGTCATGGTCAAAATGAATCACACCCCTGGTAAATATGATCAAACAAACACCTCCAAATAAATACAAATAAATACTGTGCTTCTGGATTTACACATTTTGTGTGTGTGTCTATATATATATATATATATATATATATATCGATATAGCTGCTTGCAATAGATATTTACCATTTATCAGTGATTAACAAGATATGAATGTTTATATGAAAGATGGAGTGGTGACTTAACAAGTGACCGCTCCACCCCTTTGAGTCAATCGGAATGACGTAGCATGATGCTATCGTTCCCAGTTTTTGCTAATCTTTATTTTTATGATTTACACTGATGATCTTTTGTGTAGGTAAGGTTTTAAACTCCAGTTCAGTGATACTGCACAATAACTCTTTTGTGGTGTACGAGGAGAGGATGTACAAACTGCAAGTAATGATGGCGAGCCAACCCAGACTGGCTTTCATCTTTGTAGTGATGGGAAGTTCGGATCATTTTACCGACTCGGACTTTTGAGTCTCGTTCAGCAAAATGAACGAATCTTTTTTCGAGTCATTTCGTTCATTTTAGCAAATTGTAATGAAAATGTTATGTGTTACTTCCCCAACACATCTAGTACTTACGCAAACGTTGATCCCACTAAAAACAATACAAAACTAAAATGCTATAAGATACAGAAAAAAAAAATCCTTCTTTACCTGGGTCTTCAGTCTGTGATTAGCTCACCTCATCTCTTATCTGACAAGAGTCCTCGGGTTTAAGTCATTCCTTAATCACGTGACAGCCACATACGCAAAACTAACGCAGTCTTGAGCCGGAAAGAGAATTGATTAGTTCATCTCATGAGTCTTTCGGGTCTCGGGTCGAGTTTGACTCGTTCCTTAATCACGTGACAGACCCATACTATTTCTGACATTTCTGACACTGTGTTTTTGTTACTGTTTGTTGAGGATCTGTGGTTTGTTATTATTTTATAAATAAATAAAACCCTGTTATAAATAAAATATTGATTAATTTGTCTTTTTGACTGTCTATCGGTAAATAAACACTAGGCTATATAATAATATAATAATTCAAGTTTACAATAAAAAGTATTTATACTAGTTTGTTCATTTTTACTCCAATTTTGAGTTTGCTAGTATAATAATTGCTTTTCCTAGGCAGACTTGACATATTGGTGTAATATATGTATAAGAAGATTGCTCAAAAAAGGACATAATGACATATTAAAAGCAAATAAAATTTTGAATTTGAATTATTAATGTTAGTTTAAAACATTAAGGTTATGATAACTTCAGCTTTAACAGTTTTAACCCAGCTCAGAGTGAGGAGGATACTTCAGATCCTGGTGCGACTGCCAGTGCAGGGGCCATGTTTTGGGAAGACTTTGACGAGAGGGTAGCAAGCTTGAGGCCTTCTGCTACCTCTTCTAAGACCTCAGATGCTATAAAGGTGCAGGCCTACCTTGCAGAGCCACTCTTACCCCGCACATCAGACCCTCTGGCCTGGTGGAGGAGATGTTCACCAGTATACAAAAGCCTTTCTGAAGTCACAAAGACAAGACTTTGCATTGTGGCCACATCTGTGCCATCTGAAAGAAATTTTTCTAAAACTGGGCAGATTATCTCAGATAGAAGAAACAGACTCAGCCCATCCAAGGTCAGGGAGCTTGTTTTTTTTAATGCAAACATGCCTTAAAGCAAGTCCTAAAAATATAGCCACAGTGTGTTATTTATTTTAAAGCTTATTTATTTTTATTTATTTAGAAAAAGACTAGCTTGTTGTGCAATATTTTTGTTGTTGTTGTGATTTTAAAGGTAATTTGTTATTGTTATAAGGCTCCGTAGCTTTAGTATCTCTTCATTTTCATTTATTTTTATTTAAATGGTTTAAAATTATTTGGGGAATAGTTATACTCTTTGATATAAAGTTTTTATTTTGGCACAAAAGTGTTATTTATTTTAAAATGTATTCATTTTAAATTATTATATAAAAAAAGCAAAGCTTGTTGTGCAATATTTAGTTTTTCTTTTTTTTCTTTTTTTATATTGTACTTTTAAAGTTCACTTGTTAAGGTTATTAGACCCTGTGGCTTTATTATCTTTTAGTTTTATGTTTATTATACTTTTTTATTATTTTGATTTATTTTGGAATAGTTGTCCTCTTTGTTACAAAGCTTTAATGGCACAAAAATAAACAATAAACAACAATTCAAAAGTATGTACACAGTGTTTTTTAATGTTTATAAAGTGTCATATGTTACAAAAGTATGGTTTATACAGACAATCTGATTTAATAATTACTCTAGCCAATGTTGTCACATCACGGGACAAAAGAACGAACAACCCGAAGAACCGAAAGATGAACTAATCAATTCTCTCTACGGCTCAATACTGTATTCTTTTACTGTCTATGGTTTTAGCGTATGGGGCTGTCACGTGATTAAGGAACGAGTCAAAAACCCGAAAGACCCGAACTATGAACTAATCAATTCTCTTTCCGGCTCAGACTGCATTGGGTTAGCGTATGGGGCTGTCACGTGATTAAGGAACGAGTCAAAAACCCGATAGACCCGAACTATGAACTAATCAATTCTCTTTCCGGCTCAAGACTCCATTGACTGACAGGTGAATCCATAGACATGTATGGTGAATCACTACTACTAGAACAGAACCTATAGAATAATGCGCATGCGCGACTGAACGAATCACTCCCCGAGACGACTCGTTCTTCCCGAGTCACATTAAAGATTCGTTCAAAATGAACGAATCGTTCAAGAACGACACATCACTACATCTTTGTTTCAACTGTTCCTGCAAAGGCGACCTGTTACACAGCGGATTCTCTGTAAACTGACTACCAAACAGTTGGAGTATCCGGATCTGTTTTTAACTGAACAAGCCATCGATTTCTTCCATTCTTCTACCAATTTTTTTCTTTTTTCTTCAACATCTTCCTGAACTGAATTGAATTGTATTCAACGACAAGAACAGAAATTAAATAGAATTTAAAAACCACACGTTATAATTGTATTTTCATTTCATGTACAGCATAAATTTTGTGTATTGCTTGTCTGTCTAACAGTTAAGTGCTGACTTTATTTTAAACTTTTTTTTATTTTAAAACTTCATTATAACCTTAATCTGTCCTAAAAGCATCACTGTTGTGTTGGAGAACTCGCGTTATAACTTCCTTCAACTATTGATCATACTGGGCTTGTGGGCATCTTCTGAAAAAAAAAACTATCTTAGAGAAATGTTGCAAAAAAGTATCCCATATAATTTCATTCTAGAAATGCATTTACATAATATAATTGTATGTAGTTTTATAATTGATTCCACTTACAGTTAATGATGTGAAGGATTTAGCACTTTAAAATTGTCAAGAAGTATCTGCAAATAAATATTGATTAAGCACATTGTGATTCTGTGCATGAGGATAAACCTTTGTGAGGTGATATGTTTTTAACATATACTTGTAAATTCTGTTTGAAAATAAAAGTGGTAACAGAGCAGGGGCCTGTAACATGATGGCATATGAACAAAGTGACTTGTTTTGTCAGACGTGTGTCACTTCTCTCATCTCCTCGCATCTGATTGGTCCAATTTCAGTTTGCGATTTCTAATTCAGAATATAACCTGCCTCGGAGCAGGTATGGCAAACGTAGCTAGCCAAGCCACTTTCATGGTACAGGATTGGTGCAAACTAAACTGAAACTTACCTGGCTAGCCAGCTAAACCGGCTTCATGGTACAGGCCCCTGATTAAACTCTTAAAATGACTAGTAATTTGCTAAGACCTGACCGCAATGTTGGGGGCCTTCAAGCAAAATGGTAAGGCATCACTAAACCATTGTGAATGACCATCTTTTATGTCCGATACACTATTTAAAAAAAGAAACACTAAAAACTACATTTTTTTCAATATCAAATGTAATATAACTATTCATTTAAAAGGTTTTGAAAGCGATCTTTGCAATCATCTGTTTATTTAATTATAGTTCTTGTTTTTAAAAGTAAATACAAAAGAAAACAGGCTGCAGAAATATTTAATTAAAGACTTTGCCAATCAATGAGCGCCCTCTACCGCCTGATAATGGTCATGTAATTAAGCATTTGATCACTGCTGTTAAAAACATTTTGAAACCTTTCAATTGGTTTAAGAAAAATAGAGCCTAAAAATAACTTATAGGGAACGTTCCCAGAACGTTCTCCTTAGGTTATAAATTAAACCTAAGAATAACTTATAGGGAACGTTCCCAGAACGTTCTCCTTAGGTTATGATCACAAGTGCAGTATGGAGTACCTCAAGGCTCAGTACTAGGGCCGCTACTCTTCACGCTTTATACAACCCAAATTCCGGAAAAGTTGGGACATTTTTTAAATTTTAATAAAATGAAAACTAAAGGAATTTCAAATTACATGAGCCAATATTTTATTCACAATAGAACATAGATAACGTAGCAAATGTTTAAACTGAGAAATTTTACACTTTTATCCACTTAATTAGCTCATTTAAAATTTAATGCCTGCTACAGGTCTCAAAAAAGTTGGCACGGGGGCAACAAATGGCTAAAAAAGCAAGCAGTTTTGAAAAGATTCAGCTGGGAGAACATCTAGTGATTAATTAAGTTAATTGATATCAGGTCTGTAACATGTTTAGCTATAAAAGCTTGTCTTAGAGAAGCAGAGTCTCTCAGAAGTAAAGATGGGCAGAGGCTCTCCAATCTGTGAAAGACTGCGTAAAAAAATTGTGGAAAACTTTAAAAACAATGTTCCTCAACGTCAAATTGCAAAGGCTTTGCAAATCTCATCATCTACAGTGCATAACATCATCAAAAGATTCAGAGAAACTGGAGAAATCTCTGTGCGTAAGGGACAAGGCCGGAGACCTTTATTGGATGCCCGTGGTCTTCGGGCTCTCAGACGACACTGCATCACTCATCGGCATGATTGTGTCAATGACATTACTAAATGGGCCCAGGAATACTTTCAGAAACCACTGTCGGTAAACACAATCCGCCGTGCCATCAGCAGATGCCAACTAAAGCTCTATCATGCAAAAAGGAAGCCATATGTGAACATGGTCCAGAAGCGCCGTCGTGTCCTGTGGGCCAAGGCTCATTTAAAATGGACTATTTCAAAGTGGAATAGTGTTTTATGGTCAGACAAGTCCAAATTTGACATTCTTGTTGGAAATCACGGACGCCGTGTGCTCCGGGCTAAAGAGGAGGGAGACCTTCCAGCATGTTATCAGCGTTCAGTTCAAAAGCCAGCATCTCTGATGGTATGGGGGTGCATAAGTGCATACGGTATGGGCAGCTTGCATGTTTTGGAAGGCTCTGTGAATGCTGAAAGGTATATAAAGGTTTTAGAGCAACATATGCTTCCCTCCAAACAACGTCTATTTCAGGGAAGGCCTTGTTTATTTCAGCAGGACAATGCAAAACCACATACTGCAGCTATAACAACAGCATGGCTTCGTCGTAGAAGAGTCCGGGTGCTAACCTGGCCTGCCTGCAGTCAAAGTCAAAGTCACCTTTATTTATATAGCGCTTTAAACAAAATACATTGCGTCAAAGCAACTGAACAACATTCATTAGGAAAACAGTGTCAATAATGAAAAAATGATAGTTAAAGGCAGTTCATCATTGAATTCAGTTATGTCATCTCTGTTCAATTAAATAGTGTCTGTGCATTTATTTGCAATCAAGTCAACGATATCACTGTAGATGAAGTGTCCCCAACTAAGCAAGCCAGAGGCGACAGCGGCAAGGAACCGAAACTCCATCGGTGACAGAATGGAGAAAAAAACCTTGGGAGAAACCAGGCTCAGTTGGGGGGCCAGTTCTCCTCTGACCAGACGAAACCAGTAGTTCAATTCCAGGCTGCAGCAAAGTCAGATTGTGCAGAAGAATCATCTGTTTCCTGTGGTCTTGTCCTGGTGCTCCTTTGAGACAAGGTCTTTACAGGGGATCTGTATCTGGGGCTCTAGTTGTCCTGGTCTCCGCTGTCTTTCAGGGATGTAGAGGTCCTTTCTAGGTGCTGATCCAGCATCTGGTCTGGATACGTACTGGATCCGGGTGACTGCAGTGACCCTCTGATCTGGACACAGACTGGATCTGGTGGCCACGGTGACCTCGGAACAAGAGAGAAACAGACAAATATTAGCGTAGATGCCATTCTTCTAATGAACTAGTTAATAGAACTAGTTAGACCCCAAAGAATTAGTTAATTATAGACCAATCTCGAATCTCCCTTTTCTGTCCAAGATACTAGAAAAGGTGGTATCCTCACAATTATATTCCTTCTTAGAGAAAAATGGTATATGTGAGGATTTCCAATCAGGATTTAGACCGTATCATAGTTCTGAGACTGCTCTCCTTAGAGTTACAAATGATCTGCTCTTATCATCTGATCGTGGGTGTATCTCTCTATTAGTTTTATTGGATCTTAGTGCTGCGTTTGACACAATTGACCACAACATTCTTTTGCATAGACTTGAACACTTTGTTGGCATTAATGGAAGTGCATTAGCATGGTTTAAATCGTACTTATATGACCGCCATCAGTTCGTAGCAGTGAATGAAGATGTATCCTATCGATCACAAGTGCAGTATGGAGTACCTCAAGGCTCAGTACTAGGGCCGCTACTCTTCACGCTACTCTTCATATGTTACCCTTGGGAGATATCATCAGGAAACATGGTGTTAGCTTTCACTGTTATGCTGATGATACTCAGCTCTATATTTCTTCGCAGCCCGGTGAAACACACCAATTTGAAAAACTAATGGATTGCATAGTCGATATAAAAAACTGGATGACGAGTAATTTCTTACTGCTAAATTCTGAAAAACAGAGGTGTTAATTATAGGACCTAAAAACTCTGCTTGTAATAACCTAGAACACTGTCTAAGACTTGATGGTTGCTCTGTCAATTCTTCGTCATCAGTTAGGAACCTAGGTGTGCTATTTGATCGCAATCTTTCTTTAGAAAGCCATGTTTCTAGCATTTGTAAAACTGCATTTTTCCATCTCAAAAATATATCTAAATTACGGCCTATGCTCTCAATGTCAAATGCAGAAATGGTAATCCATGCATTTATGACCTCAAGGATAGATTATTGTAATGCTTTATTGGGTGGTTGTTCTACACGCTTAGTAAACAAACTACAGCTAGTCCAAAATGCAGCAGCAAGAGTTTTTACTAGAACCAGGAAGTATGACCATATTAGCCCGGTCCTGTCAACACTGCACTGGCTCCCTATCAAACATCATATAGATTTTAAAATATTGCTGATTACTTAAGCCCTGAATGGTTTAGCACCTCAGTATTTGAATGAGCTCCTTTTACATTATAATCCTCTACGTCCGCTACGTTCTCAAAACTCAGGCTATTTGATAAAACCAGAATATCAAAATTAACTGCGGGCATCAGATCCTTTTCCTATTTGGCGCCTAAACTCTGGAACACTTACCTAGCATTGTTCGGGAGGCAGACACACTCTTGCAGTTTAAATCTAGATTAAAGACCCATCACTTTAACCTGGTTTACACATAACATACTAATATGCTTTTATTATCCAAATCCGTTAAAGGATTTTTAGGCTGCATTAATTAGGTAAACCGGAACCGGAAACACTTCCCATAACACCCTATGTACTTGCTACATCATTAGAAGAATGGCATCTACGCTAATATCTACGCTAATATCTACGCTAATATTTGTCTGTTTCTCTCTTGTTCCGAGGTCACCGTAGCCACCAGATCCAGTCTGTGTCCAGATCAGAGGGTCACTGCAGTCACCCGGATCCAGTACGTATCCAGACCAGATGCTGGATCAGCCCCTAGAAAGGACCTCTACATCCCTGAAAGACAGCGGAGACCAGGACAACTAGAGCCCCAGATACAGATGCCCTGTAAAGACCTTGTCTCAGAGGAGCACCAGGACAAGACCACAGGAAACAGATGATTCTTCTGCACAATCTGACTTTGCTGCAGCCTGGAATTGAACTACTGGTTTCGTCTGGTCAGAGGAGAACTGGCCCCCCAACTGAGCCTGGTTTCTCCCAAGGTTTTTTTTCTCCATTCTGTCACCGATGGAGTTTCGGTTCCTTGCTGCTGTCGCCTCTGGCTTGCTTAGTTGGGGACACTTCATCTACAGCGATATCGTTGACTTGATTGCAAATAAATGCACAGACACTATTTAACTGAACAGAGATGACATCACTGAATCCAATGATGAACTGCCTTTAACTATCATTTTTTCATTATTGACACTGTTTTCCTAATGAATGAAATGGGAACCATACGGGAACGTTAGGGGAACGTTCTGTGTTTGCTGGGTAGATTTAAAGGATGTTATCAGATAACTAACAGATTAGGCTAGAATTGGAGCTGAATAAAGTTAGTAACGAACACCCTATTAATTGTAAAATCTGTTCTCTTAATTCAGTTTCATCCATCGTGTTTGGAATTAGAAAAAAGGAGTCTAAACATATTTTTTTTGCAGGGTGGGGAAAGTTGGCTAAAGCTGAGTTCAGACTATGCGATTTTAGCCCAGTTTTTGGCTCGCCGACAGGTTTTGAGAAATCGCCGACAAATGCCCCAAATCACAGGCAAATCTGTGCTCGTTCACGCGAGTGACAATCACACAGTGTGAATTAGCAATAACGTTACATAGCCTATTACGTTAGTTCAATATAACGTTTGATCACGTGTGACAGCGGTGAGTGGAGGTGGTAAAAATGAGGTTATAACGTTTGTTCCTTATTATACGTATTAAATTCCTTAAAGCTCCAGTATGCGATTTTTGTAATTAACCACAAGAGGGCGCATTTCCAACAATATTAAAGGCGAAGCTTGATGACGCTATGAAGCAGGTGACGATTGGAGATGTCGTTTTTAATGCTTTTTTACCATAGCAATGTATCTAAATTGGATAAACGAATCATGATCACGGATGAGGTAATTTATTCGTTTTTGTATTACCTGTATATCTGATCGTATTATTTTATGTCATCATAATTAATGAACTGCAAGGAACGTGAAATGTTATACTATATTATCCCGTTACAACTTACAGCTATTTGTTAAATGATTTGTTGGGTTAATGTTGTGCAGTGTTACGTGTTTATGGTTAATGCCGTGTTGTTTAACGTGCTCAAACCAATCGTTCTAAAAGTAAATTTGAATGAACATTTGCAAATGACTAAATATATTTTTAACAACACATATCCGATTGTATTTAATTGTACTGCCATAATCTCGGTCACCACACGTGATAAAAATCCTTACCTTAGTACAAAGAGCAATATAACTTTGTTTATAAGTGCTATTATTGACAGTTGCATGTGTTGCAGGGAAACACAGATACATCCTCACTGGAATTATCAAATCCAGATGAGACCTGGAGTCCTCCTAAGAATATAAGGAATGTAGCATCACAGGGTAGAGGAGGATGAGCATCCACAGGAAAGAGAAGAGGGACAGGAAGAGCAAAAGGGATTGAAAGAGCATACAGGGTGGAAAGAGAAAGTGAAGAAGTTGAAGTTGGCAGTGCAGCACGAGGAAGAGCAAGAGGCAGACAGAGGAGGGCTACAAGAGGAACACGTACAGCTAGAGGCAGAGGAAATACAGCATCATTGAGTGAAGAGGACAGATTGATGGTGGATAGGCTTCGGGAGGACAGGAGGTTGATGACACAAGTGAGTGTGGACATACTAGTGCCACATGCCACATCAAGTGACATGGAAAGGTTCTGTATTTTGTAGTAAAACTTTTTTTTTTCAGATTATACAGGACATGTCTTTGGATGATGCAAGAGGTCTTTTACTTCGAGTATTTAATAGAGAACCTGGCCTCATCCTTGATGTGCTTCAACCTAATGCTCACATAGAGGATCAACCACTACAGGCTGTGCCTAGATGGTGCTTCTGTACAAATTGCAGGGAAATGCCATCCGATGTAGAAAATAAATGCTGTGGAATGACAGAGGCAACATGTATAAGCAAGCTACCTCACATGTCTTTGTACATTTTAGATGAACATGTATTGCGATTGTCACGCCGATTGACAAATGATATTTATGCACTACATGACACACAGCAACCTGGGGATGACAACCGGGAATACCGCTATGCTGCATATAGAAATTATGTCTTGGGCCAAGAAATCGTGTGGTCATCCCCAGTTGCTGTGTGTGCACAAACGTGATAAATATCCTGACCCAAATAGCCAGTACACTGGTTTTATAGCTGAGGTTTTGTAATTGCAGAGCATGCTGTTGTTATCCTAAGTCCTGTCCTCGTTTAGACCCGTGTTTATTTTTGTGGAAATAATTGACTGGACAACTATTTATTTATGTCATGCTGCATGTAAATTATTATTTTTCTATTAGCTTGTTTAAATGTGATTTTATATGATAATATTTTTTTTTAAATAAATGTTAATGTTGTGTTCTTTACTGACCGTATTTAATAAATACTGTATTGTCAGAGTGGTATAAATAAAAAACAACAATGTTATAGTGGTTTTGCAATATTTATTTGTTTGCATGATGTATATAAAATATTTCTATATCAAATATTACCTGTCGTCCAAAATATATACATGGTTAAAAGCAATTTAGTGAGGTTGCACACTCAAATTATATACGACCAAGGAAAATTAAATGTCTGATTCCAAAACTTTATAAACAAAATAACTTATTTTGGTTTAGACTGTCCAAAACAGAGCTCTGGTGGTGTGGATGAGAGGTTGTAATTCAGGGCTCATCTGTCTCACATAGTGTAGGAATGGCTCCTTTTTACACCTCACCATCGGCAGCTGCAAAAATGTGACCAGGTGTTTCAGCATTGACTCATTGACGATTGATGCCTTTTGTCCAATGATGTCCTCTTCACACATGACATGTTGGATGCCAGAAGACATGGATACATGATCTTCTCGTACTGGTACTACTTCTCGTACAATGGTCTCTTCAATGCCAAGAACTGGAAGCTCCTGAATCTTCACAAAGTCCGTTTTGACTCTTCCAGTTCTGTAAATATTTAATGTAAATACAAAATCTCTACTTTTGTCATATTCAAAGTTAAACAATTGTCACCCGGGAGGCAAAACAGTCTATACTGGTATATGCCACAAAAAAGTAATTCTACAGAATAGGTCTTCAACCCTGCCCCTATCATCTCATAGTCCTGCAGAGTTTAGCTTCTACCCCAACACGACATAACCACCTGATCAAGCTCTTCCGGGTCACTTTTCAAGATAACATTCCGAATTTGATTTTATATAATCTATGCAGGACAGTGATCTTTCATGAGCAGGGTTGAAGATTAATCTATTCTACATATACACAAGCTAAAAACATGACTCCTGTAGACAAACCTGAGACAGATGGAGGGTACATAATCATCATCTGAAGTGCTGTCTTCACTGTCTGTGTCCCTTGTGGCATCATCAGTATTTCTCCATTCAATCCTGCAAAATAGGCATTTACAATAATAACAAAAGTAATAATATTATATAATTATTATAATCATCATTTATGTAAACAACAATTACATTTTTATATAACCTACAAAAAAATGAATATAACTGCAAATACATTTGAATTGAAAAAATGCATCTGAACACTCACACGGTATTCTGAAGATCATTGACATCTTCATTCAGGGTTATGGTGGACTCATCACTAACAATCATCTTTGAAAAACTAAACACATAAGATCTTTTTTTTTTTATTAATTAATAAGAATGGCTTGGTGAAAGATTGAAGTTTGTGAAAGATAAAACATCATAAAAGAATTAATAACAACATCCGTAAAATAATATATAATATAAAATAGCACCTTTCATGTAACTGCTCATCACTTTCTGCCTTGGAAAGTTGTTCTATTCCAGACTCCAGAAAACAATGCTCTCTGAAATGTACATAGTAGTATTTTAGCCAATGTAGTTCTATCAAACATCTTCTAGAATTGATATTCAGCAAATGCCTACCTGTCTGATTGAGAGTCACTGGAAGAAGCTATGGTAGACAGTGTCTGAAGAGGCATTACAGGTCTTTTACTCGGAGTTGACGTTGATGGGCCACCTTTTTTTGAAACTGAAACAGTCCATTTGCCACGTTATGTTATTTTCTCACAGGTAACGTTATTGATAAAAAAAAAATGCTACAGTGACAGATCGTACAGGCATGTGGTGTAATTCATATCTATTAAAATCATCTTTACTGTAACTATTACGTTACTTGTCCAATAACAAAATAAATAATTGATTTGCTTACCTGTCTATCAATACACTCGCGAGAGCAGAGTCTCTGTCAAGTCCAAGATTTTCGCGCAGCTCTCTCCATCTCGTAAACGCCTGGCCGATATTTATCCTGGTTTTATTCCTCCGTTTGTCACACAGTCTGCGTGTATCCGAATATGGACGCTTACGTTTTACTGGCACTTCAATACTCGCCAAAGAGTAATCGTGATCCATAACAACGACAACCAAACCATACGCGCGGCACTTCCGCATTTGACCATGTGATATTCCGGTGTGGAACATCACACCGGAAAAAAAGTATAGAGCGGACATTGCGTCACTGAGAGGCGACATTTCTTTTCCGGGACGGCCAGTTGTTTAAAATCGGATTTTCTATGAAATAAAAAATCTTTGGAGACTTTTGAGATATTGTAAGTACACAACTGGAGGAAATATATCACACTGTGCAAGTTATTTTCGGAAATTTTATTACAAAATTCCTACATATTGGAGCTTTAATAAAATGCACCCTATTGATATAAATTTAGAGTGAATTGAGTTTGCAAAAACATGGGTGGAGTGTTTTTAGTCATTGTGATTAATTGACTATTACCTGTCTATATTATATAACCTGTCTATATTATATAATACTACTGTATTACATACTTGTTAGTGTATAAAAGTAACGTGCTGTAAGGTTCTGTGGGTGCTGGCAGGTGGAGGATCAGTGCTGTCACTGGACTGTTCTGTGATGGAGCATCAGTGAGGATGCAGCTCAGGAGTGCTGAGGGGACCTTTTTTTTTTGAAAGCTGCATTTTCATTCTTTATTTTTCTTAGTGCTGCCTTTGCATTGTTTGATTTTTTTTTTCTTGTCTCTTTAATTTTTTTAATAGACCCAGGTAACTGGCTGATGGTTCACTCGAATGCTGACTTGCTGCTGACTGACTGGGTTGTGTCACCTGTCCCTGTCTCGCCTCTCTAGCCATGTCCTCTATTTCTTCACTGTCACTTCCCCTTCTCTAAGTGTCCTCTTGAATTTTTTGGTCATGACAAATTGGTTTGCCTCAAAATGTGCCTGCAGAGTGACTTGAGTTTAGTTTCCACACACAACTTTTTTTTGTCTACCCACGGGTACATATCACATGGTGGTTAAATGCACAGTTATAGGAAACACTGATGACTCCCTGCAATGTCTCACCATGAGTCTCAGCTCCCTGGGTTTTGCAAGGCTTTGCTTGTTCCTTATTTCTAGTAAATAATTTTCAATGTAAAAAAGTGCAAATAAATTTAAGTATAATTACCTAACAATTTTTTGTTGTAATTTTTATTTATATTTAGATTGCTGCTGCTGACTTGAGCCAACCATTATTTTCTCCTCTCCATGTCAGCGGGGAAGCCATACATCTGCACACCTTCCTCTGACCGAGTGGAGCATCCCCATGCAGCACAGCAAACCATGGTGGAGACTATGCAAGGACAACATGAAAGAAAGGACACATACAAAATGCTTGGCATGCTATTAAATTTATTCGAAATGTATTCATTAATTGCTGTAAATAGTTAATTGCAATTATTTGAATAAAAATACAAAGAAAAAGTAATCTCGTAATATATAATTACAATTTAAAATAACTGTTTTCTATTTTAAAATGTAATATACTCGTGATGCCAAGCTGAATTTTCAGCATCATTACTTTTGAATGGCAGTGTACATGTTTATATATGAGTATGCTTAAGTTATTTTAAACCTGAATATATTGTGTACATGAATAAGTATTGTAAAAATTATACTAGATATAATCGATATATTATTTATAATACATAATTATATTATAAGATTTATATTAATTATTATAAGAATTATAAACAGTAAGCTTCATTTTACATTTAACATGCTAATTACTGCTGCTAATAGTTAATTGACTCATAGTGCGGTGCGAGCTGAAAATCCCCTGTCACCAGCCTGTCTCTACTACCTGAAAGTCATCAATATGACATTAGTTAACATGAGATCAGTGAAAAAAAGAACAATATGTAACGTAAAAAGGCAACAGCAACCCGTTTTTATACAAATTAACATTTGCCTGAAATAAGTAAAAAAAAAACGGTAATTGAACACTAATCCTCAACAATTACCTGATTTGATATTTTAAAAACAACATCGCTGTAACTACATACTCATGCTACATACATATGTAGGTGTGTAAATAAAATAAATGCATTTATTGACTCCTTATTACCAGAAATCGCAGTTTTGTCACTCTACTCTATCAGTTTGAATGGCCGCCAACGCACTTCCTGGAACTATTTGAAGTCGACACGAATCACGTGACAACCAAACATTTCGAACTTCCGTCCGGACCCCCCCCCCCCCCCCCCTATCTGAGGGTTGTCCCCCCATAAAATATAATTGAAATATGTGTATTGTAAATAATATAATGATATATAGTTAAACTAATTGTGTAAGTAGTAAAACAATACAAATGCAAACGGAGCAACAACAACAAAAAAAGTTTTAAACATCTCGAGTTCTCCCTGCTTTGCCTCAAATTGCTTTGGTCCACTGCCTGCTCCCATTTTCATCTCACCTCACCACCGACATACACACAGTCTTGTACGTTAGATTAGATTAGCGCGGGTGCGCATTTAGATTTTCCCGCGTTCACTATGATTTAGTCGGTTTACTTCATTTAATATAGTCAATCTAATATAACATCACAATAAGAGTGCAGTTGTTCTCCAGATATTAGCATAACAAATGTTAAATTGAATAAACAATAAGTTAATATTAAGTGCATTTTAGGCACCATATTGCCTGTTTTAGCTCTATTTCACCAACGAAAAAAGTTGAAAACTAATCTACAGCAGTAACAGCACTGATTTTGAGAAACACAATGAGGAGGTGTTTCCTAACTGAATGAATCCACTTTTTGAACAAATCAGTCATTGAAGTAATAAATAATTATTTTTTTTGTTTTCTCCCCTCTCTTTTACTTCTATACCGATCTCACTATACAGTTGTGTGAGGATGTAGCCTATGTCTAAGAGTGTGTATGCCTTCATTTTGCTAGGCATGGCAAATGTTTTTTATATATGCATGTTTTAATTATAACTGTGAAGCAACAACATTGCTATTAAATGTGCTATACAAATAAATAAAAGTTGAAGTTAAGTTCAAATTCCATTGTATTTTGGTGGCTTGATTTTGTAAACAACTTCAAAAACATTGCAAAAAATAAAATGTTTTGCAGAATGTTTTGGTCAATTTAGTCAGCTTTTTCATTGAACCAGAAAGAAACTTTGAGAAGAATGATAATGGAACGGTCTCCATGCAATATTAAGGCTTTCCTCTCTGTACACATATCCTTAAGTACAATCCTGCCTGTTTTATTGGTGTCCCCTTCAAAACTTGCTCGTGAGAAATGTTATGTTTATTGTCCCCCCCAACATTTAGATGAGATTTTCGCCCCTGGTCGCAACTCTCTCTCTATATGGCTCTGGTGATGGGCATTTCGTCTCTTTTTCGTGAGCCGGCTCGTTTGACTCCGCTCACTGAAAAGAGCCGGCTCTTTTGGCTCACAATCGGCTCTTTAAAAAACAAAATGTTTTGACTATGATAGGTGTGAAAACAATTCTAATTAAATTATTAAATGAAATCATACTCACAATTTCTTTAAAAATGCATTGATTTGTTATTAAAAAAGAATACTATTAAAAACTTGCATTTAAATTACAACTTTTGAATGTATAGAAACAACAACATTACAAAACAAATACAATCTGAATCTGAACAACATAATAGAACCCATATTAAAGAAAAATAAATAACTGAAAAGATTAAACTGGTCCCACTTTTTGGCATGTTATATAGTCAGCATGAACTATCTCACTAGTTATGTTTTGTATAACTAGCATTAACACACACACACACACACACACAATGCTGATCATTTTTATTTCATGAGAGGTTTTGCATTCAGAAATGCAAGCTGCCTTACTTTCGATCGAGGGGCTGATGATCATTAAAATGATTTCAAATGCTGCTGTGCTTCCGATTCATTTTCCTGCTTTTGTTTTGTTTTCAAAAGCTGTTGTGTTTTTCCTCTCCTCCGAGTTTGACACTGTCTGTGTGTGTGTGTGTGTGTGTGTGTGATGGCTCGGCCCCTCCCTCATGCCGTATTATTGGTTGACACCTCGTGTATGATTGACAGGAACAGAATGTGAGGCTGATCAGATTTTTTTTTAAGTAGTCAATTATTTTAAATAAAATAAAATGCATCCATTATTTCATTATTACATAATGATTTAATTTCTATAGGCTATATATATATATTTTTAAATAGAGTCGGCTCTTCAGATATGCGAGCCAGCTCCCGTCGTTCACCTACAAGAGCCGGCTCTTAGAGTCGACTCATTCGCGAAAGATCCATCACTAATCGTGAACGTTGATCACATTACAAACATTAACACAACTTATCATGCTATAAGACACAGAAAAGATTGATTCATTGTTTACCCGGGTCTTCAGCCTATGATTAGCTCATCTTTTATCTGACGAGTCCTCGGGTTTGAGTCGGTCCTTCATCACGCGATAGCCCCAAAAACTAAAGCACGCTGTCTGATCAGGAAACGGAATTGATTAGTTCATCTTTCCAGTCCTTATTTTGTCACGTGTTGTGACTGCATTAGATGGAGAAATCAATTTTCTCACAAATGGGTGCATGGTTATTATCATCGTTACTGTAATTATTTACTCTTACAGTTTTTGGTCTCAAATTTTTGCTTTTTTATTGCTCACAGTATATTAATGTGTGAATTTCTGTCATGATGGTTCTTTTCCATAACACTGAACGTGGTGACAAAGGTAATAACGAGCTGGTTATTATTTTTTTAAGCCTCTTTCTGGCTCAGATGGCATAGGTATAGCTCATGGGGTTGTCACGTGATGAACGAACGACTTGAAAAACCCCAAGACTCGGAAGAGGTGAACTAATTTCAGGACAGAAATTCATGTGGTTCGTTCATGTGGTTTTGACAGAAAGTTTTACCCTATTGCCCAAGTTAGTTCTAAATCATGGTTTTAGGAAACCCTCCCGATGCATCGATCATGTGGTTTTGACAGAAGCTGTTTGAAGTTTGTGCCAGCTAACTTGTTTGAACTTTATCCCAGTTATTATGGCTTCTCCCCCCTCCCATCACATTCCTGAGCAGTGTATAAATGGGATCGGTGTGTTCTACGTTTGTATATAGAACATCCTATAATTTATATAATATTTATATAATTTATATAATATAATTAATTAAAGGTTGAAAAAAAAAACATTCTGTTCTTTTAAAAAGTTATACATAAACTGTATAAAAAAATATACTGAAACCGACTGTTTCTGATAAAACAAGATCCTACATTTTTAAACCTCCAGTTTTCCCAGCGCCTGCGTTTGCACGCTACACTTCACTATCTTCCGAGTTTACTAACAGGGGTCACCCCGTGTCGTCATAAATTAGAGGGGTACAAAGAGATGGTAGCCGCTCGCCAACCGTAATTCATAGATGCATCCGTCAGAAAACTGTCAAAAACATGGTACACCCGCGTGAGATACGTTAGTTTTAATTAACAACGTCTTTGAATATATTATAATTGGTTAGTAAACTCGGAAGATAGTGAAGTGTAGCGTGCAAACGCAGGCGCTGGGAAAACTGGAGAGAGAGACAACAGTGGGCAAAAGTTGTCCAAGCAAGATGTTAAAGTGGAGCAAAGAGTGTCCGTAGCGCTGTTCGTGTCCAGAGCTGAAAACTGAGAGAGTGCAGGAAGCAAGGATGAAACCACAGAAGATAGGCGAGATGGAGAAAGTGAGCATAGGTTCCATCGAAAGGTGACCTGCGTTGGAGTGTGTACCGCTTCAGGAGTAAGTGTTAGGTAAGCAGTAATGAGGAAGTGGTCTGAGGTGTGCAGTGGAGCAACTGAAGGGTGTAGATGAGGTCCAGTTGGTTGCCTGATTTGTGAGTCGCTGTAGTAGACACTTGCTTGAGATCAAATTAGGCGAGCAGAGTTTTGAAGTCAGCAGCCTGGGGTTTATCTAGGTGGATGTTGAAGTCACCAAGCAGTACCAGAGGAGTACCATCTTCAGGAAAGTTTGATAGCTGCACATCCAACTCCTCCAAGAAGTTTCGCAATTGACCTGGGGGACGATAAATGACCACAAAGTGGATTTTAACAGGGTGGGTTACAGTAATGTGATTCAAATGAACCATTACCTGTAGGTGATGGCTGAAGATCAAATTTCCATTCTTTTGATATAAGGAGACCAGTACCTCCACCCTTCCCGGTGGTATGAGGAGTGTGGGAACAAGTGAAATTAGTGGAGAGGGCTGCTGGAGTGGCAGTGCCTTCAGGTTTGATCCAAGTCTCAGTCAGTGCCATGAGGTTGAGACTGGAATGAGTAGCAATAGAAGAAATGAAGTCTGCTTTGTTAACTGCAGACTGGCAGTTCCAGAGACCAACTAATATAAAGAGCTTAATAGTAGAGGTCATAGGGACAGGTTGTAGGGTTGTCAGACAGGCCTTACTGCGATTTATGTAGCGTGCTCTTCGAGTGTTAGTAGTGATAGTAGAGATCTGAAAGCACATAGTGACCACAAGTGTAAGAAATATTTGATAACAAGCTATACAAAAAGTAAAGAAAGGGGAGAAAAGCAATACTCAATTGTCCTGTCGGTGTCCTTGCTCGGTGGAGTCGTGCAGGTAGAGTCGATGCTCTTTACACTCGTCCGTCTTCACACGAGGGCTGCTGCGACCACTGCCGCAGTGAAACCTACCGCTTTTGTATTTTCCTGATTACCTGTATACCCTTGTTTTAATATTTAGCATACAGAAAATAACTAGATGTTAAATCCCAGATTTATGAATGTGAATATATAATATACGAACTGTCTGACCAAACAATTACAATACTAATTATGCAAGAAAACCTTGTGCTTTGTTCATCTGAACAACTTAATTAGACTTTATATATTGAATGCGATTATGCACACATTTTAATAAAGCCAAAACAGTTTTTGTCACAAGTGAATACGTTCATCGACTAAAGACATAACACATAATACACTCTTTTTCGCCACCTGCTGGAATATTTTTTGTAAAGCGAAGAAATGGTCATTGAACGAATCAGTGAATGAATCTGAACGAATCTCTTGAAAGATTCATCATTTTCACCCTGATAGCACACGTACATCCATATATATATATATATATATATATATATAATTATTATTATTATTATTATTATTGGGGTGGCACAGTTCAAATTTTCACAGTTCAAGAGTCACATTTTGGTACAGTTCGGTATGTGCTCTGTTTATGGAGAAACTATAATTTAAAAAAATCTAACTACGAGCAACAGCAAAAATAAATACAATAGAGTAAAGAGGTCTAGTATTAGTTTTTAGGTACAGAAATTTAATAAAGTAATCAAATGTAAAACAGCATCGCATATTTGACTATAAATTAAAGATTGTTCTTTATTAAAGTTACAAAATCTTTTTTTATATATTTTTTTAAGATATTCTTTTCATTAAAATTTTAATTATTACAAACAAAAACATATTAAAACAAAATACAGCACAGGAAATAATTAACATATTCATGAACATGTGGACAATTTACATACAGCATTTCATCATATGATTGTACCTAAATTTTATCCAGTTTTTGTTTATGACCGTTTAATCTTTAGACACTTAAAAATATTCTCCCATTTTTTAAACAGGAGCGATTTACCATTGCGACAATACCTCAAATCTTTCTAGAGTTACAACTTCAGATATTATAGATTTCCACATCTGAGTAGAGGGGCATCACTACCAACCCATTTGACCATTTTAGCCTTTCGAGCAAACATTAGGAGAAACTGAACAATCTGTTACAAAAGCTTTTTAATCAAGATCAGTGAATGATTTCTTTGTTGTTGCTGTTCGATTAATATAAACACTGTCACTTTAAGAGAATGCACTGATACAGTGGCCTACGTTTAGGATACTTACCAAGATGGGCATTTTGACATAATTTTTGAATTTGTCCATTTAAATAAAATACTTCAGAGAGAGCTTATATTTGCGCGCGTTCTGAGGCGCGGGTTTGCGCGCTTCGGATGAGCGCATGCACAAATCCTCTCACTGCGCGAGAGCTCGCGTCCTCTGCCTCTTAAATGTTTAAACTGGCAAAGCTTAAATTAGTTTAGTTTAAACACAGATATAGATGTGTGCTGTTTAGGTCTCATCTGTACGCACAAGCTATCAGCACCCAGGTGATGATGGAATAAATGACAGCTCATATTACAGTTTTACATATTCTCCGAGCATAGACGTCACATTTTAAATCCTACCAGTTGCCTTTCACCATTCACTTATTTAGCTGCTGTCGCATCCCTTGACATGCCATATCCTTTTCCCTCTTTCTTTTTCTATTTTTAGCCCCCGAGAGCTTTTTTGTTATATCCATCTTTTTCGAGTTTCGACGACAACGCACTAACGTTACTGCTGCTTACTCAGCGCTCACGGCGCCCCACCCACTCGCGAGGTTCTATGTCTAAATTCTATGATGGAATATTATGAGGGCACCGGCGCCTGTTAGTCCTCTAAAATGTATATATTTTTATATATATATATATAACTTTCAATACACATTTTTATTTTTTATTATGTAAAAAAAAATTAACCATCGCTTTGCCGCCCCCTATGGTGCGGCGCATATGGCGCATACCCACTTTTTGCGCCACTGCGTACATCTCAGAGACGTCTATTTGACATGTGCATTTACATTTTTTTGGAGCGTTTGCTCATCTGCAATACGTCTATAGGACTTTTCCTTTTAGATGTCAAATAGATGTCTATTAGATGTCTTTAAGATGTTCATAATTTGGAATGTATGTAAAACTGACATGAATGTATGTAACATCTGAAAGCCGTTTATCAGACGTTTGTAGAGAGCAGATGCTTTACAGATCAAGAGATCTTTAACAGACATCTTGCAGACGTACGTGTGCTACTAGACAAAGAAGCGTGTGTGGGAGGAGACCGGAAACAGTCAGATTTAGAAGCCTGTGATTGGCTGATGTATCTGTCTAGCCCGTTGATTTCTAACCAATGAAATATGTTTCTGTCATTCATTGTGCGAAAGACCCAATCAGGGAACAGCAGCCAGCCCTCTTAAATTAGCATGAGCATTCAATAAATCCCCAGTCCATGATCTTAAACACTTGTTGTGTTGTTTAGTGGTGGAAATTATGATTCTTTCAAGAGATTCGTTCATTTTTAGTTCGTTCACCAAAATGATTCGTTCAGATTCATTCACTGATTCGTTCAGTGACCATTTCTTCATAGTACAGAAAATATGGCGGCAGGTGGCAAAGTCACCAAGTTTTAGAAACTGTAAAGCATAGTTTATTTCAGTGCACAAAGTACAGCCAAGAAAGAAACCAGCTTTTTCAGTTTCTCAGAAGTGTCAATCAGAATAATTTTACAATGCAAGGTTTATTAGGGAAAGCATCCAGTAACATTCATCAATTTGTTTCTTAGAGTTTTTCTTTCTTAAAGTTTCTTAGAGACACAGACTTAGCCAGTAGGATGTAATTTATTTCTTTTTTTAAGATCCAATATCTCCTGATTCACACTCCAGCCCAGTCGGTGGCGGTAATGCATCCAGGTGCCTCGTTTGGTTTGGGAAGTCGTGGCCTAATGGTTAGAGAGTTGGACTCCCAATCGAAAGGTTGTGAGTTCGAGTCCCGGGCCGGCAGGAATTGTGGGTGGGGGGAGTGCATGTACAGTTCTCTCTCCACCTTCAATACCACGACTTAGGTGCCCTGGGCGCCGCAGCATAAATGGCTGCCCACTGCTCCGGGTGTGTGCTCACAGTGTGTGTGTGTTCACTGCTCTGTGTGTGTGCATTTCGGATGGGTTAAATGCAGAGCACAAATTCTGAGTATGGGTCACCATACTTGGCTGAAAGTCACTTCACTCACTCACTCACTTCACTTCACACTTTTTAAGTTGGCTTGCCAACCGATATAAAAAAACAAAAAAGAAGAAGAAGAAGAAGAAGCAGGTGGCAAAAAAGAGTGTATTATGTGTTATTTCTTAATTTAATGAACGTATTCGCTTTTGACAAAAACTGATTTGGCTTTATTAAAATGTGTGCATAATCGCATTCAATATATAAAGTCTAATTAAGTTGTTCAGATGAACAAAGCACAAGGTTTTCTTGCATAATTAGCATTGTAATTTTTTGTCAGACAGCGCGTATATTATATATTCACATTCATAAATCTGGGATTAAACATCTAGTTATGTTCTGTATGCTAAATATGAAAACAAACGTATGTGCACAGTACCTATAACTGCGCTTTGCATTTTGAGAGATTGACATGCTAATTGCCAACTGACCCGGTTTACTCATTCTTTTTGCTGAACGAGATTTCACTCACGATTGACATGTGTACCAGTTCAGTCATTTCATTCACGAACGAGATTTACTAAATCATTCAGCTTGTTCACGAACGAAATGGGTATCAGATCAGTCATTTCATTCAATGACGTGTACCAGTGCAGTCATTTCGTTCACGAACAATAAGATCTCTAGATCTCGTTCAGACTCATATGAAACTGTTCAGTGAAGGGCGTATTCGTTCACTACATTCAACAAATCACATGCTCCGTTACATCTCATACTCGAAGGCTAAGTAATGCTTTGACAGGATGAAACATACAGTAAAAGAAATGAATACAGCGACCCCATTGGATCATAGACAGTGGAAACATTTCACAGATACCCGGTTCACCGAGCTGCGCCTGAGCTGCTTATAGCGCCGCGCTGCTGTGGAGGGAAGAATTTCAGTGAACGAGAACGTTTCGTTCACCTAAAAGATTCGTTCAAAAAGAACGATTCGTTCACGAAAGACACATCACTAACGTGTTCATCGGGCGGCCGAAGAAAAATCTTATTGAAAGACAAGGCAGCACGTGGGCGATAATAATCCCGAGGAATATTTATGGTGAGTACGTTATTTGGTTTTGTTGTACTTTACTTCTGAATTAGTTAATTAGGAAAAATAGAGACACCACTAACTTTGCTTTGTAAGTTATCAACATTACTGAATGTTTAAATCTAGCTTTATTTTTAACCCTTTTAACGTTACATTAAATATTTATGTTATCATATTTTGTTGCGATGGATTTTGCTGGAAAGTAATATTTTTGAAGTCGTGCGCATTCTGTTGCTAGGCAGATTACCTGGCTCTCCATTTGCCGATAATAGTACTGAAGGGCAATTCCGATTAATTGCTCAAACAGTAGTAGATTGATTGATGAGAAGTTCTGAGGAGATAATGATTTTTGAAAATATCTGTGAAGCAGTTGTCGTACACTTAAAAAATAAAATGTACAGGTGCAAATTAATTGTCTATTTCATTCATTCATTAATTTGCCTTTTATTATGCCTTTTTTTTCTTAAACATTACCTTGAAAGCAAACTTCATGCAGTTTAGAAAACTGTAAATACAACTGTGCCAGTCAAACAGTTAAAATCTGCTGCTGAGGCACTACAGCTCTTAACAAATATGGCAATGCCATCATCAAAATGTATCGGGCAAAGAGTAAAGACCTTGGAGATGACATGAAAAGGATACTGGACCATTTTGATGAGCACGTATGATTTCTATACTTGTGATTTTTTTTTTTTTTTTTAATAGGAGTTATATCTTTAAGTATTTTGTGATAATTATTGAATCTTTTTGAGAACCCAAAGATGATATATATCTTCAGGTACTCAAAAAGATTACGATATATATCTTCAGGTACTCAAAAAGATTACGATATATATCTTCAGGTACTCAAAAAGATTACGATATATATCTTCAGGTACTCAAAAAGATTACGATATATATCTTCAGGTACTCAAAAAGATTACGATTTAAATATATAACAATTTCAAATTTCAAATCTAATTTCAAAAGATTGTGGAAGTAGATTACATTTTTGCTGTCAGTTTTTGTAGATTTTTTTATTTTTATTTTTTTTGCCATTTATCCATCCCTAATACATTTTCATTGACACCCTCTTTAAGTCTCTTTATATGATCTGTAAGGAATCAAGCATAAGTAAACCATCATTTAAATTATTTATCTCCCACTAGACAACCGACATCTTATCACACAGACATGCTACAGCTCTATAAATAAAAAAGTTAAATAAATTAACTTTTCCTCTACATTCTTATTTATTAGAAATAAGAAGCACCTGTAAATATCTGGCAGTATACAAGCTAAATTAAACTGAGAGATGTAAAATGAGTGTAAATGTGAACTCGTTAAGAGCCTCTTGAAGCCTCGTGAAGGCATTTTCTTGGAAAAGTGTGAATAGTTGATTGTCCAAGGTAACATACTATAGTGCATGCATAAATGATGGTCAATTAACAGATATATAGGCCAATAGAGACAAGCTTTGTGTCTGTTGATGGGGCATCAATATCCATAAATCATTTTCTAAATATTTGCACATAAGCAACTATTTACAAACACATTAAGTTTCTGCTGAAGAAACAGTCAACATGAATCAAAAGTTACCCAAAACTAGACCTTTGGGATAAATGTTTGTTGGTATGTTACATTATAAAATGTTAGACGTTAGGCAGCTCGATGATAAAGTGACAGACAATATAATATTGTATGTACTAGAGATCGACCGATATGGGTTTTTCTATAGCCAATGTTCAGAGGTCAGGGTCAGTCGATGGCTGATATGCGCTGCTGATTTTTAGGGCCGATATCTTGAAGTTTTCCCCTTCATTTCTATGCTAAAATGTCACACTGATAATAAGTGGATGCACAACATTTCTAGACTCATCATCATTTATTGAGCACTGACTTGAACCATCTCTCAAATCTTAATTTTGTGCACTGCTCGATATTAAAATAAAAAAATGTATCAAAAGATAACCAAACAAATCAATAAACTGACCAAGTATTATATATAAAACAGGTTTAAATATATATATATATATATACACGCATACACACACATATATATATATTTATCTATCTATCTCTATTGAATTGTGGGTTTCTTTATTTTATTTTACTTAAAACATATTGCATGACAATACAAAATAAAAATAATTTGGGAACCATGACAATGAAAGTAGTCTCATCTTCTCAAACAAAGCTGAATTTATTTGATAAAAAATACAGTAAGATATAAATACATTAATCTAGTGAAGTATTATAAATGCAATATATATTTTCAGCAGCCATATATCTAGTCTTCACTCTGATGATCCTTCAGAAATCAACTCAATTTGTTTAAAAAATTTGAAAATGCTTTCCACAAAAAAAAAAAAAAAAAAAAAAAAAAAACAATAACCAGGATAAATTATGATTTATTTTAACACAATCACAGACTTTTGTGCCATTCCAGGAAACAGTTTCTGTTCAACTGAAGACACAAGTGAACGTCACAAGCCTGGCATTTCCAAGGTGTTTGTAGCCTCTTTCCATGCACTGCTTTGCAATGCACACAGATCCGGCGACCGACAGTAGCGTTTCTTCTGTCGTCTGAAGTCAACTCAGCTCCTGGGATTGGCACATGCTCTGTGCTGGACTGTTTTGGTGCTGCTTTCTGTGACATGTCACAGAGCTCTGCAATAAGCTCCTCCATGAACTCTTTGCGAGTCATGTTGCCATGCAGCTCTTTGTGCAATATAAAAGCATTGTTGGCGGCAATGTCCAAGAAGTGTAGAAAGACTTTTCTGTACCATTTCATGGTTTTGTGCTGTGCAGCGTAGTATTGCAACAGCTGATCGGACAGGTCAACACCCCCCATGTGCTGGCTGTATGCAGTCACAGGTGCAGGACATGGAACAGACTTTGTCTTCCATGTATCCTGTGCTTTGATGTTTCTTTTCACATTGCCTCCTGTAGAGGCAGCATGTATGGTGGAACAAACAGACACCACTTGCGTGTCCATCCACTTCACACACACAAGAGGCCCGTCCCGAATCCACCTGATGGATCCCATGGTGGAGTCACTGCTCAGTGAATTAGCTGCAGTCTTCGGGAAGCCCTTCCTCTGCTCTCTGTACGCCCCACAAGCACCAAACTTCAGAGCAAACAAGTCTGTGAAGAGCTTTGGACTTGTGTAGAAATCATCCATGTACACATGGTACCCAGAGCCCAAAACTTTATGGTCCAGGAGAGACATCACAGCATCATATGAAAGCCCATGGTCTGCAGGAAAACTATTCTTGCCCGTGTAGATGGAGAAGTCCACAATATATCCATTTGATGAGTCTGAAAGGTCAAAAAACTTGAAGCCCAACTTTGTCGGCTTGACTTTTGTGCACTGTCTCATTCCTGTCTTTGCTCTGCATGCCACCAATCTCTCCTTCACAGCTACATTTCTTCTAGGATGATAGAAGGCTTTGCATGCAAGACGAACAGTGTCCATGAGGGGTTTGATCCTGAACAGACGGTCATGTTGGTCTGTGCCCCTCTTTCTGTCGTTTTCCTCGTCTGCGTCTGGGTGACTCATGTGTACATTCCAGGAAATGGTGCGGTATCTGTCCCTTGACATAACTGTGGCAGGAAAAGGCACAGAGAAAAGACTGTCCTGCCGCCAGTAGTCAGCGATGGAGCTCATCTTCAGCACAGACATGTAGAATATCAGTCCAATGTAACGATACAGCTCATCAACACTGACATCTGTCCATTTGTACTTGCAGCCCTTTGCCATTGCCCTGGCAGCCTGAGCATTTGTGTTGTGGCACAGGTTTTCCACTGCGCTCTCTGTGAAAAACAGTTTGAAAAGACTCATGGGAGAGTGTGAGTCATCAGCAGACAACTGTGGTCCTGGTTCCCGAGCAGGCAGGAATCTCAGAGTCTGTGGAACCTGGTCAACATCAGTCTCTGCTTTCCATGAAAGAGTCCTGGCTCTCTTTGCAGCAGGGATCTGGTCACTGTCCCTCTCACATCTGTTTAAAACAAAGAAATAAATAAAAGTGAGGATGGTGACATCAGGGTCATTAAGAGAAGCAATTTACAAATGTGTATCCATTATGTAAACATTTCTACATCTGACAGTAGACTACACAAGCAAAGTTAAACTGTAAGAGGTAAAACGACGGGTAAATATCCACTTACTTGTTAAGTTTCTCAACCGAGTTGAAAGCTGAAAGACGCTTGTGTGTTGCCCTTGTGTGATGTGCACATGAAGGCGTTTTCCTAGAAAATAAAGAAATTGTTTATAAACATTGATTGTCTGAGGTTAATTACTATGGTGCATGCATAAGTGATGGTCAATCAACAGTTATATAAGCCTATAGAGACAAGCTTTGTGTCTGTTGATGGGGCATCAATATCCATAAAGCACTTTCAAAACATCTGCACCTAAGCAACTATTTACAAACACATTTTGTTTCCGCTGAAGAAGCAGTCAACATGAATCAAAAGTTAGATATAGTCTAAACATTGATTTTATCTAATGTTACATTACAAAACGTTCACATGGGTGCAATGTTTACAGTTAGATATAATGAAGAAAAAGGACTATGTGTTTCAGTCATGGGCTAACTTACTGATTTTAGTCTGGCAATAGGTCTTAAACAGTGTTACAATCATGCCCTAACTAATAATAAGGAATATGTTACTCTAGTTACTAATCAAAGTCAGAATAAATGACTTACTCTTTAGAAATTGTGTTCTCTGCAGCATCAAAGTGATCCTCAAAATGCAGGAGTTCATCATCAAAGTCTTTCTCTTCTTCCGAGGAAAAAGTACTTTCTTCTTCGCTGTCTGTGGTCGTCTGGAGAGCTTCCTCGTGTGCCATCGTGATTAAAAAGTGAACAAGCTGAACTGTACTGCCAGTTTTATAGTAGTGATGAGGGGCGTTAACCATATGACTGCATCATATCATTAGCATATGAATAGAGCTCTGTTCTTGTGTGTGTGTGTGTGTGTGTGTGTGTGTGTGTGCAGATCAAGATAAAACATTACAACTGAGAGAAAAATAGGTTTTGAGGAGACCCGTCATCAAGCTTTGCCTTTTGTAAACATAATTGTATTATAACTTTTCCTAGATGTTGTATTCTTCTACCCTTTGCAAGCCTCATGGAGTGTTTTCTTTCTTAAAGAAATCATAGTATGCTGTTTTTAAAGATCATTATTTTGTTTATTTAGTGTAACAGAATATGTTGGCATGCTTTAACCTGTTTAATCCCAGATTTTTCCCAGACATGAAAATATCCATATAATGTGTCATTAGTAACTCTTTGAAATAATTATAATTATTATTTTTTTTTTTCATTATATTTTTTGAAAAGTATATGAAAAATCTGTTTATGGTCTGTCACAATTGGTAATGTGTCTAATGAAATAACATATTTTAGCAGTCTTACAAATTGTTATATACGCTCTAAAAAAATCCAAGGTTATTTTTTTTAGCCCAAATGCTGGGTTGAGCCTTATGGGTAATTTTTGGGGTTTTCAGTGTTTTGTAGTTTTTGTATTACTCAGACCCTGTGTTAGACGTAACCCAGCGGTTGAGTTTATTTATTGCGGGATTTGCTTCTCTTCTGGAAAGAGCAGTTCTAAGCGCCATCGAAATGACGCATTCGTCGGTAAAAAACAAACAAACAAAAAAAACATGTTGCACTATACATTTTATTTTATCTATAAAATCATGACTGTGCTGAATATCGTTCGATTTTATGCAGAGAAAAACATACAGGAGCGCGGTATGAATCACCTTTAACGAGTGTCGTGGTCTTTTCGCATGATGGAAAAGCCTGATGCTTTGCATAAAGTAAACGATTTTATTCATAAAGATACAGAATACAAATATTCCCTCAGAGCTGTTTATTGTTTGTTTTTGGGCAGGTTATAAAGGCAATCGCAGTACATTTCGGCTGTATGAGTGAAACGCAGGGGGGCGGCCTCAGGCGTGAGCAGTTCCCCGCCGAACATGACTCCAGCTCGGGCTCAAGAACCAGCGCGACGCAACGGTGGAAACCGAACAACAGAGACTGGTTAATAACACGTAAATTACTTATGTTTAACGTTTAATTTTTGGTTTTACTGTTTGCCAAACGACTTTAAATATGGGCAATATGTATAGCCTATTAAAAACGATATAAACAATGCTGTAAATGAAAATTAAAGGAAAATAAAGGAAGGTAACATGCAAACCAGTGGTTGTGTGGATTATTTTAGAAAAGTTTAGAGGATTGAAGTTAATCTGTAAACATTATTTAATTTGTGAAGTAATAAGATAGTAATATAATAAAAATGAATAAACTTTATCTGGGATAAATCAACCTCTTATGTTGGGTTAAATAAACGACCTAATTTGCTGGATAAAATTAACCCAAGATGGGTTCTGTCCTATATTTACCCAGCCCTTGGGTTAATAACAACCCAAAAGTGTGTTTTAGAGTGTATCTTAGCCCAGCTAAGTTTAAACTGGTTTATTACATACTAGGGCTACTATTATGCAAACATAAATAAATAAATAACTGTAATGGTACAGTGAAAGAAATGAGATGTAAAATAAAACAATTCACCAACACATCATTTCAAAATGGATACTTTTTTTGTCAAATATAACATCACATTTTTATGTTAATGCTTAGTATTACAACATCATTATTGTACATTATTTGTAACATCTGCATTTTTAATTTATTGAAATATTTTGTCATTGCAACATTTTATTGTCATTTTCACTAAGAACTGTAATTGGATTTATATACACTGTTCACTGTTATCCCAGCGGTCACTTATTGTGCGTTTTTGTTAAATGTGAGCCAAAATCATCACAATTAAAAGAACCAACGACTTACTTTACTTCAGTCTGTGCCTTTAATTTAATACATACATTTCACAATTTGAGTTGAATTACTGAAATAAATTAACTTTTCCTGGCATATACATATACATATCTGACAGTATACAAGCTAAATTAAACTGTGATATGTAAAATGAGTGTAAATGTGAACTTGTTAAGAGCCTCTTGTATGACGTGCACGTGAAGGCATTTTCTTAGAAAAGTGTGAATAGTTGATTGTCCAAGGTAACATACTATAGTGCATGCATAAATGATGGTCAATTAACAGATATATAGGCCAATAGAGACACGCTTTGTGTCTGTTGATGGGGCATCAATATCCATAAATCACTTTCTAAACATTTGCACATAAGCAACTATTTACAAACACATTAAGTTTCCGCTGAAGAAGCAGTCAACATGAATCAAAAGTTACCCAAAACTAGACCTTTCCCTGATAGCACACGTACATCTTAGAGACGTCTATTTGACGTCTGCATTTACATCTACAAGATGTATTTTTCACAGTGTTTGCTCATCTGCAATACGTCTATAGGACTTTTCCTTTTAGATGTAAAATAGATGTCTATAAGATGTTTATGATTTAGAATATATTTAAAACTGACATGTGAAAGCTGTCTATCAGACTTTTGCCAATTTTTAGGGCCGATATCTTGAAGTTTTCTCCATTTGTATGCTAAAATGTCACACTGATAAGTCGATCATTTACATAAAAGTTTTAGAGCATTTATCAAGCAGAATTTTCAAACACGTTGTAACATAAATGTAAACTTAAATATACATTTAAATAAAATACATTAAACAGAAAAATATAAAAAATAAAATATATATATATAAAAAATAATAATTGTAGTACAGCAAACACACTAGCAACCAGCAACATTTGTGTTTGGTATAAATGACACAGAACATCTAAAGTACATTCTAATTTCAAACGTGCTTCGCAGTCTGTTCATTATTAAAATAAAGTACAGTCAACCAAACATATAAAAGGTTACACTGGTCAGTTTAAATAGACCGTAGTATACCGGTCCACTCTGCTGTTAAGCCAAGGACGTTTTTGCTCATGTGAAGAGGATGATCCTTTCTGTCTAGTTTACATTTAAAAATAAATATATATATATATATATATATATAACCGTTTTGTGACGGTGGGGTGAAGGAAAGGCTGGAAACAAATGCGAGTTAACAGTTTTTAATGAAAATAAACAAACAAACAAAGAAGGGAAGGGCAATGATGCTGGGAAGACGACAATCCAAGATGGTGGTGAGGAGATGAGGAATCCGGATGATGCGGTGAGAAGGCAGCAGGAGAGGATGGCACAGGAACTGCAGGGAATAGAGCCGAAGGTAAGTGTTTGTAGCTGAGTGGAAGTGCGTAGAGTGGATGAGGTTCTGGGAAAACACAGACATTCAACGCAGACAACACTGAAGCCGACAAACAGGGTAAACGACATTAAACAATGATCTCACAAACACAAGACGTGAGACAAGCCAATATATAGGGGATGAGTAATGAGTGACAGCTGCTGCTGATGACAATTAACGGAGACGCCCACAAACTAATCAGTGCAGACGCGAAACACACAGACTTTACCACAAAGTGTAAACACCCAGAGATCACGGTTTACCAACCGTGACAAGTTTAACATTCAGATACATTGAGAATATGGAAACATTTGGATCGGGGCGAGGCTACATAAGGGCCAGGGTGGCACTGGCCCACTCAGATTAACGGCTGGCCCACCCAATCAGAACAGACAAAAAAAAAAAAAATTGCACATATGACTATACTAATCACTTAAACACGTAGAATAAGTTTCATAAAAAGATAATTACTGTAGAGCGAAAACTTTTTCATATAATTTCCCTACTGCAACAGCAACATCGCGTATTGTTGGGGGGATGGGAAGATGAGTTTACGTCTACTAGAGAAATAAACTTTTAACACGCATGACACGAGACGAGCATGTCGAATCGGATATCTTTAAATATAAAAAAATAAATTAAAAAACAAGAACAGAACCCGAAACGTCGACATCAACCCGGGCTAATCGTTGAGAAAAGCTACTGATTTATCCACACGTGATTAACCACCTGCTCAGCTCCATTTACGCGAGTTTCCGCGCACAACAATAAACGGCAAGTCTAGACATTTTGCTTCTAAGTGGTAGCTACACAAAGTTCCCCTTTCTAGAGTACAGCCAAATTGTCTCTGGTACAGCATAAAAGACGATGCTGTGTACTGCAAGATGTGTCGTCATTTTAATGACACTATGGGTGCTTCTCAATATCCCTCGTCGTCTCCAGGCGGGAAGGAAGTCGACCGGAAGTTGAAGTCGGCCGCGTGCCGCCATCTTGTAGCAGAACTTCACTTGCGTTAGCATCCCATTGACTCCCATTCATTTTGGTGTCACTTTGACAGCAAATTACTTGACATCTGAGGCTTTTAAAGACTCCATTTGTCCATTATTTATTTCTAAAGATACACGACAATGTATAAAGGGCTCCATTACCTTCTATGTTACATTATGGCCCCGTAGAAACAGTTTTTGTAAAAATAGGCTAACAATTGCGTCATAACCACTCGACTCTCTGTCGCACAGTAGAGAAATTACCGTACAGACAGGAGGAGGAGCTCGCAGGCAATCGGGGAGATGTCAAGAGAGAAGCCCATAGATACAAGCCCTGGCGTTACATTTTAAAATACTAAGTCAAAGTCAAAGTCACCTTTATTTATATAGCGCTTTAAACAAAATACATTGCGTCAAAGCAACTGAACAACATTCATTAGGAAAACAGTGTCAATAATGCAAAAATGATTGTTAAAGGCAGTTCATCATTGGATTCAGTTATGTCATCTCTGTTCAGTTAAATAGTGTCTGTGCATTTATTTGCAATCAAGTCAACGATATCGCTGTAGATGAAGTGTCCCCAACTAAGCAAGCCAGAGGCGACAGCGGCAAGGAACCGAAACTCCATCGGTGACAGAATGGAGAAAAAAACCTTGGGAGAAACCAGGCTCAGTTGGGGGGCCAGTTCTCCTCTGACCAGACGAAACCAGTAGTTCAATTCCAGACTGCAGCAAAGTCAGATTGTGCAGAAGAATCATTTGTTTCCTGTGGTCTTGTCCTGGTGCTCCTCTGAGACAAGGTCTTTACAGGGGTTCTGTATCTGGGGCTCTAGTTGTCCTGGTCTCCGCTGTCTTTCAGGGATGTTGAGGTCCTTTCTAGGTGCTGATCCACCATCTGGTCTGGATACGTACTGGATCCGGGTGACTGCAGTGACCCTCTGATCTGGACACAGACTGGATCTGGTGGCTACGGTGACCTCGGAATAAGAGAGAAACAGACTAATATTAGCGTAGATGCCATTCTTCTAATGATGTAGCAAGTACATCGGGTGTTATGGGAAGTGTTTCCGGTTCCGGTTTACCTAATTAATGCAGCCTAAAAATCCTTTAACGGATTTGGATATTAAAAGCATATTAGTATGTTATGTGTAAGCCAGGTTAAAGTGATGGGTCTTTAATCTAGATTTAAACTGCAAGAGTGTGTCTGCTTCCCGAACAATTTTAGGTAGGTTATTCCAGAGTTTAGGCGCCAAATAGGAAAAGGATCTGCCGCCCGCAGTTGATTTTGATATTCTAGGTATTATCAAATTGCCTGAGTTTTGAGAACGTAGCGGACGTAGAGGATTATAATGTAAAAGGAGCTCATTCAAATACTGAGGTGCAAAACCATTCAGGGCTTTATAAGTAATAAGCAATATTTTAAAATCTATACGATGCTTGATAGGGAGCCAGTGCAGTGTTGACAGGACCGGGCTAATATGGTCATGCTTCCTGGTTCTAGTAAGAACTCTTGCTTCTGCACTATACAAAATAATTATTCAGAATACTTACTCCTGCTCACTCACGCCAAAGAACTCCCCACTCAAGCTCGCCGTCTCTGCAAGATTAACGATGGCAGTTTGCACGCACAGCTACTAGAAGATTTACATCTGTCAGACAGGTTGCTGACGTCATCAAGCTTAGTTTGAGTCTGCGTGTCAGAAACGGAAGTGCTAAAAATCGCTAAAAATGGGCTTCACTTGACTCATTTGAGTTCCAATGGGGTCGCTGTGTCCATTTCTTTTACTGTCTATGGTCGTCTCCTCGCTCATCCGTCCTCCATCCTATGACACGGAAACCAATCGAGCACATCCATCTTAAAGGACATCTCAATTCTCTAATTGCACCACGAGGAGCCGAGGATCGAGGAGGAAGGAGGTTTCATGAGGAGCGATGAGCGAGGATACACAGGTGTATCCTATGCGGAAGCCTTTTATCGATTTAACATGACGCACATATAACCCCCCCCCCCCCCCCTCACATCTGTTGTAATAATTTGTATTTAAATTTGACCTTTTCACTCCAAATAACCCATGCATGTCATATATTTCAAACAGGGCATCTTGCTTTATTAATATTTATTATGAATGTCTTAATTAACAAACTTTAACAACATAAGAGCAGATCCCATTAATCACAGCTGATGACACTTTGAAGTAAGGCTGAAGGGAGCGAGGATAAATCATTTCACTTGATTCAAGTCCTCCATCCTCACGTCTTTTCCTTGCTCCTTCCCTCGCAACCTGAAGAGGTGGAGCTAGGACACGAGGAAAGGAAGCGAGGATGCACAAATAAGAATTGAGAAGCACCCTATGTTTGAGTGAAGATGGGTACCTAGACTAGACACATCACGCAGGCTTGTGAGCGGCACCAAACGTTAAGCAACATCTGATCGCTCTCGAAAAGTATAACACCTGTCAGAAATCCAGTTTAAAATTAACACAATTACTGAACACTGATGTCTTGTTACTTTGTCTTTGTATTTTAACCTTATCAAAGAACCTAATGAAATATGAAAATATATGGCATTATTTTACTGACAAATATGGAGAGAGCGCATAATTGTAGCTTCAAAGCACATTAATACAATGTGTGAGCGCAAATCTCTCCGTTCGCGCGCGGATTTTCTTGATCTTGCACAAAACCGGATGCGCGCTCAGACCGGCTCTCGTCCGAAAACAGCGCGCACACTTAAAACTGTTCTCTAAAACAGTGCATATACAGTTATGTGATAGTTACATGTAATTAAATTATCTGTAAATGCATTAAACCCATAGAATATAATATGATGGCAAATAAAATACAGTATATAGGCTTTATCAATCTAAGTACACCACATATATAGGCCGCACATTGTATTACTGTGCTTTCGTGCTACAATAATGCACTCTTGACATTTGTCAGTAAAATAACGCCATAGAATATATATTCTAAATATTTAATATAGGCTATATATAGGGAATTGCACGCAACATACTGTACATGGAATTTTTTTATTTGTTTTGTTTCTACTGACCCTCACAAACCTACCCCGCAAATAAAGGGCCAATTTCTTTACCCCTCCCCCCGACCTGCGGGGCCCACGGGTAATGAGGCGACCCGCGCATCACTAGTAGTCTTTGAGGTCCACCCTATTCCACCAAGGTCCACTCATTTTAATATTTTTGGCCTCGCCACTGGTCCACATATTATGTGTGTGTATCCAACCGTAATAAGACACTCGCCAGTGCTAGAAAGCCTTGAATTTTAGATAAGTTCTCTGTGCATGTGTGTTTGTACAGGGAGAAGCTCAGACAGTCCCAGGACAAACGATCAACTGCCAGTGTCCAGCGTGTCAGATTTACGTCTTTGGAGAGTTTATCTAGGTTTTGGAACCAATCAGAATTTTGTTGACTTATGTATTGACACAATTAGTATCCTCTGTCAGGGTATAACTGGGGTTGATTTTGAGTTGTACGGGGGGCGGCCTACGAACTCCGTCGAGAGTATTGAAGCTGACTTCTGCTGATGAAATTGCAAACTATTTTCTTCAAGTAAAATTATTATTATTAATTGAACTCATCTCTGACTCCTGGTCTTCATTGCGACATATCTGGTCCTTGGGTTTTAACTGTAATACCCCTACATCATAAACATGAAACAACGCTCTCACAAACACAAGACGCTAGACAAGCCAATATATAGGGGATGAGTAATGAGGGACAGCTGATGCCGATGACAATTAGCGGAGACGCCCACAAACTAATCAGTGCTGACGCGTAACACACAGACTTCACCACAAAGTGCAAAACCCAGAGATCACGGTTTACCAACCGTGACAGTTAGCCTAGGCTACATTACAAAATGTTGACATGGCACGTTAAGGCTGGTTTACACGGCAGGATAATTAGGCCGATTTTAGCCCCGATTGACAATCCGTCCGACAATCTTAAGGATGCTCCGATTATCGTAAAATAATCTGATCAGATATTCCTGCCGTGTGTGGTGTGTTAAGACTGCTCTCCTCTGCTCGGAAGGACGTCGGGACCGCTCCGATCTCAAATCGGGGATTTATTTGGCCCGATTTCTTCTCGTGTGTGGTGTCCCCCGAGGACAAACGGTCACGCAGCCTGTGGACTGTGGGGTGTAGCCAATCAGAAAGCGAGGTGACGAGGCGGCGAGGAAGTACCGGGAAAAAAAATCAAAACAGCCGGCGGCATGGCACACCAGAAAGTCCGGTGGACGTCGGAGATGGAGGACTTTGTCTCCACTTCTTTGACCATCGCCTTTTCTTGTTTTCCTTATGTTTTTTTTCGGTTACAAACAAAGGACAAACTATGGCCACCGCATCCTCTTCGTCCGCCATGATTGTTTACTGTGAAGTCACGTTTGATCTCGAGGGATTTTGCGAGAATTCCCGTCTGACCTGGGAATGCTCGGGAGTCGAATCGGTTCGTGTGTGATGTGTTGATTTTGCCGTGTGGCTGCAAACCACACACTGTACGACCAACACTGTTAGACCCGTGATTTTTTATCGCCATGTGTGGGGTCTCTCAGGTTTGGAAAATCGGCCGACAATTTTAAAATCGTCCCGTGTGAACCAGGCTTTAGACAGCTCGATGATGAAGAAAAATGTTTTCCAGTAGGGCTCAAAAATTTATTTTTATTATTTGTTTTGGCTACTTTTATTCTGTGTTTGGTGTGTCTGGATTGGTTTTGAAGCTTGGCATGCAGCATGAAACAGCACAGAATCCCATTAATTATATTCAAATTGAATTTATATTGATTGGAAGATTTAAATGACATAACAATTTTTTTGTTGTTCATAGAAATTCTGTGTAAAATTTCCATTAAGAATTGATAATATTAAATGTATAAATATATATATATATATATATGTATATATAAGAAACATCATAAGAAACATTTACTAACAAATTAACCAACTTCAAAAAGAACTTTACAGCCATTAGTGAAACAGAACAAATAAAGATAAAATTGGGAGAGGGACAGACAGCACCACTGGCTGCGAGATACGTGTGGACGTGCCACAGCCTGAGAGACAGCATGTGTGTGTGTGTGTGAGAGAGTGTATGTGTGAGAGAGAGAGAGAGAGAGAGAGAGAGACAGCTGGTGAAAGTGTGTGTGTGTGTGTGTGTGTGTGTGTGTGTGTGTGTGTGTGTGTGTGTGTGTGTGTGTGTGTGTGAGAGAGAGAGAGAGAGAGAGAGAGAGAGAGAGACAGCTGGTGAAAGTGTGTGTGTGTGTGTGAGAGAGTGTGTGTGTGTGTGTGAGAGAGAGAGAGAGAGAGAGAGAGAGAGAGAGAGACAGCTGGTGAAAGTGTGTGTGTGTGTGTGTGTGTGTGTGTGTGAGAGAGAGAGAGAGAGAGAGAGAGAGACAGCTGGTGAAAGTGTGTGTGTGTGTGTGTGTGTGTGAGAGAGAGAGAGAGAGACCCGACAGCTGAGAATGAACAAACACACACAGGCAGAAGGACGGACATTATCCTCCTCATGGACTCTAATGGAAAATTCCTAAATGAAAAGACCTTATTCCCAAGGCACAGAACGGAGAAGATCTGGTGCCCCAACACCAGGAGAGCCCTGGAGCTGCTAACAGTACCTGAGCTAGGCTCACCTAGCCACATCATCATTCACACAGGCACCAACGACTTAAGGACCCAGCAAGACAGACTGGCGGACTCTCTTAGGAGAGTCATTGAGCAAGCATCCACAAATTTCCCTACCAGCAAGATAGTCATATCTACGCTGCTGCACAGGAGAGACTTCCACCCCCACACCATTCACAGAGTGAATATCAGCCTCTCCAGGGACTGTGCCCTCAAACCCAACGTGTTCTTAGCCCACCACCCGACCCTCCACCTGGACTGCCTGTATGATAACATACACCTACACAGAAATGCAGTCCCCACCCTAGCTAGGACCCTGAAGGATGTTGCTCTTGGAAGGAGCCCTATTACCACTCCAAGGGGTAACCACACAACACAGACCCCACGCAGACCTCATAGACCTTCAAGACCATCCAGACCATCCAGACCTCCACCATACATCCACCCCCGGCCATCAGAGAGGACGGCCAGGCCACCAAACCCACCACATCACCAACATCACAACCCACAGCCAACACAACATTGGCCCCCGATACCCAGCCAGAGATCCCCCCAGCCTGGAGGTCCTATACCCCCCCTCATCCCAACGGCAGAGCCAAGACTACAGGAGCAGCAGCCTACTGGACTGAGCTACGCTACAGCGGCGAGAAGAGCCACAACCCCACCCCCCTCTGGTGAACTCAAAGACATATTACACATGCTAAACCTGCTCTGCTCTCGCCTCATATAGCGTCAGGATGAAGAGCAGAGGCCTCTTAGACAAATCAATAATTCATAGTATAGCATATTAGATATCATTTTAAATGGACAATTCTTAACAATATCTCACACATGATACATTATAAAATGTCACTCAAAGTTTAATATTTTGTTAATTTACCTACAACAATATTTTCCTTTTATTTATTTATTTATTTTTTTTATTTTTTTTATTTATTTATTTTTTTCTTCTCGTTTGTTACTAGTATTATTATTATTATATTGTTTTAATATCTAGTTTACTATTAGGTGTTAGTTAGGATATAAGGTGTTTGTCTAATTTTTGAACAGATTACACTTGGAGATGAAATCGTTTACAATAACATGTTGGAACATTCAAGGTCTGAGATCATCAGCTTTTGGTTTAAAAAGCAGAAACTCAGATTTTAATAGAGAGTTAAAAGACTCTGACATCATAGTTCTACAGGAGACATGGTGCAGAGAAGATATTTCCACTGGTCGTCCTCACGGCTACACTGAGATCATTATATCATCAACAAAAAATCCCACAATAACTCAAGGCAGAGATTCAGGAGGCATGATTATATGGTGTAAATCAGAACTGAGCCAATCCATCACAGTAATTAAAAAAGAAGAATCTTATATATGGTCGAAACTTAACAAACAGATGATTTGTGCTGAGCAGCATGTCTACATATGTGCCATCTATATACCTCCATCAGAATCCCCCTACTACAACCCAGATATCTTCTCTATTCTTGAGGAGGAAATTAACCATTATAAAAGCATGGGAAATGTATTAATCTGTGGGGACTTGAACGCTCGAACAGGGGAAAGAGCTGACACTATGAACACCCAGGGAGACAAACACTTACCTGGAAGCACCTGCTTCCCCCTCCCTGAATGTCCTTCTAGAAAGAGCTTTGACAAGCTTACCAACACAAGCGGTGTGCAGCTTTTACAGCTATGCCGTACACTGGGTCTGTACATAGTCAACGGCAGGCTACGAGGGGACTCTCTGGGTCGCTACACTTACAGCTCAGCTCTTGGCAGTAGTGTGGTAGATTATTTCATTACAGATCTAGATCCAGTGTCTCTCAGAGCTTTCACAGTCAGCCCCCTCACACCCCTCTCAGACCACAGCAAAATCACACTATATCTTCAAAGGGCCCAGTCTAAGTCTAGAGCCCCCAGTGCCTGTGAACTGTTCAACAGCACATACTCATACAGATGGACCCCAAACAGCGTGGGCGCGTACCAAAAGGCACTGGAAAATCAAAACATATATGATTTAACTCATTTATTTATAAATGAAACATTTCCCCAGAATAGTTCTGGTGTAAATTCAGCTGTGGACAAAATCAATTCAATATTTCATCATTTGGCTTCATTGTCTAATTTGAAAGCCTCCAAACCAAAACTTCAACAAATGAACAGTAACAAATGGTTTGACACTGAATGCAAATACCTAAGGAAAACTTTAAGGAAATTATCTAATGAAAAGCATAGGGACCCAGATAACCACAATATACGCTGTAAATATGAGGCCACTCTGAAACAATACAAGTACACCCTAAAAACTAAAAAAGAACAACACAACAAAAAGCAACTCTGTGAAATTGAGGAATCTTTAGAGTCCAACCGGTTCTGGGAGAAATGGAACAACCTAAACAAAACCCAGCAGGATGAATTGGCCATTCAAGATGGAAATACTTGGATTAATCACTTTAGTGATTTATACAGTACTATTACAAAAAATAATGATCAGTACAAGATACTCACAAAATTGAAAACTCTGGAGGCGGTGATAAAAAACAACCAAAACCCTCTAGATCAACTTCTATCAACTGGAACTTTTCCAGACATCTGGAGCAAAGGCTTAATAACCCCAATTCATAAATCCGGAGATAAATATGACCCAAATAACTACAGAGGAATATGTGTATCCAGTAACCTGGGAAAAATATCCTGCAACATCGTTAATAAACGACTTGTCAACTTGCTTGATGACCACAATATTCTACATAAATGCCAAATTGGTTTTTTGCCAAATTGCCGCACAACGGACCATATATTTACACTCCAGACTCTAATTGATCAAGAATTAAACATTAAGAAAAGAAAGGTATATGCCTGTTTTGTTGACTTCCAAAAAGCCTTTGATTCCATCTGGCACGAAGGCCTCTTCTGTAGACTACTCGAAAGTGGCATTGGAGGAAAAACATATGATTTGATTAAAGGGATCTCCGGTTAGTTTGACAACTTAGCCTTATTGGGTTAGCGATACCATTTGCGCCACAAACGTGATATAATAACACACCCGATGTTTACGTTGTAGCGAGATATTTTTAAATAAAGTTTTTACCTGTAAGCCGCCATTGTTGTTTTTACCCATTGAATTCTGGGCCGTGACGTAGAATGGTCCCAGGCCCAGCGCGCTACAAACACAAGGCGCGAAGATGGCGTAGTGATAAGGCGTTTTCTTGAGTGGAGGTACGGCAACGTGTTTTCTTGCAAAAATTTGTATGTAGTGCATACCCCCCCCCCCCCCATTTCTAAACTGAATAATTTATGGATTCGTTACAAGAACCGAGAAAGACGATTTGAACATACAAAACAGAACTTTATCGCTGTCGTCGAAAAATTCTGAAAAGTTAGCTTTGCAAAAGGTCTGCTAGCAAAATGTCGATCAAAAAGCAGATGTCTGCGCTGGAAGGGATGGAAGTGGACCACGCTAAAGAAAAGCGAAAAATTGAGGAAACTCATTCATACGCCTGTAAAGTTGGAGGAAGATGTGAATCTTCTCCTAGTACACCAAGTAAGACCCCTGCACCGAAAAAAACAAAGAATGTTGACCAAGCCGCGGCTTCAGAGCCAAGCTTAATGGAAGTCCAGAACAACATTATACAGATTCTTTCAGAAAAAATCAATAACCGAGCAGACCACCTGGAAATAATGATAAAGAACAACTCCAAAGAAATTGAGAGCATCTGCGAAAGTTTAAACTCCATTCATTCTGATGTTATGGGTCTGAAAAAAGAAAATGAAAGTCTGAAAATAGAAAATATGGAAATGAAGAAAAAAGCTGCAGAACTGGAACAGCGGATGAACGACCAGGAACGATACAGTCGTAGGTGGTGCCTGCGACTTCATGGGGTGGCTGAAACCTCCTCGGAAAAGGTGAAAGAGAGAGTGAAGGAGATCTGCAGAGCCGTGGTCCCAGAGGAGCAGAGGAATGAAGTGACGGCGGCGGTGGACATCGTACACCGACTTGGCCGACTCAGAGCCGCGGAGGATCAGCGGGGGAATCCACGGCCGATCATCATCAGATTTACTTCAAGAACGGCGAGGGATCTCATTTGGAAACACGCCAGGCAGAGTCCCTTTCTGCAAACTCGAGGCTTACACTTCAAGGAGGATCTCACAGCCGCAGACAAGGAAGCAAGGAGTCGATTGTGGCCCGCGGTGGACCAAGCTAGAAAAGAAGGCAAAGCCGCTTATTTCAGCGGGGCAAGAGCGTTCATCGATGGCAGAGAAATACGTCCGACTTAGATGTACTCTATAACAGGTAGTTCGTTTTGAAAATGTTTACATTTTGTTTGTAAAGTTTTTCAGCTTTATCTTTTATCGTGATAAAGAAAAGCTTTACGGGGACTTTAGAGTTTGACAAATAATTCCAAAGTGTAATATGTCTATTTAACCCAAATGTGAAAAGTGGATGGGTTATGCAAAAGTTTCAATCTAGTTATGCAAGAAACTTGTTGCCTATAGAAAACACTAAAGTTAAACTAGTACTTTTGTCTTTTTTCTTGATGTCTCTTTATGTTTGTTCTGTCAATGCCAGAGGTTTAAGAGATTTACTTAGAAGGAAAGCTTTTTTTTTGTACTGCAGAGCTAAAAATGCAGACTTTTATTTTACTCAAGAAACTCATGCATGTGCAGCAGATGAATCTTTTTGGAAGAACCAATGGGGGAGTGAAATATGGTTTTCGAATGGAGATAATCGATCAGCAGGCGTGGCTATTTTAAAAGGAAACTTTAAGGGGCAAATTCTACATAGTGAAAAAGACATTTCAGGAAGATTAATTATTTTAGTATGTGAATTGGAGCAGAAACAATTTATAATGGTTAATATTTATGCCACCAATAACAAAATTAGAAATCAGACTCTCTTTAAAAATGTGGAGGCAAGAATTTGTCAACTTAATTTAAAATTTTCAGAAGCTAAGGTTTTATGGGGAGGTGATTTTAATTCAGTTTTTGATGATAACTTGGATAGATGGCCTCCAAAACCTGCAAACATAAATTGTGAACTTAGAAATACATGTTTGCGTCTAGGACTTATGGATATTTGGCGTGAAAGGAACAAATCACAGAGAATGTATACGTGGAGCAATAGAAGTCTGTCTTTGCAGTCACGCATAGATTTTTGGCTCATCTCCAATGACCTTGAAGATAAGGTCAAAGATGTGATGATAGAACCAGCCATACTAACTGACCATAAACTTATACTTATTAAAATTTACTTGAACAATTGTTTTTCTCAGAATAATACTTCCAGTTACTGGAAACTTAACAATTCATTACTTAACAACTTAGATTTTAAACTAGAAATAAGTAGGATCATTGAAAAATTTTGGAAACAAGCCTGTAATTCCGGTAACTATGGACAAAATTGGGAACTAACAAAATTTGAAATTCGCAAGATGGCTATTAAAAAAGGGAAGTATTTAGCGAAGCACAAAAGAGAAAATGAATCACAAGTCATTAAAGCAATATTAAATTTACAAATAAAATCTAGCGGTAATCTTAATGAACATGAGAAAGAAAATCTGAATTTATTACAAAGTAAATTAGACGACATATACATAGAAAAAACTAAAGGTGCCTTTGTTAGATCCAGATGTAAATGGATTGAAAAAGGAGAGAAAAATACAAAGTACTTTTTTGGATTAGAAAGGAGAAATGCTGAATATAATACAATAAGTAATTTATCAGTCAATGGAAGTATTACCAATAATCATAAAGTAATCTCAAAACATGTTGCTAGCTTTTATAAGGATTTATACTCATCCGCTTCCACAGGTTCTGGCATAGATTCTTTTTTAAATAACATCTCCACAAATGCTAAGAAAATAAATGAAGAATTTAGAGATATTTGTGATGGAAGAATTTCCTTACCTGAACTGGTGGAATGTGTTTAACTTTTAAAAGACAATAAAACACCCGGGAATGATGGCTTAACGGGAGAATTTTATAAAGTATTTAATGATAAACTCTCTCCTTTCCTGCTGTCTGTGTTTGAAGAAGCCATTAAAAAAGGTGAACTTCCTCCGACTATGAAACAGGGCGTGATTACTTTAATTCCTAAACCAAATAAGAATAAATTACACATTGAAAACTGGAGACCCATTAGTTTACTTAACAATGATGCAAAGTTATTTGCTTTAATTTTTGCAAAAAGACTTAAACATAGCTTGAATCAAATTATAGATGAAGAACAATCTGGCTTTATGCCCAAAAGACACATAAGCAATAACATACGTTTAATTTTAGACATGATAGATTACAGTGACCTCCTTCCGAATGATAGCTTTATACTATTCATTCACTGAAAAAAAGGAAAAGCAGTTTTACTGAATTTACTAAAACAATACACTTACATACTACTTAATACATTTATGTTTAAGATGGAAACATAATTTTATTGTTTAAATTCTAAATGAAATTCAACGTAATTATCAAAACATGATATAATCACTTTGCAAGAAAATGTTCAAATTGTTTCAGATTTCAATCAAATGGTGTTCATGTAAAATGATTTTTTTCTGCTGTTTGATTTATTTAATTAAAATAGGCCCATGTCACACAATTACTTTGTATTTTCTTCTCAACTTAATTCCATTGTGTAGGCTATAATTAATCTAATTCAGGTTTGTGAAATACATCGTTTGCGCGGGAGCAACGTGCGCGAGAGCGTCTGCGCATGCGCTTTGAAATCCAGACCACACCAGGACCGTTGGTTTGGAAAGGAGACATGAGGGGACTGACTGACTTGTTTTCAAAGCTCATTAAAAGGTAAGAATTTCAGTATCAATCGTATGATATATTATAAAAATGCAGTCATTGTCAGATTAAATGCAACAATAATGTTTTAAGATAACCCCACATGCTTTTAAATCATCATGTCGATGGTATATTTCGTCGAGTGTTGTCGCAGATTTTTTTTTTCTTTTCTTGGGGTGGGTAACGTTAACGTTAAGTAAACCTTAAATATTACTGGTAACATTAGTTTATCAAACGTCTACAATCCGATTAAACAATTTACATATGGAAATCAAGTTTTCATCAGGTGAATAATAATAACATGGACTTTAGGATTTGTGTGGGGGAGGGGTTCGTAGCCGTTGTCATATCACTGCAATGGGCAAAAGCGCTCGCTCAATGCTCTGTCATTCCATGTCTTTGATTTACCAACGAATAATTGAGTTAAACATACAGTATGTTTTTAGTGCAGTGACCTATTTTATCAAGTAAAGGAATACTCGATAGCCCCGCCCTCGCCCCATAACTCACAAAAATCTCTCTCAGGCAGGTTTTTAAATTACAATATTAGGATTTCACATCTAAGTTAATAAAGTTTTTGTTGGCTAACTAACATGGTTGTCACTTTGAGATGGATATCATAATTACTATAAATGACTGCTGCAATAAAGGTTATTTTATGGTATGCTATAAATTGTTTTTTAAAGTGAATGTTGGTTAATTTTCTAGTATTTACCATACATTTTGGAAAAAATTAAAAAGCCTTTTTCCAAAAAGGTACATATTAAAAGGGGGTAATATTATAAATAGCTTTGTCTTTAATTTGGAAGAGTACAGTAAATTGTTACTTAAAATCATTAACTGTTGTTGTTATCACTAATTTCTGCTCGTTCTCTCTTTACAGTGACATTTGCTGTACATTTGGAATTTCAAAGCCTGTTCAGACAAATTACGAGCTAAGTCAGTCCCCAACAAAGGCAGTTAGCCTTGTAGAAATTAACTGATGAATAACCCTTGGCTGACTATTTGATTGGACATGTGCAGAAGAGATCGTTGTCTTTAGAGAAAATTGAACACTGCTTATTCCTGATATAAAGCTGAAGTCTTGAGGGGTTGGTCCAAAAAATTGTTCAATACAAGGTCTGTCACAGACAGAGAGTTTGAACAAGTGGGAGAGGCACTCATCAAGAAGCATCCATGTTTAACAGAAAAGGGCTCAGACACTGGGTATGGGAGTTGGAAAGTGAGCCTTAAGTACAAATTATCTAACTATCGCACACATCCCCGAAAACTTGGATGTCCTTAAGTTACTGTAAATTCTTTAAAGCACAAGCCAGATGGAAAAAAAAGCCCTGCCTACAATGTAAAGACGCCCAAGAGAGGTGAAGTGTACTACTGCCCCTCCTATTCCCCTGGAGAGAACGACCATACTCTGTAGATTGCAAGAGTTGAGCTTCTTTCAGATGTGAAGAAAAAAAACAATAGAGAGACTATTAAAACTAAAATGCAGAGAACATTTGCACTTAGGAGACAAGAAGTGCTTCGTTGTGCCCCTATGATCAGCGACTTCATGATGAGATGGCCAGCTCTCTTTGATGTCAATGAGCTTTGTGATAGATTTCCAAAATTGGTTGAATATGTCTTACAGAGAGTCATATCTTATTGTTTAAACTAATTTATTTTTGTTAACATTGTGCTTTCAGGTGAATGCAGAGTTCAAGCGAAACACAACAGTTCCTCTACAGTCAAAATTTCTGTCACAGCTTGACCTTCACTATGAAGCACTATGAAGGTTTTCTGAAGGTGTTTGAAAGGCGACCAGGGCAACAAGACCGAAAGCTGAAAGAGATGATGTCAACTGTAGTTGAAGTAAGTGAGCAAAGTTGCACTTGCATATGGTGATCACATCAAAAACATTCATATAATCCCCTTTAACGAAGTCTTTTCAGAAGGCTTTCTGAGTCGCATCCATAGACCGCAACATAACTGACATTTGAGGCTGTGTGAAATGGACAAAAAAAAAAGACATATACATTTTAATCACGATTTTGACACACAGACTATGCTTTACAGTAATAAATACATTCAGTATGAATTTGAAACATTTCCAAAAGAAAACCAATTAGAGCTTTATCAAAAAGTTGTAATATGTCTCTAGAACAGACATAAGTCAAAATAATCACTAAGTAAAGGTGTAACAAAATGTCTAGACGTTTGCAAAAAAATATAAATAAATAAATCCTGTGTCCAGGGACTTTTTTTGTCATGTATTGTTCATAGAGCTCATTGTAGCGAAACCAAAAGTAATTAGCTAATAAAATAATTTGAATCAATATATCATTTTTAATTACTTACTTATTAGGTAAGTAGCCATGTAATAAGCTGGGTAATGTACAGACATCTGGCTGTTATAACTGAATAAACCTCTTCAGTGTGATACAAGACCCTCATTCACGTCGGGTCCTGATCACACTGTCTGGATTTATTCTTGTGATAACGGCTGATTGCCTGTAAAAGATCCCTTTCATGTCACACACTTAACCAAAAATTATATAAAGTCATAAGGTATTTTACAGTCTCCAGGCTCACATAATCTCTTACATCAACATTTGTTTAAATATTGACAGATTATAGATAGAAATAGATTTTAAAGGTTTACTAACGTATATAGTTGGCTAATTGCATATGATGATGCTGAATTAGCAAAAACCCTCTCTTTGTGTTGAAATATTATCAAGTTTTACTATGAACATGAATTGGGAAATTAGTGATCAAAAAGGCACGGACAGTTATTTTTGCTTTATTGAACTGATTTTTAAAAATGCATTGTTTGGATGTCAGGTTAGTACACTATAATTTTTTTTGTTTGTTTGTGTGCATGTATTCACACTCTATTTTTTGTAATTGATATTATTAGCATTAGGTAAGTTGCATTACATCTCACATAATAAAATCAAGCTATTATCTTTATTATATTTCTCTAGACTACAACATATTTGCCATACACATACATTTTTAGGAACTTTTAGTGAATGAGACCCATTGTGCTCTTTTGTTTAATTGTGATTTGAGTAATATCTTAAACTAACCTTTCTTTTTCTGCTTTGGCTTATTTTTAAGGATGACATTGATGCAGCTTGTGAACTTGCCATCAGAGGACTGTGTATCTATCTTAATGAGGACCCTAAAGATCTCATTCAGGAGTATGTGGTGAGTAGTTATAGCTTAACTGATGGAATCTGTACTATGTTCAACAAGCAACATATTACTACATCTAAAAACCATGGTTTCATCAAATATGCACACTGCAACATAAATAAAAAAATAATAATTTTATCCACTAGACATGTAGCATTAATTGTTTAACTTCTAAATGTTTGCACACATATTTACTTATTCAAGGACAACACTGGTAATACCGATATCACCGTTGGTGTGTGTGTGGGGGGGGGGGGGGTTCATTGGAGTTTCCCTCTTTTCTTCGCTTGGTTTGTAAGTGGCGTGCTCATTTTACTTTCACTTTCAAATTAGCAGCAATTGAATTGTTGCAATTCGGCGTCAAGCAATTGTTCGAGGTTTTCCTCTTTTCCTCTGATTTCTTGGCTTTCAAATAGCTTGAAAAAGCGCCATGCACTTTTTACTTTTAACTTTCACAAGCAACAAATACATCAAACTCAGAACTTTTATTAACAAAACTAATAAAAATACAATTTATATGCCTAATAAAATAACAAATTACTTAGGCTACACAAAGTTTAAATAGGTATAAAAAGTTGAAAATCAGCAAAACACTATGGAACCAAATAAATAAGAAACATAAATTTGAATAGCAAAATGAATAAGAATGCTTGGAGGCACGGCATATACACCTTGATATACAATATATTTTATTAAATACACAAAGTTTAAATAAAGTAATCAGCTTACACTGTGGAACAAAATAAATAAGAAATGCATGTTTGAAAAAACATCCAGTCAATAGGCTTTTCAAAATCTAAATTATAGCCAAACATGTGCCTTTGCATTTCCTATCTAAACAGACATCTGCCGTAGTCTTCTCTTTCTCACCTCACTCTTGTCAGTCAGGTTGACTCGCTTTCCTCACGTGATAAATAAAATCTGTCTCCTGCCCTGTGGTGCACTGACGTTCATGCACGGTTCAGCATGCTGCATTGAGCTTTTAGTTTTTAAACATGTCTGTCCTCTAACTGAACTAGGCTAAATTATTTTTGTTACTATTAAAAAAAAATCGAAACATTGGTGGGGGGGGGGGGGGGCGGTGCCGCGGTACAAAAAATGATGTATCCAGTGTTATGGCTTAACACTAGGGATGGGCGTTTTCCGCAAATATCACATTCGAATATTTTAGCTCACAAAAAACGAATATTCGTTTATTTAAATTAAATTTCATGAGACAGACCTCATTTTTCAGTAACATTTATTGTTTCCGTCATTTTTGAACAAGCTTATATGCACAATAAGCTTAAACATTACACTACATCGTGTTTTGTAGCTGAAAACCTTTAACAATGTTTGCAAACAAACAAAAAAGTACAGAGCAAAAAAATAAAATAAATAAAAAATAAATAAAATCACGAATTCCAGCGTGTTGTGCAAAGGGAGCAATTAGGCTATAGTACAGAACGTAGCCTAGGCTATATTTAACTTTTAAACTTTTAGCAAATCTTTTTTGCTTTCTTTCTATTGTTTTACATGTTCTTGTTAAGGAACACAAGCATGTCAACATGATCGGGGGAAAGTCTGCTCCTTATTCTGTTAACAATAAGTCCGGCTGCGGAGAAAACGCGCTCTGACGGCACAGACGTTGCCGGGACACACAAATAACGGTGTGCTAATTGACTAAGTTTCGTGAAGCGCTTGTTTTCGTTCCACCACTGAATGGGATCCTCATCTGGTGGAATACATGGCTCCAGCAAGAACTGTTCCCACTCGTCTCGGCTGGACTCTCCGTAATCATCGCCGAAGAACTGGCTCAGCCTTTTCCGACGGGTGGGCATTGCATCCTCTTCATCGTTGGTGACGGCAGCTGCATCCGTGCCACTCGCATCAAGGATAATACTCTGATAATGTTTAAAGAGTTTTTTTCTTACTACTTCTCTCATGCTTTCGTAGAGGAACTGGAGATGTTTGTGCCGAGGTCTAGGGCAGAAGCGAGAAGAGGAGTTTTCCCTGCATTCTCCAAGTTAGCGGTGTTAATTAGTTGCTTGAGAGATGCCCCAACAATGCTTTTGAATTCGGTCACTTTCTGTGATTCTCCACGGCATATTTGAAGATGTCTGTAGACAAAAATTAATTAATTAATTAATAAGAACTGCGGTCTTCTTCGGTATATAATTTATTTTGTAAGTGATCTTTTAAATAAATCATGACTGGAGTCACTTATCAAATTAATGTAGCTGCATTTTATTCGTTTGAATTTATTTGCTTATATTTAAAAAAAACTAATTTAGAAAAAAAAAGAGAACCATTTAGAAATAAAAATCAGTAATCAACATCAAAGGAATCTGAACAAATTATTAACTTATATTCATTCATTCGTTAGAACTAGACGAACCTGCACAGAAGGCTTTGCACAAGTGGATACACCATGGAGACTGACACGTAGTTTTCGCCACCCAGTGCTTCACTTGCCGTTTTTAGAGACTGGAGCACAGGTAACAAATCCTCAATTGTCTGCCAGTGATCGTCGATTAGCTCCAGGGTTTTAGCATCCGCCAGTTTGGTTACAGTCCTGTCAGAGAGCACAGCGGTGATGGCCCAGCGCTGTTCATGTAAACGCGCGAGCATATCAGCAGCCGAATTCCAGCGTGTTTTGCAGTATTGCACGAGTATGTGCAAAGGCAGTTCTAACTGTCTTTGTTTTTGCTTGAGTGCATTTGAGGCGATCGTGCTGTGGTGGAAATGTCCTACAAGTCTACTACATGCACCAATTAGTCTATTCATGCTTGCAGCTTTAAATCCATCATTGATGGCCAATTGAAGTGTGTGCGCGAAACAAGGTACAGATTCCCAGTTCACGTCTCTGTTCGCGGCTATCATATTACTTGCGTTATCGTGCACGCAAGCGACCACTTTGCCGTCCAGGCCCCATTGCTCTACAGATGTCTTCAAATAATCTGCCAGGTTCGCAGCCGAGTGTTGCTCTTCCATTGCTCGGGTTTGCAGGACATAGCTGTTCACCTTAGTGTCAGCAATAAAATGGCACGTTATAGTGACATAGGACTCTGTGGTTAATGCTGTCCAACTGTCAGATGTAATGGCCACGAAGTCTACTGTCGCCAAAGTAGATTTTAGTTTGGAAACCGAACTCTCATGTTGAAGCTCTATTCTTGCTGTTATGGTTCTCCGTGAAGGAATGTCATAATCTGGTTCAAGAAACTGCAAGACTTCCTTAAAACCTTCCCCCTCGACAAAACTTAAAGGAAGCATATCTCTTGAGATCATTTTTGCTATGAGTTGAGTGGTCTTCTCGGCTCGCTCGGGGGTACATCTCCGCCTACTTGAAGTCGTGAACATGGTGATGGGCAGCTGTGTGTCTTCATTATTAGGTTCGTCAATTATAATATTTCGGTGTTTGCACTTAAGATGATTCCTCATTGTAGAAGTGCTGTTGTGGTAACTCAGTTTCGCTTGACAGATTTTGCACACTACGTGATGATCATTCTGATCAAAGTATTTCCAAACTTCGCTACGCTTAGATGCAGAGGACGCCATTTTGTCAAACACTATCAACTGGTTTCCACTGCACGCTCCACAGCGCCACCCAACGCATATAGGCTGTTAGTTTTAGTTTGCGTGCTCAGGTTTTATTGTGGATTTTTTTTTTTTTTTATATAGCGAAATTCGATTAGCATTTTTATTTATCGAATAATTACAGCAGACCGAATATTCGAATGTTCGAATATCCGTGCACACCCCTACTTAACACCAGTATAACTAAAAACACTGTCTATAGCAGCAACCCTATTCCCTATAACCCTACTGTGCATATTCAATACCATGATATGCCACATTACTTAAAACCAGCACATAGCTAGTATCACATGTGGGAAACAAATTACATTTCTAATTTCTAACAAGTCTAATTATATTTTTCTTATTTCCTATTCTTACTGTGTTATGACCTAAAGCCAGGGGTGTCAAACTCAATTCCTGGAGGGCCGCAGCTCTGTACAGTTTAGCTCAAACTTTAATGAAACACACCTAATTCAGCTAATCAAGGTCTTTAGGATTACTAGAAATCTCCAGTAGATCTCCAGGAGCAGGATTGGCCACCCATGATGTATATTTTACAGATGGTGTAAAATTTAACGGACATTTATGTGCTAATTTGCAATGCGTGATGTCAACACGGATGTTTAGGGTTCTAAAAAACTAACCCAATTTTAGTAGTTCTTAAGTAAAAAATATAATGGAGGGAAAACATTGTGATAGTCCTTTCTTTAAGTAATATTCCATTATGCTACCCCTCATATTTCTTGTTCATGTGTTAAATACATATTCATCTTTTTTTCTGTCTTTAGGACATGGAAGAAGATTTTTTACAGTGTGCGATTGAGAAGACTACCATGGGCATCTTCGTGATAAAGCACACTGCAGACAATGAAGCCCATGATGTAGGCATTGTGCTAGAGGGTGTAGCAGTGCTTCAGGACCTCGACAGTGTGGATTTAGCAACTTCAATGTTGTTTGGTCTAATTTATGCTCTTAACCTGCAGTACCCCACAAAGTTGCATTTTACAACTGAAATTTTGCAAAAACTCATCATGGAGTTGGATGCAGGTGAACTCTATCAAGGCCCAACATTTCAAATCTGAACTCCACCAGTGAGATAGACTGATTTCGAATGACTACTGAGACTACAAACAATCAACCTCAGAAAATTTCAGCAGCCTTCATGCAAGACCACCGCAGAGGGTAAACCGTGATCTTGTTGTTTAGACTGTTCCCCTTTGCCTGCTCTTGTTTCTTTATCTTTTTTTTTTTGTCTGAATTTGGCCCTTCTTTGGACTGGCTCAGAAGTTGATTGATTAGAGAGCTGAATCTATGACACATGGATGAACTAGCATAAATAAGATACATTGTTTAAAGTTTAGGTAAGGGTCAGATACTGTATTTTCACATTATTTTGTAAGGTCTATATATAATTATCTTTGAAACGAAAGTGTTTTTTCTTGAAATAACAGTTCCAGGTAGGGCTGCACGATATTGGGAAAAAATGACATTGCGATATTTAATTTTTCTGCGATAGTATATTGCGATATGAAATCTAATCAAATTTTTTCTTACAAACAAAAATGGGGTGAGCACACTTACATTCTCATTTTAAATGATTTAAACGTCGACACCATTGTGTCAATTGATTAATATGTGCGAGGGAGAGAGAGCTTGTGTTGTTTAAAGACGGTGAGCGTGCGGCCGGGGCTTGCTCTCTCTCCCTCTCCCTCTCTCTCTCTCTCTCTCCCTCTGTTTCTCTCGCGCACGCTCTCGCTCTCTCTCCCTCTGTCTCTCTCTCTCTCTCTCGTGCTCTCTCCTGTGCTCTTTCTCTCTCTCACTCTCTCTCGCGCGCTCCCGCGCGCTCTCTCTGCCCTGTTAAACTGACAGGACTTAAAAACACATGTAAATGGTAAACTTTCACTCTATGATGGTTAAGCTGTACAATTAATCCGCGAATCACATTCGTCAAGAGCCGGGGAGCAGCTGGCCCGTACTGTTAATGAATAACGGATCAACTACGACAGCCTACATCGCACATCCTGCGATGTGACTATCATGAATTCGTACATCGCGATATCGATGCTTAAACGACACATCATGCAGCCCTAGTTCCAGGTACTGGTGTTCTTGGGTACAGTTTTAAGGTTTCTGAGAAAAATGAAATAAATTAGTGTTACAATGTTTTATTAGTTTTTAAACACACAGTTACATGCAGTATAATGTTACTTATGTTTATGATCTTGTTTAAAAAAAAAGAAAAAAATCTTGTAAAACTTATGAAGGTTTACATATATTGTTGATCTACATGTTATGCATACAAAATGAACTGTCTTTGTTTTTATACTAGTCTAATTAAAACTGATATGTATTTTTATTAAATTTAATCATCAGAGAAGTCATTTATGCTATGCTTTTGAAAGCACAATGTTATTTAGACATGCCATTTAAATTACACATTGTTCAAATTATTAAATAAAGGATTTACAAAAGGTTTTTGTGTTACATGAAATGAAACATGCGACAACAAACCATTGAAATATGTATTAAAATTTAATTTGAGTGAAGTTATTAAAATTATGTTAAGATAACTTGATTTAATTGCACAGAATTAACATGATTGAAGCAGATATCTGAAATAAAATAATAATGTTAAACTAGCATAACAGAATTATGTTAGTATAACTTGAAAAGACTATGTACACATTACTTTTTGAAATTGCATAGGATTAACACAACCGTATTATAATGAAACCACATAAATGTATAGGATACTTTGAACTCAAACGGAATGTGTGGAACCAATGTCCATAATTCAATTGAGTAAATCCAACAAATCTTTTTTTTCAGTGTTGACTTTTATAAAGCTTTTGATACCATCGAGCATAACTTTATATTAAAATCTATTTCCTTTTTTGGTTTTGGTAACTATTTTCATAAGGCAATTCAAACCTTATATAATGGATGTTCTAGTTCTGTTAAACTGAAAATGGGAACATCAGAAAGATTTAGTATATCACGTGGTATTAGACAGGGCTGCCCGGTGTCTCCATTTTTATTTCTCTTAGTTGCTCAAACAATGGCTACACACATAAAAATGTCTCCCTTTTCAGGAATTAATGCTGTTGGTAAAAAGTTTAAAATATGCCAACTTGCAGATGACACAGCCATCTTTTTAAGTGACCGAAACCTAATTGGGACTGCAGTAAGTAGTATCAAAAAATTTAGTGATGTATCAGGGTTGGTAATGAACATTAATAAATCAGTTTTGTTCCCCCTGAAAAATTGCAATCTGGCCAGTTTTGATGGAATACCAATTAATGAAAAAGTGACTTATCTTGGAATTGTAATTTGTAAAAATAAAGAGGAACGTCATGAATTAAATTTTGATCCAATTGTTAAAAAAATACAATTTAAATTAAATTCATGGTTAATGAGAGATTTATCTCTATTTGGCAGGGTCTTAATATCAAAGGCAGAAGGTATATCACGCTCTGTATATGTTGCCTTATCACTGGATATCCCAAAAAATACAATTAAAGAATTGGATAAAATACTGTATGATTATATCTGGAGGAAAAAACCCCATTATCTAAAAAAAGATGTTATCACAGGATGTAGAGACGAAGGTGGTCTGGAAGTGCTGGATTTTCATACTATAAATAATACTTTTAAAATTAAATGGATTATAGAATTCTTGAAAAGCCCTGACAGCATCTGGAATGCTTTTCCATCATATCTGTTCAATACTCTTGGTGGCATACATTTTCTACTGAAATGTAATTTTTCTATTGATAAAATTCCCTTGAAATTAGCTGACTTCCACAAACAAGCCCTTCTATCTTGGATATTGATATATAAACACAACTTTAGTCCACATAGATACTTTATTTGGAATAATAAAGAAATTCTTTATAAAAAGAAGTCTCTGTTTTGTCAGCCATGGTTTGATAGAGGAATTCTGTTGGTAGGACAGTTATTGAACAAAGATGGTTTGCTCATGTCATATTCAGAATTTCTTCAGAACTTTAACTTCCCAGTGACACCAAAAGAATACGAAGTTGTATTTGATGCAATCCCTACAGGTTCACTTCAAATTCTAAAACACATATCATTTACAGATATTAGTGCTGAATTTAATAGAATTTTTATTGGAGATACAGACATTACAAAGAAAGAATACACCAATAAATATATTAGAAATCAAATTTCATGCTCGGTTCCACCTGCTGCAAAGTTTTTTTGGTATTCAACCATGGGTGATTTAAATTGGGAAAAGGCAAACACTACTATTTATAAATATTGTATTAATAATAAAATAAAAGAAGTTTCATTTAAAATTTTACATCAAATTTATCCTGTTAAAGATACGCTAAGAAGATTTAAAATAAACATAGAAGAGTATTGTGTCTTTTGCCAATCAAATAGGGAGACTATTTTTCATTTATTTTATCACTGTATGTACACAAAAAAATTTTGGTCTGATTTGGAAGAATTTATAATCACAAAATTGAATGTAAACGTCAGAATCAATATTTTTGATGTCATGTTATACTTTTATTTATGTGGTTTGTCCAAAAATTAAATTTTTGTTATTCAACTGTTTATTATCTTCGGAAAATACCATATTCACAAATGTAAATGGTCTAATTCACAACCTAGCTTTAATGTATTTCATCTGGACTTTAAAACATATTACAAAACAATAGAAAACATGCAAAATATGAAGGCTACAAGAACATTTCATCTCCTGAAGGAAATGAATATATTTTAATTTTCCCCTTCTATAAATTAATATGTTATTATCCTCTGGTCTGTACATTTCTTTTTTTTGTTGTGCAGGTTTCACAGTATTTGTAGTGTTCTCTGTACCTATTGTCCTGTGCATTGTTCATAATAAAGTTTGAAAAAAAAAAAAAAAAAAAAAAAAAAAAAAAAACACAAGGCGCGTAAGCGAAATGTCTGCCGTTCACCCTTTTCAGTTTGAGCCTGAACGTGTCGCAAATACGGAGGAAGGTTCACAGGATGATAATAATCTCGTAGCCGTAGGTGAGGATGAGCAGGAAGAGAGAGTAGGGCACACGCATTGGTGTGGTTGTGGCAATTGTTTACCGATGCTTACTGAGAGGGAGAGTGTTTGCTGTAAGGAACTCCACTTCATATCAGCAGCAGTCCAGGGTAAGGTAGCAGCTAGCTAGCTAGGGAAGCTATATTGGCCTGAAGAATTTTGAAGTAATCTACCACAGTAAATGCATATTATAGCCTAAGAACAGGATACTTGTTTGCAGATTTACCATGCATCATTGCCCATCCTAATTTTGAGGCAGTTTGTCTCAATCCAGATGTACTGTGGGCTGCCCTCGTCAGTCTCCATGACAGATGGAGCGCTGGTTTACCCAGCCGCGATGCAGTTACTAACAGGCAGGTCTAACATGAACATATTTGTTTATAATTATATAACATGTTATTTCTTGATAACAGACCGCTGCGAAGTATACACACCATTGCCATGAAAACAGCGCGTTGCTATGGACGCGGAACGGACTATTTTCTTTTGCGGAAGCAATGCAATCGTTTTAAATCAATAAACTCCCGTTTAAATTTATAATTTGTGTCAAATTATTTATTTATTTTGTAGGTAGCCATGTAATAAGCGGGATTATGTATAGCGAGGCGGTTGTTATAATTTGCGAATAACAATCCCTTCAGGCTGATTCAAGCTCCGCTTCGCGTCGGGGTTGTTATTCGCTATAAACCGCCTCGCTATACATAATACCTTACGTAGTTTGGCCAACACTGAAAGTTTTTCCAGTAATAAAGCATTAGACAATAATACAGCGCAAACATTATTGGCTGGCATGTATTGGCTTGAGGCAAACCTTGATTCACCCTTTTATAACATTTAGTGTAAAATTTTGGCTTTAGGTCTTACAGATATTCTTCCTATCGCCAGTTTACATGGTGGATGCATGGCTGGCTGGGGAGAAGAGTTCGCAGAATCATTCCCTCGTGTGCAGTGAACAAAATAAGAAATGTCTATCCCGAACCAAGTGGAGCCAATACAGGATTTGAACATGCAGACAATCAGGGAGAAGTAGAGGAGGCATGGAGGAATTTTTAACTATGCATAGACTGAACTTGCAAAAAACAAACTGCTAAAAATAATTCAAAATTAAAGCAGCTGAGCATTTAAACTACAATGGTGTTTTCATTGTGTATTATCAGAGGTGTCAAAAGTGCACACTTCCCATACTCAAAGTAGAAGTTTCCTGTGAAATGAAGAGAAATAATTTTCAAGACCAGAATTCCTTTGGGACCATCACAATTTATTCCCTATACAAAAGCAGGTGTGTGTGTATCAATCAGTAGCTCCCCCTCCCTCCAAGGTCCACACAATACTACAATAAAGCACAGTTATGTACATATTCACAGATTTAGATGTTTATACACCAACATATAATATACCAAGACACACCAAATCAAACTGTTGAACACAGTTGTTATGTACATATTTACAAGTTTAGATATTTATAAATACAGGTTTGCTTTCCTACATCACTGATAACTGAATAAACAAACACGTGCCAGAGATTCGCAGCTATTTAAAGCGTGAATACTGAAATGATTGCAAAATGATCTGTGATCTTGACAGTGTCACCTGTGGAGCCATGATGTGTCTTTGGTTGAAACTCATGTCCACTGCCTGGTTTGGATCGAAATCAGAGGAGAGAACATCTTCCATCATGGCAGTCATGTAGCTGTAGTCCTTTTCTGTCATCACAGGTTTTGCTCTGAAGGTCTTGTGGACTTTGTTCCAAGCGATTTTGAATTTGGGTTCACCCACGCTCTCCCCATCTTGATAAACAGCCTATTCAAAAACAAAAAAGGGAAAATAACTTAATATCAGGTTATTGCATATTGCATTCTGTGACAAACTTTAAGAAATGTATGTATAGGAAAAGTGATGGTCACTTGGTGAAATAGACACTTGCACAATTATGCATGGAGTATTCATTAAGATTTTAAAACATTATTTTCTTTATTTATAAAAGTAAATATTTATGAAATAATTTTGTCTACCGTCACACCATCGGACAATTTTGAGATTTGGCTCAAAGTTGTAAAAAAATAACTTTGGTATTAAAACAACAAATTCATGTAAAACAAGAACATGTGTAATCATTTACAGTATTATTAAAGGGATAGTCTGCCCAAAAATGAAAATACTGTCATCATTTACTCACCCTCAAGTTGTTTCAAACCTGTATGAATTTCTTTTTTCTGCTGAACACAAAAGAAGATATTTTGAAAAATGTCGGTAACCAGATAGTTGATGGACCCCATAGTAGGAAAAAAAAAATACTATGGAAGTCAATGGGGTCCATCAACTGTCTGGTTACCGACATTTTTCAAAATATCTTCTTTGTGTTCAGCAGAAAAAAGAAATTCATACAGGTTTGAAACAACTTGAGGGTGAGTAAATGATGACAGAATTTTCATTTTTGGGCGAACTATCCCTTTAATGATGAAAATGTGAAAAAATATTTTTATCTTCTGTGACGGTGAAAAAGCCACGTCACGTCAACTACCCAAACATAGGGCGCTCACATGACGTTAAGCATTTTCTGGCGCGTAATGTGACGTTTGAGTACCTTAAACCCTGTTTCTCCTAGTTGACACAACAACACATAACCGCCGTTATCAGAAATCTCCACTTTGGCCGGAGTTTTTATAAATAATAGTTTTCTGTGATAAAAACGGTGTATTCGTGTAAATGAGAGGCCAAACCACAGGGAAATATCTGCGTCTTCCCTTCGTGTAAATGGGGCCACAGACTGATGTCACAATGCAAAATACTGTGCAATGAGTTGGAATGATCACTCACCTGTTCCTTGTTCACATTGTTGTTATGATCCAGGGCAGCAAGCATAGAGGCATGAACCATCACATCATATCCAAAATGTGTTCTCTTTGGGAGGTATTTCAGATACATGGAGTGATACACCTTAAACAAAATATAATTTGAAATGAGAACAATTACAATTGAATTACACTCTGCAATGGAAATCATGCCTACTTATAATATCTTATGTCTATACTTGATCATACCTCTAGTGTTGTTGTGTGGACGCACTCCGTTAAGTGATCCAAGTCTTTTAAAAGCCGCTTGTCTGTCACAGTCTTCACAAGACTGTTGTGTGCAACAGATCCCGGCTTCAGCCACAGCTTTCCTCTTTGGACTGCCTCGTCAAGGGGCTCGTGTGGACATTTGTGGTAGTACCTGTTCCCAGGCCACTCATGACGGTTGGTAACATGGTGTACTATGGAGACCCACTTCTCTCTCAACAGTTCAGCATTACCCTCACATGTTTGTGCACACCACCACAAATGATTTATGATGGATGTTATCCACTCTGCCAGGCCTTCACATTCCTTTGTCTTTGCTGCCTTCGCTAATTTTTTTGATAGGCCTTTGGCCACATGCCATGGGTCAAATTGATGATGTTTTTCAGGATTGTTTACCCTCATTTCTTTCACAATTTGAGGGTGGCGGTCAGTGGAGATGGTGCTCACCTTAACTCCATTCTCTTCAATTGTTTGTAGAGCATCTTTGAAACCCTTGATCTCCATTGTGTTGGAGCTTGACACTTGGGTGCAACTTACAACTTTAAAGTCCACTACCTTCTCAGTCAGTGCATCCATAAAGGTGTACGTGCAGTATTTAGCTGAGTGACCAGGAGAGTCACACCGGCCATCTCCACAGAGCACAACTTCTTGCTGGTTCGTCATTGTGGTTAACACAGCACTCTGCTCTTTATTCCATGTTTTTTCAATCACAGGAAACACGTACCTCTTCCTCAGTGTTGCATATGTATCAGCACTTATTGTCTTCAGGTTCATATTGTTACAGAAGCGCTCAAATTTTGCAAAATGGATCCCACTGAAGAAGACTGACTCTGATAAGAGCAGGTTTCCTATTCCTTTGCAGTGTTTTCCAGGAGGCTGACTTTGCCATCTGTAACTGCAGCCATTAATGCATGTGAGTTCTAATGTCAATTGTGATCCATCATTGTGTAGCTCTCTCATATCTTCCTGAACAATAAGGGAGCCACACTTTGAACAATGTTGAAGCAATTCCTGTAACTGCTCCTCAAAAACTAGAAAAACTCTAGTGCTAATTCCTTCAACATGTGAATTAATTGAAGGTCGTGAGCCCTGTGTACTTTCACTTTGAGAGGACTCTGATGCACTTGCAGTGTAATCCGGATCAAATAGACTACGCTGTGACTGAGACAGATCGCTAGGTTCATTATCTGATAAGAACAGATCTTGAGAGTTGTCATCCTCCACTACCAACTCATGTTTACGTGCGTAACTACTATGGTCGGTCGCCGCCTGGTAGTGTGCGTCAGCTGGCCACTGTACAGCTGCATCCAATTGGTATAGGCCGAAATCTGTCTGAGTCTCTGCATTAACTTTAATCGGAGAACACTGGACGCTTTTATCTTCCATTACAGCCTCGATAAGTGCATGGTTGT